>NC_143391.1:56996976-57596976 GCF_980474605.1 Leiobunum rupestre
TACAACACTATTTGCCCAGGGCTTATTACGAACACTTTCTTTGCTTGTACGTTTCCTGTAGAATTTTAATTTATCCGGTGAACAATCCTGCTTTAATTGATTTCGCAAGTACTCTTCTGAAACACTTTGTAGAGACATATGCAGTGCTGTATGGGGAACACTTGATATCATTTAATGTTCATGGACTCATCCATCTAACGCAACACAGATTAAATTATGGACCTTTAGACACTTTTAGCGCTTTTCAATTTGAAAATTACCTACAAAAACTTAAAAACAAATTAACAAGTTCTGGACGACCACTTAAACAGATTATTAATCGTATTAATGAAGAGCGAAAGCTTAAATTATTTAACCAGACTGATTTTTCTACTACGTATCATATGAAACACAACAATGGACCTCTCATTGATCGGTGTGATGATCCATAGTACAAACGTGTAAAGTTACGTCAATTTGAGTTAAGTTCTAAAGAAGGTGATAACTGCTGTATAACCGAAGACCATTCCATTGTTTGTCTAGAAAATATTGTAACTTCAGTAATTGACCAAGACAGCAAATTTATTATTGGAAGGAAGCTTCTCTCGGTTGACAATTACTTCGTTTCTCCGTGCGAATCTAAAATGGTTGGCGTATTTTGTGCAAAACCTCTCTCGACTCTAATGAAATGGCATCTTTCCGAAATAACTGGAAAAGCGTTTAAATATCCTGTAAAAGACTCTGACAATTTTTTATTGTCAAAATTGCCTCTTGCTCTATTACGTGAACCCTAAATAAAACTTAACATTGTTTCTGAAATAATGGAAAACGATGCATTTTTAGTAGTTGAATTTGACCAAGGCGGAGTTGCAATAATACCTGATCTTTGGTGCAATGTTGAAAAGAAACCTTTTACTTGTCAGTGGCCTGGTGACAAAACGGCAACGAGTCTTGCCAAGAAAAGGATTAAATCGTCTGAATTGTGGGAATCATACCCAATGAATATCATATAAAGTTCCGGTAAAACATTAAATATCACATGGCTCATGTACAAATAGTAATCACACTTTCTTAGACACATATGATGGTGCTTTAAAACGGATGAAAAAATGCCTTCAGGACTCAGATGCATTTTCTTCAAGCAATGAAAACAAAAATACTATAGGAAAACGTAAACGAAAAAAGTTAGAAAGCTCCCTTTACTCACACATTTCAAACCAAGACTCTGACTCGGAGGGAATTCCACCGTTACCTCAATTTCAAGCACATAAAATCACGTTACCAGTTTTAACTGCTGTTTCAAAAGCTACAGGTATTTCTCCAAATAATTTAGTTCTTAATAACGTGCATAATAATAACACGGTTTCTTAAAGGGCAAAAGCGTGGAGACAAACCACGTAAATTTCTTAAATCAAGTATCTGACGCTGTTGAAAATCAAAAACAAATTGACGTAATCTTTCTAGACCTAGCAAAAGCTTTTGATCGCGTGTCCCATCCACTTCTCTGGAAAAAATAGAATGTCTCGGTGTACATGGTAATCTACTACGCTGGTTAAGCGACTATCTATCTACTCGTGCAAATCTCTTAAAATGTAACGGTGTTGTCACTGATGTAAGTTACGATACGAACTGCCGGGTACCCCGGGGTAGTTCCCTGGGACCCCTTTTATTTAACATTTACATCTACGACCTACAATTTTTAATTCAAATTTCCACTCTCTATCAATTTGCAGACGATAACAAGCTATGCAAAACTATTAACAACGTGACCGACTCTTTAAATTTACAAGATGATCTCAACAACATTTCTATATGGTGTTCTAAAAACAATTTACCCGTTAACCCCTCCAAATCCACTGTAATATCTTTCAGTAGAAAAACTGAATTAATTCGATCCGTCTTCAAAATTAACGGCGATACAGTCCCGCGCAAAGACTCGACCAATTATATTATGCTTTTAACCTTTCGGTCATTTTTAAACATTTTGTACATATAATGTGTGTCAACTAGCTGACGCTGTAATAGTGTTGTTTTGATACACAATAAAGGGTTATACTTCCGAGATCACGTCCATCATATTGTTAATAGCTGCAGAAGGCTATTAGGTGTTATCTTAAAACTTGCCAAAAAAATCAATTCCAAATTTCACTTTATTCTTCTGTATAAAAGCTTAATTCGGTCTAAACTCATGTACGTTTCGTTGGCGTGGGGAGGCTGTAGCGCTTATCTACTTTTAATTTTTGAATCAGTACAAAAGAAATTTATCGAATATTTACATACTAACTTTATAAAAAGTCATAGATATAATTATATTACATTACTAGGAGATTTGCAAATTGATAAATTATCTGTAACCCGGGAAAAATCCGAACTAATATTTTTATATAATTTGTTAAAAAATCAGATTCCTAGCGAGGACTTACTTTCCAATATAAACTTTGTTGTCCCTAACTATTATACAAGGCACCCCCATTTGTTCAAAATTTCTAAAAGTCTTTTAAACCCCATTAACCGAATTTTAAGAACTGCAAACAAATATACTGAAGTAGTCGATTTATTTAGCTGTAAATTATCTGAACTTAAAACTTTACCGGCTCTTAATACGTAGGAGCCATGAAAACTGTTGTCAATTAAAATTATATTATGCTTTTAACCTTTCGGTCATTTTTAAACACTATGTTTTATGCAATGTGTGTCAACTAGCTGACGCTGTAATAGTGTTGTTTTGATACACAATAAACAAGTTTCCATTTCCATTTCCATTATTATTATTATATTTTTAAGGGTCTTCAAAGACTATTAGAGCTGACTGCCAACAAAAATTTAGTTCGAGCAAAACAATTAATAGCCAAAATAATTATGTTAATGTCACAGGCATTGTCACACCCCATCATTGTGAAGACGTTAATACTCAATTTCAAGCAGATAACATCACATTACCAGTTTCGAGTGCTGCCTCCTGCTCATTCTCAAACACTACAGTATTTCTTCCAATATTTTTGTAAATTTCTTAATGTCGCTTCATAATAAATATAGGGTCTTCAAAGACTTATGGAACTGACTACCAACAAAAGTTTAATGGTACACCCAATCAATGTGAAGATGTCAATACTCAGAAAAAGCAAAGAGGTTATCAGGATCATTCATTAGAATCAGCTACTCCACTAATTGAAAATGTAATTTCGAACATAGGTCCACGGGAAAATGTCACTAGTGAAAACGCACAATCTGTAGTCTCAGGCTCTCGCCTATTATTTGAAAGTGAACATTCTTCTCCAAAAAGCAAAATATTCTTAGTACCTCGAAAATGGAGAACAAACAAATCATTCCACAACTGAAACTAAGTGACTACGAAATAGCAGAACATGGTAAGTTAAAATCTTAATACATAATTTTGTGTGTTGACTAATTTATTTCCATGTTCATATGTAGTGGAAGAAATCATTTCTGATGCGATAAGCGATAGCAGTCATGGTACATTTTTATAAATTATTTTTGTAAATAATTTATTAATTATTTTATGGCTTGTTGCAGAGTCTTTTATATTGAGTTTTGGACCAAAAAACCCCAAACGTAGTGCTGAGATTATTTCTAGCCCAAAAAATAAGTCAGAACCTCACCATTAGAAAAGGGTCTGTAAAATCAAGTTAAATTTCGAAATTTGCCACTGAATGTTTTATTATTTTTAGATCAATATGAAAGTACGCCAAAATCTCTTGTGCGGAACTATCAAACTATGCCTTGTAATATTATTTTCCCACTAATTTAATCAAAAATTATAATATTATTCGCAATCGCAATGTATAAATCATTTATTAATCGTAAGTTCAATTTAAATAGATTGGGTTTAAGTTCTGTTACGTAACCAAGAGATTTTTAAAGCTACCCAGAAAAATTTAGTAGAAATGATGCCAATTATTTTGAAAAATAATGGAATGGATAGCAGGTATAATAATGGTGCCACGGGTTCAAGTACTCAAGAAGCAATCTTAACTGCAGATGATTATGGATTTCCTCTAATAAACCTTGATGCAATGTTTAATTTGGAGTCAAAATTAAATAACCAAGATGAAAAGAAAAAACTTGTGAGTAACTAAATGAAAAAAACTTCTTCGCATTTTTATAACTTTTATATATGTGTTCAATAGTTCGATTATCTATGCCAATTTGGAGGACTCAATCTAAAAGACGTAACGACACAGATTATTGCAGCATGTTTTCAGCAAACCACTTGGATCTAAATTTAGCTGGGAGGGTAGATAAGGGAAACAGAAGTTGCAAGATTTGCAAACTACTAATATTATTCTGGGTATATGTTTCAACTATTTCAGTTCAAGTTACTTTACAACCACTAGATTAATTAATGCATTATATTTTTAGCGACTGTGAAAAAACAGAAATGTGCTACTGACGCCACAAACTCGGATATTGAGAATATAGTGAAAGATTGGTTCCGCCATTGTCCCGCTGGCAGCAAAAAAAGAAAATTTCAATTTACCCGAAGTTGATTAATATCCAAATAAAGCTTATGACAATTAAAATTTCAAACTCATTTCTTTTTCTAACTATTTAAAAAAAAACTTTATTTTGATACCCAAATATAAAACTATTGATTTGATAGACTAAGGTGATTTTTGCAAGTCCGATATGTGGATGATAATTTTAATTGAGATAAAAGCTTCGTTTGATCGTATACACAATGATATGTACAACTTTCAGAGTGATTGGCCCTGAAGTGCTAAGCACTTTGAAACTAGTTGGACTTATCATTTTAAATTTCATTGATTTTAATTTAATACAAGTAGTTCGTATTATTTTAATAATTCAGCTATAATCCCAGCAATATCGATCTGTAGAAGGAGTGGATATTACAGGGATATTTAGTATATCCCTTGAATATCCAAACGATCTCCAAAGTGGGTAAGTAGGATGTCACTTACATCTCTTAGATATCTATAGAATGTACACTTGATATCCCTATATCCTAAACATATCTAAAATAGGTAATTTACAAAATCCCTGGTATGTCCCTAAAACATCCCTTGGATACCAAATATCCTCATCTAATGTTTCTCCAAAACCGGGATATTTTGATATCTGATGGATATCTTTGGGATGTCAAACCTGGTTATTTGGATATCTTACAGACATAATGCATATCCAGGGGACGTGTTTGTGTTTTCTGGGATAATAATGATAATAATCAGCTAAGCTAAAACTCAAGGCACCACCTTAAGCCTAAGTCATCAAGCGACTTTTGAAACCATTGAATCAGGTGGCCGGGTTACAATGCGTAGGCGGGTGGTGGCAAGCCCTGCATACCACGAGATCGACCCAACAGCTCCCTTCACTAACTTTTACCGTTAACTAAGCGATAACGTTCATTTACAAAGATACATGCAATTTCACTAAACTATTTTATTAAAAGTGTAAAAGAATTTTACTTATGATGTTGCGAGGAAGAATTTTAATTTTTATGTTCAATTTAAAGTACTAACCTTAAATAAAATTCACAAAATAGTTTCTATTAATATGGACACTTCCTATAATTTCACTTACCAATAACTTTATGGTGTTTAAGCCATTGTATACGATTTTTATGGTAGATCAAACTATTCCGCTTATTAAAAAAGTACTTATTCTGAAATAAATCCACTTACTTTTCAATCAAAAACACCAGACTCCGCCATCCAAATTAATTCATTCTTTTGTCAGAGACAATTAGTTGTAGTTTACCCTTTTTATGAAACCATGGAAAACCAAGTTGAGATGAGTATAACAAAAACTATACTAAGATTTTCTATTAAACACGCTAGAATACTGGGTTGAATTTTTTCATTTCATTCATTGCATATAATGCTGATCAACTACAAAAAATTGGTATTGCCAAACTATTGTTCCAAATGAGAAGGAAGGATACATTGATGTTCACTTAGCTAGCTTCGCAAACATAGGGACTATTTTTACCAATTTGTGAGTCTTATCGAAGAAATACCTCAAGGTAAGTCCATTTATTATTAATAAGTTTAATCTGTATCTACATTGTAGCTTATTTCATTTTTTTTCCCATTTACTTTGCAAATCGAAAAACCCATGTCTGGTGCAACGCTGGAAGAAGAAGAAGTTCTGAAAATCCTGTCATTTTTCAAGGACGAATCAACTCAGCCTTCTATAGTTGATCATCTTATTTCAAACAACTCAGTCATCTTCAACATCCAACGATACTTCTATCATTCAAAAACTAAAAGATCCCTTCACAACGAAGATAGCCCAATATTCAAAAAATAAAGAACAATGTTTAAAATCCAATAAAAAGGTTTCTTATAGTTAATTCCCAAAAGTGCTTTTTATTAGTTTATCGAATAATCTCACTAGTGTTTTTGTCTTTTCGTCTAACAAAGTGAAATCAATTTCCTTTAAAAAATATATATTTTAAAATATCATAATAATAGACCAGCTAGAATTAAAAAGTCTTAACTAATTTTGAAAATTAATACTTTCATGTGCTACTGTTGATAAATACTTCGAGTGAAGTAAGATGTTTAAAAGAATAAAATTAAAAACAGAAAATCAATTTTTTATTTATTAGTTTCAAAAAACGCCTTGGCTGGTGATTTCCCACCAAACGACATCGATGTCTTCAATGAAGTCCACTTCCTTAGGGACGTCCCAAAAAAAAATTATTTTTCAGTATTGAATATTGTTTGTATTCACCATTCCGGTTCACCCGGATGCTACAAGAAAGAAAAAGATAAAATCCTTAGCATTTAGGTCAATGTAATAAAAGATATTAGTTTTTTTTAAATTTTACTATTTTATTTAAAATAAATTTCTAATAAAGTATGGACAATGGAGAAATTCAAGCATATAAAAAGATAAACTTAGAAATAAAATTTTATGGTAATGAAGAATAACTATTTTACATTCTGACCCAAAAATATATTTGGGTCATACCCTTCTAGTACTTTGGTCCAACTATAAAAGAAAAGTATGATTAAGTCTTACTCTACATCGATGAAAAATTCAAGATTTTATTAACAAAATTCAATTCAATTCTTACCTTGTATTTTAGGTTATCCTTTTTTTACTAATAATCGTATTTTGAATTATTCATTTTCATTTCAGTGGTATTTATACATAAGCAACATGCAGCCTCGATAGTTAAGAAACCGTAAAATCACGGGAAAAGTCTTTAAATAAAAGATAATTGTAGGTAATCAATCTCGAAAAAAGGAGTATCCCAAAGTTCAGAAATAATTGTTTGTTTTATAGTTCAGTTACTATAAACAGAATTTCTACTTTCATTTTTTTCTCCTTGATAAATTTCCGAGCCGATTATAATCACGTTCCGTGGACTTCAGTAAAATTCCTATACGTCAAATCTAGTAAAATATATTCGATACTCACTTGTTTTTACCCGTTCATTATAAGTGAGGTTTTGAAAGATAAAACGGTAATCTATTTTTGACTCATTTACGCCTTTAGAAGTGTTTCATCAAAAAAACATGAAAATATTGAGGGTTAATTAATTGTGGGTAGAGTGTTCAGAACAGTTCTTTAAGTCAATGATTAAACATATCTTTTCCCTCCAAGTACCAAACGTCATCCACTTAGAGGACAATGGAAAATTTTCCAATAACGTTGCGTAATACACTTCAAAAATGCATAAACGTAGAATGAACCTCGAAATGTAAGTAGAAATTTTAATTCTTCATTTAAATTTGTTTTAATGTATGTAAAAGTAGGCTGTTTTTCTATATTTTATTCCTTCAATTTTTATAGTAAATGGACCATATTTAAATAAAATTGGCATCGGGGAAGAGTACGTAGGCTCAACCACGGAATCTATGTTATGCTTTCACTGCGAAGCTAGTACTGAATAGCTGAATGTAAGAGGAGGAACAATCTACTTTTGCTGGGGTAGATAATGTGGGTATTATCAACGTGCGGTAATTTTCCAAATGCATCCCTGGGCACCTAATTAAGGTGTTTTCCACACACCTCAGGTGTACGTACTGTGGACGAAGAGGCGCAAAGAGCAGTCGTCGTGGTGAAGAATGCGAAGCGTTCGATTTTTTGGGTTGTTGTCACTAAGCAAAACCATCCCGTGATCATACCTTTTATAAATAACGTTAATTGTGAATAATTTAACAATAAAATACCAATTGCCTATTTATTTCATCTTTTTTCATTCTATAATATATAAGTTTATTCCTAAATTTATAAGCTTATTACAATTGGCATATCATTTTTGAGAGAGATATTTGCTTAATTTATTAAGTTAAGGGTTAGAAGTCTTGTTGAATACGTCTAATTTCCAGGCAAGAGTGCCTGGAAATTAGACGTATTCGAGGCAAGGTCCATCACACTCGAGTTTATGACAAGGTTTGCATATTTTGTCATAAAACATCTAAGTATATTAAAGGGACTAACACTCGAGAACCGCTAATACAGTTTGTAGACTTAAGAGCTCAGAAAGACGGCAATAGAACAATGTGATGAAAGACTAATAGCGATAACCTCACGAGTCATAGTGGCTGCAGAAGCTCACTATCAAAGTCATGTTACAAATACTATAACAGCTGGAAACCAAAAAATCAAGATGCTCAACTGGATTCAGAAGTAGCAGATCGATACAAAAGTATTGAAATAAAAGCTTTCGCGGAACTGTTTCACGATCTACCCCATAAAATATTCGTAAGAAGCCCAATTGGTTCTCTGCATGACCTTACCAAAAGGGTTTTATTATCTATGGGTAATAACGGAGTAGCTGATCATAAAGTATCTGACTCGACTAAGAATAACCTGCGCCGAAAAATTGAAATTGAGTTTGGAGAGTCCATAATATTTTTTAACGTTAACAGAAGAATTTACGTACGACAAGACTGTCTATCGCTTGACTCGCTCTCAGAGTCGTACGTTCGTTTAATGTTAAATTACGAAGCGAGAGTGGAAGCGAAGGAATCGCTATCTTTAACTCGCGGAGCAGCTTTAGCACTTCGAGTAAACATTAAAAATATGGCCTCCTCATCCCAGAGAACTGTCTTCGGAGTACTTAAATATACCTACAAATCTTACCGATTTTCTTAATAATTGGATTGGCGGTAAAACGTTTACGTATTCGGATCGTATCTACAGGGTCTCCTGGTCGATAGCCCAAGACATTATTTACGCTGTTAGTTCCGGCCAGGTAAACACGCCAAAGCATATTCTACTTCCATAGGCCGTGAAAACGTTAACAGGGAATGTTGAGTTGCTAAAAATAATCAATCGACTTGGCCATTCTTGTTCCTATTCAAGGCTAGAAGAAATAGATACATCATTATGTATCGAAAAGCTAGATAATTTCGAAAGAGAATTAGTACCGCTTTCCTACAAAATACACTGATTGTCAGGAAGAAGTTTTGAGCGGAGCTGGTACTTCCCACAGCGTAAATGGAATAATTGTTCAACGTCAATCTCTAACGTGCAATCCTCCGTTGCCAATAACCAATGTAAGTAAGAAAGACAAGAAACGTACTATTCCATTCTACGATAACCCTCTTGAAGCTTACGTGGTTTCTAAAAGAAAAGGCCCTCCTCCTATAGTCCCGAACGATCATTCTGAGCGCACAATTGTCGCATCTAATCAAGCTTACTTTCGAGATTTAATTTGGGTTATCTCGAGAAATACAAATTCGCATGATCAAAAGCTAAGCTCTTGGACTGGATTTAATATTCTAGCAACAGATATGTCGACAGTTCACGAAATCGTGCGCTACTGTCTTCGTATTAAATCTACTTTGAATCTGAAGAGCATAGCCGTGGTGTGCAAACAAGCGCTATATGCGAAAGTGGAGGAAATAGTTTAGATAAACGAAGAAATGTTTAAAGATGTAACTTTGATGATGGGAAACTTTCATACAATATGTCTGTGATTGGCAAATGTTCGGTGACGCCGGAATACGTGATCTGGCCGTGGAATCGGGAGTTATAGCTGAAGGCTCCATTACTAAGGTACTGGAAGGTAAACATTACAACAGATCCGTACGTTTTCATAGACTTACCTTTGAAGCGTTAATGAGACTAGCTTGGAAAGCTTTCGTTGTGTGGTTTGAAAACGAAGGTCAGCAACCCGATAAAATGCAAGAAGCCACGAATGTATTCCAAGACTTCAGATGGACCCATCTCCAAATACCTACGATTCTATAGTAGTAAACGAGTCCTGCGAATTAATTATTAAGAAATTCATTGAATTTCCTAGTATATTGCGAAACGAGAGAGGCTCTGGCAAAATTCTGGATGACCTACGTAGATATGGTTGCCATTTTACTACGACTCCTTTGGGCTGACAGAGAAGGTAATTGGTATCTGCATCTATCCGCGATCCGAGAAATCATTCTATGGATATTTGCCATGGATAAACCTAACTATTCTCGTCATTTACCAGTCTATTACTGCCAATGACTCGGCTCAATAAAACGTTTCCGGAATTGTTTGAACATTTTTACGACGGCGGATTTTCAGTTCGCTATTGACCAGACTACCGAAGAGATAAATAAAGATACTCAAACTGCTGGTGGAACTCGAGGTTTTAGTCTCAAACCTGGAACAGTTTCCCGTTATTACCTCACTGCCGAATTCAGAGCAGATGTATTGAGACAGTTGAGAGAACAAATCTCTCTACAAGAACCAGGAATATCTCACCCAGATTTGGGAAAAAGTCGAATAAAAAGGGATGAAGAAGACTTTACTTCTATTGTCGAGTTACTAGAGAGTAACTAGACCAATCCTTTTGGTGGCGTTGCATGCGACATCGTAAGTCTTTCAACTGGTGCGGCAGCAACGAGTGAGGTTTCTAAAGACCTTCCTTCCGCTGAGAGAAAAGGCGAAGAAGCTTACCAATTATTTTTGGGAAATCGATTGAAAACCAGAACCGGATTTCACGACCCCATCAAAAAGCTAAATTTAAAAACATTCAGCTCGATGAAAAAGAACATTTTTGAGGGAAAAAATAAAGTCATTGTTCTTAAATCTGACCATAGACTTTTCGCAAATATGATTTTAATAGCTGATAACCGAAAACTTAATATGCAAGAAGTTTTTAGTCATCCATTGGGCCCTTTGCCCTGGACTCTAGCAAATCCGGATGGCACTCTCAAAAAGACCAACAAAGCTGCTCTGGGGAAGTATCTAGAAGAGAAAGTAGCTCCAGCTGAAGTAATACATTCAACGAATGCTTCACTAATTGATGCAATGGCCCTTATCCAGAAACTTCAAGGGGAGAACCATACGTTCGAAGAGCTGTCCAACTACATTTTCAAACAAATTCTTCACGTTGCTAAAAACAGCAAACGGATAGACGTAGTATTCGACGTCTATAGAGAGCGTTCTATTAAGAACGCGGATAGAGTAAATAGAGGATCTGGGGAGAGTTTTCCTTTAGCCAAATTCGACCTAGTCACAAAATTAAAAACTGGAGGCGCCTTTTCTTATGTACCGAAACCAAAAACAATTTAATAAAATTTTTAACGGAAAGCTGGAAAGATCAAAATCGAAGAGAATTGCTCGGAGACGTAGTTATGTACGTCAAATGTTTAGACAAATGCCTTAAAATAACAAAACACGATATAAAAGAGATCAAGGAACTGGGATGTACTCACGAGGAAGCTGGTACACGCCTTCTTTTACACGCTCAACACCCTTCCAAAAATTATTCAACTTAAATATGCATTTCCGATGATACCGACGTTCTGATTTTATTTCTCACTTTCTCCTCTCAGATAAAATCAAAAGTTTTTATCAGAAGACGAACTCGGGCTCGCGTGAAAATGGTGGATATTACAAAGATATCCAACGCTATCGGAAATGAACTTGGCGAAGCTCTACTTGGTTTACATTGCTTTACTGGATGTGATACCGTTAGTTCAATGGCTGGTCAGGGGAAATTGAAAGCGCTCAAAATTATTTCCAAAAATCAGAAGCTAAGGTCCGTCGTTACTGGTCTTGGAGACAACTGGAACATTCCTGAAGAAACAGTAGCGGGAATAGAAGAGCTAATTTGTCAAGTGTATTGTAGTAACACAAAAATAAAAAAAGCAATACACTTCGATATCAAATCTTCAAAACTAAAAAGGGTAACTTGGAATCGGGACAGCTGCCACCTTGTCTGGATACATTACAGCAACACACTCGTCGAGCAAATTATCAAGCTGGTATTTGGAAACGAAGCCTTGAAAATTTTCCTGATATTCCTAACCCGACAAATGGTTGGATATGTGACGAAGAAGGAAATCTGGAAATAAATTGGATGACAGGTTTACCAGCCCCATAGACGGTTTTAAGTCTTATGGCTTGCAAATGCTCCAGCATATGTTAACCAACGGAATGTACATGCATTTTAAACGGACTGAAGTGTACAGCACCGTGTAAATTGGCAAACTGTTTGAACGTGGTGGATGATGTTGAAGTCGATTTCATAGCTCATGAAGACAGTGACTCATGCAACAGCGATGAGGACTAATTAGATTGTACTTTAAATATTATATACTGTATATTCATAAATTTAAAATATATAATATATTTAAAATTTCGTTCCTAAAATGGGTGTATTTTTTATTTTTCACATTTCAATAGAGCGACATTCTGCCATCCCCCTTTGACTTTTATTATCGTAGCACCACTAATAAGTTCACTAGCGACAACCTTAAACTAAAGATAATTAGATACAGAATACATTGTGTTCGTTAATAAAAATCTAGGTGGCGCTGTTTAGTACTGGGGAAGCCAAACGTAGATGTATAACGGAGTAAAAATGTGGTTTTTTGAATTTAACAGACAAACTAATAAATATGTAAAAAACATAAATTGCAGAATATATTAATATCTGTAATTTAAGGTATTGCACGTTGAGCTGAAATATTAGGCGACTGAGATACGACCGTTTGAAGATTTGTTCCCGACGCCATCTTTAATGGGGCGCCATTTTCCACAGCTGGGCGCTAGAGGGCGCCGGCAAACGGTTCCTGACTCCTGATACACTACTGTATATAGAAATAATATTTTCGTTTGGTCAGAAAATATATTGTCGAATTTTCACCTGGCTCACGGACTAGCAAAACGACTGAAAGTGGAACCGTTATACCATAGCCGTCTGAATACATCAGGCCATATAATACAAAATGCCATAGGGGCGGCATGGTGAATTTCAATTTGTCAACAGATGGCGACTATAAGCTAGAAAAATATCAAAAGTGACGTCAGTAAAACCCGAGAAATTTGATTTGAAATAAAAAAGATATTGAAAATGAACCCTCAACTATAAATATAATTTTTTTTTTAATTTAAACCTATGATAATTTATTGGAACAGTACTTTTTTCATATATTCCTTTTTATTTCAGGAAATAGGTAACACTAATGAATCACTAGTTATACTTTTAATCAAATACTAGTAACATTAATCAAAGCCATCTCAATTTTATTTTAGAAAAGAGCTAGCATTAATTTATCACAAGTTATGCTTTTAATCAAAACACTATTAACATTAATATTAGTATAGCCGTCCAAATACATGTATTCAGACGGTTATGACATTAGTTATCACTAAAATCGCTTTTGGGCTCAGGTACAAACATATCACAGAGTTAAATACTTTCTCGACAGCGGTGTTTTGTTATATTTCTTTACTCTTTCTTTAACATCAGTTACGTCTTTGGCATAATTATCCAATAGAGGTCTAACATATTTTCTTAATAGCACCTTACTAAGATTTTCATACTCATCACACACACTTAATAGCATTTGTGAAATATGGTAATATACATTCTTCTAAGATTTCCAGTGTCTTGTGTCTTGGTAAAATGGCAAAGCGGCCATTACCAAATCAGTTATAGCTAACAATACATTTACCAAAAAAATCCTAGGATGTTTATACCTCCATGGTCTTGGTAGTTGATATATGTTAATATTTGAGAGTTGTTCCTGGGCTGGTAAAGTAGTTCCGCACACTGAGGACACGATGAATTTTCTTCGGAAACACGTACAATAAAACCAGCTATCATGGCAATTGCTGTGTTTCGTAACGTGACTGGACATGAATCTTAAATTAACAGAAACATAGGTTAAAAATCATATTTTTATACGTATTCAGGCCATTCTTACCATTAACATTTATTTCTCTATTCGCTTGAGTATTCCCAATACACAATCTGGTAGTTTTTTAATTGCATTACCTTTTGACCACTCAGAATTCTTTGAGCTGTTCACTAGAACTGCTTTGAAGCTCAAATTCTCTGGTGGCATTGCCATATTTTGAATGCTTGATTATACCAATTTTAAGTGTTGACTCAATTGCATTAACACAGCTCCATACATCCATGGCATTGTTATAGCCACCCATTTGACGAAAATGGCTAAAAAACATCTCTATCGCATCGCTTGAAGCTTTGCTGGTTAGAATATAAAAAAAATCCCGAATTGAGAAGATTTCTAACCAGTAGAACAATTGATTTGGTTGTCAAGCAAATGGCTTCGTATGTTTCTTGGATAAATTCGGACATTGGTTTGGTTGCATTTTGCTGAATCATCTCTATAAATGGTAAAAATTCATCTTAAAGCCAATCCAAACGTTCATCATTGACATCAAAAAATGGCAATTTGTTTTCATTTCTGATACGGATCGCTTGATTCGGATTACAAATATCGTTTATCTCATACCACTTGCGAACCATCTCCATAAAATAAATTGTGGCTTCAAGATCTTCTCTCCCTTCAATAGCACAATGGTTGATTGTTATGAGAGTTTTTAATGCTTTGGTGACTTCCGGAGTAAATAATCTAGCTGCTCTTTCAACATTTATCTTCTCGATATTATTCGGGTAGACATATTTTCGACTAAGAAACCGAACTACTTTGACAATACTTCCTTTCTGAACTCTGTAAAGCGTTCGTAAAAATTCATATGATATGGTGAATCCTATGAAATCCATATCTCTGTCCAAATGTTGGTTTCTAATGTGTTTTATTATATGGGATTGATCGAATGCCAAGAGAAGTTTTCTGTTGCTGTTGCTTGGGTGTTGAACTCCAGGTAAAAGGTCACCATTTTCGAACATTTTGTAAGAAGCTACGTTTGTCTTAGCATTATCAGAGACAACTCCCACAACTGTAGAGCCTGCTTTCTCAATTTCACAAATGACGTCTGATGTATACAGGGTCTTTTTTTTTTGCTCGGAAAAGTGTTTTTTTTTCAAAAACTATTTATAGTACCGATTTCAAATTTGGAAGGTCAATTCTCTATACCGGGGGACATCAGTTTGAGAAATTTGAGCGTTTTCGGTAATGTTTTTCACCAATTTTGAAAAATTATTTTTCGACCACTAGGTGCGAGATAAAAAATTTCTATTATAAAGTTGTAGGCCGTCATCGAAAACCCTTAAAAATTGTTCACTCGACGAAAAACAACTTATTTATCAGTGAAAATTCGAGCTTGAAAAATTTACAAGTTGGTGAAGCCAAATTACGATTGTTTGAAACGATAATTGAAACCGAATTACCTAATCCAGTTGAAACTTTGGTTAAAAAAACGACCGGATTTAAAAAACACGAGGCTATAGGTCAATCCTAAACATGCATTGGGTATTTAAAGGAAAACTTTGGGAGATTATTATCAGTGTTTGATAATATTTCGAACAATGCCTCGTTATTCAGTAGCTGAGCGTACCGAGATAGTTGCCATTTACTATGGAGAAGCAGCGCAAAACCTTAGAAGAGTGACTGAAATCTTCGCAGAAAGACATCCAAATGGAGCACCATCTGTAAATACAGTAAGACGAGCAATTCACGATTTCAATCAATTTGGTAACTTGCAACCTAGGTTTCGCGGATTGGGTCAACCGGATTTAGACTTCGAGAACAATGTACTCGCGTACATTGTGGCATATCCTCGTCACAGTTGCGCTAACGCCGCTGCTGATTTGGGTTGTTCTGCAAATCGTGTGTGGAAAATTCTTCGTAAGAATCGCTATCACCCATACAGAGCTACGCTCCACCAAGGACTAATTGACGGAGACCATCAAAGACGTTATGAATTTAGCAACTGGTTACTAAATGCTGTCCAAGAAGATAGACAATTTTTGCGCCATGTTTTGTTCTCCGACGAAGCGTCATTTTCTAGAGATCGGCCCTTTAATCATCAAAACAGCCATCTTTGGTCTGACATCAACCCACATTGGGGTTTTGAATATCATCACCAGGTTCAATTTGAACGGGTCAATGTTTGGGTTGGACTTGTTGGAAACCGTTTGATTGGTCCCTTTTTCCTGCCGACGAACCTCAACGGCCAAAGGTATTTACATTTTCTACAGAACGAACTGAGTGACGTAATCGACGACCTTCCATTGGCTGAAAGACGTCAGTTGTGGTTTCAGCAAGATGGCGGCCCTCCGCATTTTTCCCGGCAAGTAACTGAGCACCTCAACAACGAGTTTCCTGAAAGGTGGATAGGGAGAAATGGTCCAGTGCATTGGCCAGCAAGGTCACCTGACCTAACACCGCTGGATTATTTTCTCTGGGGATTCGTTAAAGCAAAGGTATACGCCACGCCCATTGAAACTAGGGAGGAACTCATTAGACGAATAATCAGTGCTTGCCGAGACGTCACACCAGAAATGGTAGAGAAAGCGTTTGAGAACTTAATTGTCCGCGCACAAACCTGTGTTGCAGCCAATGGTGATATTATTGAAAATGTTTTGTAAAAATTTATGTGAATAAAATATCTGCATTTAAAAACCAAACGTGTACATTTTTTCAAGTGTGAAAACTCTACTACGTTTGTATTAGACTTGTTCCCTTTTCAATTATCGTTTCAAACAATCGTAATTTGGCTTCACCAACTTGTAAATTTTTCAAGCTCGAATTTTCACTGATAAATAAGTTGTTTTTCGTCGAGTGAACAATTTTTAAGGGTTTTCGATGACGGCCTACAACTTTATAATAGAAATTTTTTATCTCGCACCTAGTGGTCGAAAAATAATTTTTCAAAATTGGTGAAAAACATTACCGAAAACGCTCAAATTTCTCAAACTGATGTCCCCCGGTATAGAGAATTGACCTTCCAAATTTGAAATCGGTACTATAAATAGTTTTTGAAAAAAAACACTTTTCCGAGCAAAAAAAAAGACCCTGTATTTGTAAAGTGATGTGGCATCTAGCTTCGCTGTAAAAAATACGCTACAGGAATTCGATAGTCACTAGATAATCCTTGAAACAGGAAACATAAAAGATGTGTTGCGAGACAGTCCGTTACTCAAAGTTCAGATGCTGGTGTGTCATTTTCACCAAAGAATTTGTCAAGCTTCCTGTCGTAAGCGTATTTTGAATGAATGGACCTTTCTTCCACAATTACCGATCCATATTTTTGATGGTCATTTTCTAGCTTCTTAAAATCGGACTTCAACCTTGCTTTTACTAATGTCGTTATGCCAGTTTCCCCAGTGCTGGCTCCTAAATAGTGTTTCAGGGTTTTTCGGTCAGGCAAATGAAGAAATCCTAACTCTTTTGCATAAAGATAGGCTGATGGTGACTTCTTACTCCAAATGCAACACACTTTTAAAGTTGTTTCTTGAAACAAGTTTGCTTTTAAACTACCATTTTTGCAACCATTTTGAATTTGTGTTAATTGATCATCAAGTGCTTTATTTTGTCTTTTCTTCTTTACTTCCATCGTGAGATCTTCAACCTTCCTTTGCAATTTTGATATTGTCTTCAATTTCACAATAATTCTTCCTTGTTTTCGAGTAGAAATTGATCTTCGGGATGTTTTTGATTTTCCAGATCTTACAACTGATGCTTAAACTCCAACATCAACCTTAAATATTTGGCTAGACATTTCTAATGGCGTAGTGAGATTCTGATATGTATTGTCTTGGTCATCTAATGACGTAATTATATTTTGAGATACACATTATGGAGTCAAAGGGTCTTGAAAAACTAACAGACTTGATGAGTTGGAATGTACAGCTTTAATTTGCTTAACAACAGATGTCTCAATATCACTGCTTGAAAGCAGTCTTTTTATGCTAAGACCCTTTACACCTGAACTACAATGCCAACGTTATTACTCCGATTCAGAGTGTCCCCTACAAAACACCACCAAGTGGAGAAAATCCGCGAAAGTAATCCCCAAACATGCAGCAACCCCCCTTTTTTGATCCCCCTTCTTTAAGAGGCAAACGGTTCGCGCTCTCTTCAGCTGTTTTTCTCGGACTCGGGGTTCCTCTTCATTTCTAGCGGGGGTCTAAATAAATGTTCGGTGGTCTGCAACTTCTCGGCCGTTAAGTGGTTAAGCCTAGGGCCGTAGGCAACAATAATGCCGGCTATTCGGTGCTCTTATGGTGCATGCAAAAATGATAAGCGGTATATTCAAGACAATATTAAGTTAATTAAGTTTCCCAGTGTAAAACTGGAACGTGCCAAATGTGATAAGTGGGTCGAGGCTTGTGGTAGGTTAGACCTTACAATGAAAGATTTGAAGAGTCGATACTCGAACAACCAGCCTAAACGATTTTACGTGTGCTTGTCGCATTTATAATTCATAACCAAACATACCTTCAACAAGTTCCCAAAACGTTTTAGGTGGAATTTCTATAAACTTTGCCATGTGGTTTCCACTTAAGCCTTGACGCCGTAAATAACGGGCGAAAATTGGTCGCGACTTGCGGGGCGACCGAGTAAAATGTCGGGAAAGGAGGGCGCGACGCTATGAACGAAAGTAGCGCGAAGTGAACGCGTTTTTTCAGCCCGAATTCCCTTGTGGACGATAGTTGCCTCTAAATAACGATGGTGGCGTTGGGGTAGGGGCGACACTAGCCTAACAACAACGCCTATCTACATTGCAGTCCAGGTGTAAATGGTCTAAGTTTTATGTAATTTGGACTTCGATTGATACAAGGCTCAGGTTCCATAAAAAGCCTTTTCCTTCTTAACTGATGTGGCTTAGAAGTGACTACACTACCCTGCACGGGTTCATTAAATGCCATAGAACTAGGACTTTCTATAATTGAAGTAGAACATATATTGGTGCTACTATTGTTGGTTTGAAATGTAAAGGGTTGATTCAAAATACCAACTGCTAAAGGGCTTAATAGGGGGCTTATTCTCACTGAATTTTGCAAATGCGATAAATGTTTAAGACCAGGACTTAAGGTAGGACTTCCTCTGCTTGAAGGAGTTAAACGTGTGTTGGTGCTACAATTGGCTTGAGCTGTGTGGCTTTAACTAGAGCTGCCCTCTGCCATAGGACTTAACGGAGGTCTTTTACTAGCTGGACTTTCCAAATGCAAAGGACTTTGACTAGCATCTTGAAGTTTCGTTTTTTTTTAAACTGGGGAATCTTAAAATTTTGAAGGAATAGCTTGAGGCAAAAGCCTTTTCCTTTGAGTTGTGCCTAATCTTATGTAGTAATCAGCTTCTGTAAAGTGTTCACTGCATAGGCGAGAGTTTTGAGGTATAAACATTTTGGTTTATTTTCTTCATCCCCAACCATTTTGCTAATAGCTTTCGCCCAAGCTTTCCTCTGAGATTTATCTTGTGGAAAAGTGTGAAAACTAATCCCTTTAAGCTTATAAACAATTTCTTCTTTTGACTTTTCATCTCCAATATTTTTTTATCGTTTGTTTTGCAGTTTTTTACAAAGCAATACATATACTGGGTACGACCCATTGCTCAAAATATCAGAGAATGCTTAATAGGAACTTTTGGTTTTATTGAATCATTAGAAAAAGCCTAGACTAAGGCTCTGTTCAGACGCAATCCTGAAATTAAAGGAGAGGGAATTGTATTAACTATTAAATTTTAATGTCATAATCCTATTGAATAACTTAGAAATATCAAAAGTCAAAATTTAGACCAGAGATTCCAACAGTAGACCGGTTTTGCCCTTTTGGGGTCATCAGTACTGTGTTGGAAATCTGCCGATATCAGTCAAACTAATAAACATTCAACGGAAGCCCGAGCGTAAAAGATGTCTGCTGAATAGCGACCGCCATGCAATAATTGGTGAAGAATTTCACTATATGTTGCAATGGACTGCTCACATATAGGGCACTCTGAATGTTTATTAACTTAGAAATACTAATCATTTATCTGTTACATTTAAAATTATAGAAGAAAAATTATTGATAAATAAATAAAACCTATCTTTTAAAATGTTGTCTTACGAAAACTATCCATTTGTGATTGCTAAACTAGCAGATAATGTTTTTCGATCAAAAAGATAAAATTATGACGCCATTTACAAAAAATTTCTAGCGTAGAGTCGGCCTCTAGCGGCGACCAAATGCGGAGTCTCCGTGCCAGAATTTTTTTTTTTATTATATGGCCTGATGTATTCAGACGGCTATGGTTATACTAAAAATACCTATTATACCCTATACCCACAAGCGGACCACGAGAACGGAAATTGAAGGGATAAACATCCGGGTGAGAGGGGCGTGAGCGCACCACAGAAAGGAACACAGTGCATCTACCGTAGGGAACAATTTTTTGGCGGGAAACGCTGAAGGCGCTTGTCCAGGGTAGAATAACCTAACTTAATCTATGGCAATACCATAAACACCATAAAGTTATTGGTAAGTGAAATTATAGGAAGTGTCCATATTAATAGAAACTACTTTGTACTTTAAATTTAACATAAAAATTAAAATCCTTCCTCGGAACATCTGAAGTAAAATTCTTTTACACTTTAAATAAAATAGTTTAGTGAAATTGCACGTAACTTTGTAAATTAATGTAATCGCTTAGTTATAAATAAAATAAAATTCCACGCTTTCTTAGTTTTTTAATATTGGAGTTGGTTCTTGCTATTTAACAATGATAATTTTCTTACAGACACTGATATCTAACGGCGTCATAATAAATTAACAGGGTGTAGCTCGGAAAAAAAATGTCCGATAAACGTTGGTACATTGATACCTTATTAATTTATTTATGAGCAAAATAGATTTCAATGATTGGTAAAGTTAGCAATGTGAAATCGCGATTCAAAGTTCCAACAGTGTTATAACAACCAGTCTCATTTGCAATGATAATTCACAGTTTAATAATCGGTCTCAACACAGGTATCTGGAATATCTTCAGAAATGGTCAAACGTCCACATTCCGATTCCGCGAGTTCCGACGATTTCAGTCGGGACATCGATTATGATCCACCGTCCACTACCAATACGAGTAAGTAAAACTAATTTCATCATCACCCTTTTTTATTATTTTCATCCGTATGTAATGGTAATTTAAATGTGTGTAGTTCAGATGCAGAAACTCTACCGTACGCACCGAGCCCATTGCTCTTAGACCCGATACAGCATCCCATCCCACCAGTTCCAAACGAACAACCAATAAATAATATGAATGCCAATGCCATAACGTATGTTCACATATTCACTATTAATCCTCCAAATTAATATTACATTTTTTTTAAAAATAGTCTCATAAACGCTATTATCTTGTTTATGGGACCTATGATTTGGGCATCCTGGGACAGAGTGGATGAATTAATGCTAGCGTTAATTGCTGAAATTTTAGAAATTTTAACAACTACCAGATATGGTTTATAGTATGTCAATGTTAGGGAATATATACATATATATAAATTGCAATTTGTTTAGTCATTTCAACAAAAAGCTGATGCAACCGATTTCCCGCCTCCCAACGTACAAAGCACCTAATATTTTCTTAAAATAGTAATTTAAATTTCATTTTTGTTTTTTTTTAAACATATTATAATACTTCTCCGGTTATTGACCGTATGTAGAGAGTTATCATGGAACGTAGGTGGTTGCTTAGAAACCTGGAGGAACATATTCTCGAGAGGGAAAATGGATTTGTAAGATATATTTTCAACATTGTATATGAAAATATGATATCATATATTGATTTTTTAAAAAAATAAGAGAATTAAATCGTAAACTCTTTTCCATATTTCTTAGTTTGTAAGCTTATAGTTATTCACTACGTTCCGATATAGTTGAAAACTTCAATTCTTTTTTTTTCATGAATGCTTTATTGTATTAGACAGTATTTAAACTTCTTTTTAGGCCAAAATTAATGAAACTACTATAATTAATGCAGGCCAAAAACATTTTATTTTAGTAACTTTAGTTAGTCATAGGCTTACTGTATTGAGATTGCTTGTTTTTTGTTCCAAATATTCAAGTGGGTTAATTGAATGACGTCGAACAATTGGAATCATTCCTTAGTGCAGTTTTAATCACGTGATAATTATTATTAGTTAGGGCTACCATGATATACTGTCAATATTTATTTTTAAACTTGTAACAGTTGCAATGTTTTATAAACCCGTTTTTGCGGCCAAAACTTTAGATGGCACATAGAAAAAATATTTATAAAATTAGTTTATTTCTAAAATTAGACACACAAATTAATTAAAATTTGTTTTTTATACATTTTTAATAAAAAAACTAAGGATTTTTTTTAATTTTAACATGTTCTACTTCATCATATCCACTGTATTATAAATGTGTTTTTTTTTTTACTATTTGTATACATCAACCGGACGGCGTCATTTATCATTCATTATTATATTGCAAATTTTAATTTTGTAAGTTTATATGGTTATAAGATAAATGATATAAATATTTCGACGGGAACTTACTTTCGATTTTAGTGGTATCGTCGCAAGTTCACATATATATATTTTTCAATGATGTAAGTGAAAACTGTTGGTAATTTATCCGTTATTAATTTTTTAGGAAAACGTTTCGCCAACTATTTTAGTTTCTATCCCATAAATAGCCTAATTTCTGGCTATATTTGTGCTATTTACCAAAAATTGTAACCAGTTACCGCTACTGCGTCAAAAATCAAAGAGTTTTTTCAAAATATTATAGTAATATCACTTGTTTTCTATCAATTTAAAAAAACGAAATCAAAATTAGCCTGCGGGTTCTCAAGATAAAGATCCAAGATTTTATTGTAGACTTGTATATAAAAATACAGCCTCTTTGTAACGAGGCGGCTCACCAGATGGGAGCACAGTCGATGAGAAAAAATAAGAGGGAATTTCAACTGATACTGTACAAAACATTTTTTAGTCCAGGTACAGTAGCCTAACTTATTTACAATTCTAGCTACGATTATAGTAACCTAACTAATTTACAACGAATATTGCATATACTTACAATTCTAACATGGTGTTTAAAAAACTATATAGTTGTCTACATGTAACCAATTTATAATAATAAAGGAACTGACTAGTAACAAACACTGGAAATGATTTCAGCAATGTTATTTAAACCTTATTCTGGAGTCGCCAGGCGTTCTTTGCTGCTTTCCAAGATACTAGGATGTGTTTGACCATATTTAAATCGTTCTCATTAACCTCTTGGAACCCTAACACTTCTGGAGTGGTTTTGGTCACGCCATAGCTGAGTGTCTTGATGAGTAGCTAGCACTGGGCAATTAATAAGGACGTGGTAAATGTCTTCGACTGGTGCCTGGCATAGGCGGCAATTACGGGGTAGGCCTTGGAGCTCAAATTGGCGAGCCCCTGTCAATAATGCTCCTGATCTTGCATCAAATAAGAGGCCACTGGCCCAAGAACCATCGTAGAAATAACCCAAACGAAAATGGCGGATTTGGTGCATTTTTCAGTGGTTTTTGTTCGATAACTTCAAAAGTAAAGGACATAATGCAATGAAATTTTTTATATAAGATATGGGACTAATTCATAACTGATTTCGATGCTTGATTTGCTCAAAAAAGTATCACAAGGCTAACTTGTCCGCTAGGTGGCGTATAAAAATAATTTTAGATATCAAAAATGTCTAATTTGATAAAGAAACTAATTTTATAAAAATAATTTTTCTATGTTCCATCTAGAGTTTATAAAATATAATGAGTTGCTGTTTAAGACTAGTTAAATATATTCGACACGTGATAATTATTAGTTCGGAAAAATATCGTTAGGGTGACCATGATAAACCTCAATGGGTTTTTCCACACGATTATTAGTCGGAAACAATTACGTTAGGGGTCATCCTGATATAGCGTCAATGGGTTTTTTCCACACTGGTACTTAAGACTTGACGTCAGTGTAGTCATCAACCAATGAGAAGTTAGTTTCAGTTTCGTTAATTTATAGTTGCAGTTTCGATATTAATCTCAAGAGGCTTATCTACACGTCATATAGCCTTCTTTCAGTCCTAGGGAATTGTCGTTGAAGGTCACGCAGCTTTTGGCCCCGCTTATAGCCGTTCGTCGACTCTATTTTACGGCATTGGTTTAAGGATTCCCGACCGTAGAAGAGGAAAAAAGTAAGTTTCTATTTTCAAACATTATTTTACTATATTTAAAATGAAATTTTGAGGCATTCTTTTAGATATATTGGAAATGTATTTTAACGTATAAGACAAAGAAAATTAGGCCTAAATTAGGTGGTGTAGGGCTAAGATTAGCGTAGAAAGTAAGTTAATATTTTTTGTAGTAAACTATATATATATATATATATTTATATATTTAGACATTTTTTCCAAACAATTTGCATATTGAAATAGCGGTAAAATGAGAAATTTTGGATTAGAATGCAGGTTTAGTGAGAAAATTAGGCTTAGCATGATGGATTGGAGAACGTATCATTTAAAACTATAGGAAATATTTTGTCTTGATCAGCTATGGAAATCGAAGCGTATCGACTTGAAACGTTTCGTCATGGGGAAAACCCACACGTCACCAAAGAAAAACTAGCGTCGGCTGGATTCTACAATATTCAACGAGGCGATGATGTACGATGCTATAAGTGCCACGGAATCTTAGGAGACTGGGAATCAGTAGACGTATCCGAACTTGAACATGCCCTATTCTTCCCACGCTGTCCGTCGAGGGATAATTCACCCTCGCAAAAAAGTACATCTCACAAGAATGGGACATTCCACCTACGCCAAGATCGACTACTGTCATTGATAAAAGGTTCCCACCTGTACCTGAAGAAGACGAGGTTTGTGACTGTCTTTCATCTGACAGATGGTACTGCTGGTAGACGCTACAAATACGTTAGGTAGAACTTTTAATTAAATTATTTAAACAAGTTGTGCTTGCAGAAGGTAGTCTCGTCCCTTTAATTTAAATTGTTTATATCACTTTCATTGATAGAATTAATTACTATAGATAAATTACTATTTAAACGAGTAAAATGTCGAACCAGTCGTAGAACCAATTTTACGTAATTATGTATACAAAGTTCTAAAATAAAAAAATAATTTAAATAACTTGTCCTTATTAAAGGGTTCGGAAGCGATAAATAAATTATGGGTAACGAGGGGGCGAGCAGAGAATCTACTGAAAGCAGTATGGTGAATGGGAGGTAACAATTATGATTAACGGTGGAACAAAGACGGCGAGGGGATTAGGGTGAATGGAAGCGCTAGTGGAAATTATGGCGATTGGAAGCAAAACCAAAGGAGATAATATTATGGCTAACGAGGGGAGGGGGAGCAGAGAGAGTCTACTGATTGCGGTATGGTTAACGAAGATATCAGCGCTGGGGAAAACATTCTGGAGATTATGGTTAACGAGGGGGGAGCAGAGAGAGCCTACTGATTGCGATATGGTTAACGAAGATATCAGCGCTGGGGAAAACATTATGGAGATTATGGTTAACGAAGGAGGAGGGGGAGCAGAGAGTCTACTTATTGCGATATGGTTAATGAGATAAGATATCAGACTGATAATCTCATTTACCATGTCGTTATCCTTCTCTCTGTGATTTCTTCCAAGTCGGGGGTCGGAATTTCGTTTAAGTCTTCAATTTGAATTCGGGAAAATGGGTCTGCTAAAGTATGTTTTCTACCGGGGCGATATACTATGTCAAAGGAAAGGTTTTGTAAAATTAATGCCCACCGGGCTAATCTTCCGTGGGTGTCTTTTAAATTCAGTAGGTACTGTAGGGCGGCATGATCCGTTACGACCGTAAAATAGGTCCCTTCTAAATACGAGCGGAATTTGTAAATCCCGAAAGTACCGCGTAACATTATCTTTCGGTTATCAAATAGTTGCTATCGCGAGGGTGAATAGCGCGAGGGTGAATAGCGCGAGGGTCACAAAAGACTTGATATTTTCCCTTCCTACTGGGGGCGGCAAGAATGGGGGGTTCCATCAGGTATTCTTTGAGGCGCGCGAACGCTTTTTCTTGGGGCTCTTTCAATTCCCATGGGGTATCTTTCTTACGTAATACATTAAGGGGGGGGCTGCAATGTCCGCGAAGTTCTTTATATATCTTCGGAACCATCCGACTACACCTAATAAACGGGCCAATTCGTCTTCTTTTGTGGGAGCGGGGTATTTCATTAATGATCTTATTTTATCCGGATCGGGCTTAATTCCGTCTCTTCCTACCACATTTCCCAAAGTTCTGACTTCAATTTGGGCAAATTCGCATTCATCTAAACGTAACGTTAGACTTGCCCCGCTTGAAGGCGGGTAAAAACGTATTCTACATCTATTAATTGTCTTTCCCAAGAGGGGGAGGCTGTATTGATAGCATCTCTATAGACGCTGGTATTAAATCTATTTCTTTTGGAGTAAGAAACAACCTGATCCATCAAATCGGCAAAAGTAGAAGGAGTTCCGACCAAACCGAAGGTCATAACGGGAAATTCATTTTCCTGAAAGAATGATAAAAGGCTGTTTTTTAAATTGAGTTTGATTCCATGTCCACTTGCCAAAACCCGCTATGGAGATCGAGATACGTAATATAAAGGGGATTCCCTATGGCATCTAAAATTTCGTCTACATCTGGGTAGGGGTATGTTTATTTCGTCGTAATTTTATTTAGTTTATGATAATCTACGCAGAAACGAGTATCTCCTGTTTTCTTGGGGACTTATACTATAGAGCTGGCCCAGATACCGTACGTATGGTTTTGGGATTATCCAGCTTTCTAACATTTGGTTAACATACTCTTCTATGATGGTTTGTTTCGCCGGGGAAACTATAGGGGGCTGGAACTATAGGGGGTTGTTTCCTGAGTCTATGCTATGTGTCAATAAATGAATTTTCCCTGGTTTATTCGTTACAACTTCGGGATGTCTATCAACTAATTCTTGGAACTCTTTGAGAATTATTTAAATTGGGATTGGGTGGTAAGGTTGCGGTAGTGGAGGGAGGAGGGGGCGGTCTTCCACGAGCTGTAGTCTCTACTAGAGGCAAGCTCCATTTCATCCCATGCAAATTTATGGCTAACATTCCGTCGGGGATTGAGAGGATGGCCTGCATGGCATAACAAAAATCTACTCCAAGGACTATGGCGAATTTAAAATGGGAAATCGAGACTGGGGCCTACTCTGTCATGCAATTAGAGATGTAACATTATGGGACCTCTTGCTTTTACAGGGTTGCCATACGACGCGGAGGCGAAAGTCGTGTGGGGAAGGTTACCGAAATCCTGATGGGGATAAAACTTCCGGGCTACTTCTAACATTACGAATGAGCACGCCACTCCCGTTTCTATCATCGCTGAAATACGGCCCTGGGATAGTAAATGGCCAGGCTACTCGTACCGGGGATATGATATTCGCAGCGACATTTTTGCCTTCTCTAAAATTGACATCTACGTTATCTTCTCCTGATATAAAATCATCTACATAGAGATCTTCTTTCATTCTTTCGGGAATTTATCTTCGTGTTTCTCTAAATAATTCTTTGGTTGAAGTTAATTCGGCTGTCTTTATTTGAATATTTTAGAGACGTACCTTTTAGGAGTTGTAAGCGGTACCCTAGGTGTTGAAGTATGTTTGGGGTTAAGAATATTTTCATGATCTATGTTTCTTTTTAAACCCGTGGATTTGGGACTAGTATTTTGCTTATTTGCCATCATACATTCATTTACAAAAATCATTTAAAATAAGAAAAAGGGCGCGGAAAGCCGGAAATTAGTGAAGCCTAGGCTAGCAACTACGCTACTCCTAAAAATCGACTGCTCTCAATTTCTTACGGGTTTGCCAGATAAATATTTTTATCCCACACGAAAAACCGGCCAAGCCTTCACCGCCTCCTAACTCAAAAGGAGGAAAGCACACCACGCCGATTTTATAGAACGCTCTATTGCCGGAGGATGGCGTAAAACCTATTACCGCGCTGTCGGTCGACAGGTAATAAGGGGAAAGGCAGTAAATTAGGTAGTTGGCAGTGAATTAGAATAGTGACGAAATTCAAATAATAAAAAATTAACAAAATAAAACCAGTTCTACTTACATAAATCAGGTTTTGAACCCTGCTTAATGGGAGACATTGGGATAACGAATTACCTATTAAGGGGCTACTATTTAAGTTATGAAATTTATTTTAAGGGGGATGAGGGATAAAATCTTAACCTTAAAAGTTTGAATAGTTGGGAGCTATAGGGAGAGTAGTATACCTTCTCGGTATGGAATCGAACGATTTATGAGTTCTATTTCTGGAGGGTAACTCAAAATAACATTTTTATCGGTCCAAAAAAAGTGGGGGGGGGGGGACTCTTACTGGGATTTTCCGTTTTACCGGAGCACTAATGGTAAAATACTTTGTCATCTACGAGGGGCTTCGAAAGAAAAAAAGAAAGGGTGAGAGGGGGAACCTTTGTAACAGAATTTTAAGGGGTGAGACTCAATGGCGACAGATTAGCGGGAGGATTATCGTTTTAGCTTGATGGGTGATCCAAAGTGGGAGGAGGGAAAATAGGAAAATTTCAACGTTACGATAGATGAACGTCTTCATTTTGGGGATAATCTTTCTTGATGTCTCGCAGTTCTGGGTGTTTGAAGATGACGGAGCCAGGATTGTCTCCTACAAACGGGTCGAACTTTGAAGACGGGTGGATTGAAAGATTTATCCTCCAGGAATTATGATTAACCGAAAATTGTTCCTACTAACGTTAAAAGGTCTCTATTTGGGGAAGTTGTTGTGCTTAAAACGATATTCGTGCTAAATTTGCATCTTTTAGGGCAGCGGTTCCCAATTTGTTTTGCTATGGAACCCTAAATTATCCACCTAATTCTATCGGAACCCCAACTCATTTTTTAACTTATCTTAAAAGACTCTTGACACAAACAAAGATGGCCGCGCTGCGAACTCTCGGAACCCCTCTGACTATTCCACGGAACCCCAGGGTTCCGCGGAACACCTTTTGGGAACCACAATAAAAGAGGCTGAAATGCCCAAAAAAATCCCCTAAAATTTAGGGGATTTTTTTGGGCATTTCAGCCTCTTTTATTTTAATTTGGGGCTGTCGAGGAGAAAAAGTCCGAACTGGGGAAACTCTTCTGTCATAGCAAAACTAGTCTGGTCTCATGGTGCCTTGACATAAGCGGCGGATTCTCTCTCTACCTTCTCTTGGGGTGTTCTTTGGTTTTGTTGTTTTTTCAGCTTGGGGAGGGTTGAAAATGTGGGGTGCCGGAAGTGTATGTTTAGGTGTGCTTATTGATTTTGGTTGTGGTTTCGAATGACGTAGAAAGACTTCCACGAGTTCGATTCGTTGGGCCTGTTGCTTTCCTTTGGAAATAACACGGACGCTTCATTAGGCTTGCCCTTATCTTCTTTCGTCTTTTGGGTGACGAACGAAAATTTCCTTTGTCCCTGGGCATCTAGGTTGACATGTTGAATGCTACTGATGAAGTATAGTTTTCAGCAGGGGTTTGGTTGGGGTTCGTGGTGCAATCGACCTTCGACTTCTTTTTCTAGACTTTGCTGGCGCCAAGGAGAGGAGAAGGAGGAAGGTGTGAAATGAGTAGCAATGGGAAAGGATTTTAACTTGATGATTTAATTTAATGTCGAAGGGAGTAATATTTTCTTATAGCTTATAGCTTAGGAGAAGGGTTTTCTGGATATACCAAACATCGAGGGTCTAGGGATTGCGTAGAGTTTCTTTTATTTCTCTCTTTTCTATATCGATTTAAATTTAATTATTTAAATGATACCATATTTTTATGGATATCTGTTACCTTTATCCTTAATGAAGGCATCCAACCTGAAACCACTACAACCAATAGTTATCAAGATATAAACTAATTCTATAACAATGATATCTGAAAACCATATAGTATCAAGATAATCTTCTAAGTTAAGCTTTTTCATTTTAATTTAAGATAATCTTCTTATAACTGGTGGATTGGAATAGAATATATATTAGGCCTTAGTTTTCTTTTGTTTACAACGTCATATTGACTAGCAGTGAAGGCAGTTTAAAGCAATAAAATATACCAATAAGGTCCTGGCTTTTGTTTACAATATAGTGACTATGTAGCTAAATTAAATTGATAAGTGTGAATTCGGTTAAATTAATTTTTAAATTTCTATTAAATGCAGAAGCTGTTCGACCATTGCCGTAATATCGTAAAGCTATTTGACAATGAAGAAGTTATGAAAAATGATAAAGGTGGCTTAGAGCAATTGAGTGTATGCGTCAGATACACTTTTAATGGGGCCGTTAAAGAAAGGTTCATTGTGGATTTCTAGAGCTTCACTCATTTGACGCCAAATCAATTTCTTCTGGTATAATTAAAATTGTTGAAGAAAGTGGACTACGCATTAACAACTGCGTTTCTCAAAGTTATGATGGCGCGATTGTTTAAACGTACAAATTCCAACCGCTGTTGGTGGCCCTTGTCCCTACATACACTGTTACGCTCATCGTTTGAATTTAGTTTTAGTAGATTGTGTTCGAACTTAGGGCTTGTTAAAGAACAAAGTACTCTCAATTACAAATATGTATTGAAAATGTCCCAGAGTTGCGAAACAAGGTGGTCGAGTAAACGAAAAGGGATTAACTACTTCAGAAATAGATTGGATGACGTATTATTAGGTTTAGACAATATTATTGAAAATGGTAAATCGGAAGAGTCAGCGGAGTGTAGAAGGTACATTTCTCAGTTAGAAAACTTTCAAAACTTGGTACTGTTAATTGCTTTAGACAAGGTTTTAGGAACAAGTGGTCTTTCAGAATATTTACAAAACTCCAAATTGGCATATTCAAGAACCGTTGCTTTGTAGAGATATGAGAACTGATATTATGGGACGAAGGTTCCAAACTTACCAAAAGAGTGAATTTGGTAGACGGAAAAGGGTAGTTAGTAAGAAAAAGTACATATTTCAAGATTTTGGATTTTACCGCCGCAGAAATTAAAGGGACTCCAAAGTTCGGTGGCCAAAAATAAAGAAAATTGAGCATTCTTTTCATCGGCCCCAACCCCTCACCCTTGGCAGAGGCGGGCAGAGTCAACCGTAAATTTCGCACTTTACTGACTTTATACTCATTTTCCACCGAGCTTTGGAGACCCTTTAAATTATTTATTGACGTCTGATCCTCAGAGTGCCCTATTATTTTTGAGATATTTGAATTCAATACTAGATCCATTAAGGATGGAATAAAAGTTGTTAAACGCGTTATGACAACCCAAAACGTTGTATCCACTCAAGACTACCACGAGAGTATTTTGGACATTAAGTATGGCTATCTGGAGATTGTGAAGTATTTTAATGTAATTCAGTGTATTATGGTTTCCAGCGCGACATGAGTTTTTGCACCGTTAACAGAATAAAAACACACACACGAACAACAATGCGAGAAAATCGCCTTTCAAACTTATCGTTGTTATTTCTTAAAGGGGCTCCAAAGTTCGGTGGCAAAATGTGTGTAAAGTCAGTTGACTCTGCCCGCCTCTGCCAAGGCCGAGTAAGGGGGGATGAAAAGCATGCTCATTTTTCTCTTTTAGCCACCGAACTTTGGAACCCTTTAAGAGAGATCTAAGGAATATTTTGAAAGATAATCCCATGAAGGTGGTTGATGAGTTCTCTAAACAGAGTAGAAGAACCGCTATTTCTTTTTGAATTTTTTTTTTAAATAAATAACTTAATTGGTCTCACTTAGCACATTCAACAATTTTATAAATTTAATATTTCCTTTTAGAATAATATATGGTTGGGGGCCCACTTTAAACATTCTAACGATTACAATGCCCTCGGTATTTAGTTAATTTACTTAAAGCTCAATAGTTTACGGTTTTCAAGGGCACTCAGGCCTGACTCTATTTATTTAGGTGGCCATTTATGGATTGTTTGGGGTGTGCCTTGAAGTTGGTCGTTTAAACGTCACTATTTAGATTGCCACTTTCGGTTTCTTAAATGCTGCCATGTGAAATCCGATAATTGCCTATTAGCCATTTTTTGAGTTGTACGACGCCTGGGGAAAAGACGATAATCTAAGAAGGAAATTTTGGGTTTACAGTGTGAGGTAACACCGCGAACTGTAAAATCTTTATAGGCAAAAAATGATAAAAATAGATCCCTGTGCATTTGCAGATTTCAGAAAATTAAATAATTATGCTGATGAAATTGGTCAACGGCAAATATTTCCAAAGAATGCACGGTAGAAAACATTTTTTCACCCTTTACATTAAATTCATAAGCGCACTATTAAAACCTAGTTACCCTTTCGTTGGGAAGGGGGCAAGGGAAAAATCCAATGAGTATTTTAACACTGTGGGTCAGTTGTAGGAAACGTGTCACCATCTATTAATCACTGATAATTCCGCAAAGGGGGAATAAATATGGTAGATCTATAACTGTAAATCTTAAAGTTCGTCCTTTTATTTATTTATTTGTATGTCATGTCTATAACTTCCGGCTGGTCTCGGCTTTCATTTTATTCTTGACTACCACCCCTTTACTTCCCTTACCTTCTTGTTGAGTTCCTTGCGCCCGTCCGATCTTTAATTTTTTTTAACGGGTTAGTGTGAAATTCGTAGAAGGGGAGTTATTGTGAAAGAAAGGGAGGTTTAGTTAGGATTTTTAAGTAGTTCAGAATTTTTTTCTTCACGTGTTACGTTTTTGCTACAGCGTTTGCCTTTCTTACCGATCTAAATCATTAAAACTAAGACACCAGGCGAAGCCGGGTATTAAAGTTATTACAATATAATATAACTTTTCCATGCATTGCCATTTCCACCTACCTTGGGAAATTATTAATATTGGCTTTAAAAAACATTTATTCCGAAAAACGGAGGCCTGTCAGTGTTTTTCATTTAATACAAAACTCACTTAAAATATAGATACTTAGATTGCAGATTTTATGAAAATAATACACCCTCTTTTATCTGTCGATGGTAAAAACAACTGGTGGAGAGTTATCAGGTTTTAATAACATGTTTTGTATGTGCTTTTCCGAAGCAGCTAAACTGTCATATAAAACCTTAAATATAATGTTGTCTTTTCAATTAAAAGTAAATGGACAACCGAAAGTACTCAAAAATATTTTATTAATACTAAAACGAAACATTACTTAACAGTAATCGTGGAACTTAAAATTCGCTGCTATAACAATTCCCCTGTAGCACAAAACAGTCGGGCCGACGTCGACTAGGCAGAATTGAATAGTCGAACTGTCAACTTCGATTCAAGGTCAGGATTCTCCTGGAAAGAGTCTAAATGTCCTACCTGAATTACAGTCGGCCGACTGTTTATAGCGTGCTTTTTCAACAGTTTGACAAGTGACTATAAAAAAATCACATTAAACAGTTTTTTTAAGTATCTCGCCTATTAATCTGCTTCAGTCCATTTTGTGCTTGAACCAATTCTTAACGCACTCCATTTCGAATATTTGTGCCTGTCTTAGTTCAGGGTGTTTTCTTCATCTGGAAGAAATTTTACGAAAAAAAATAATACAATGTTATTAAGAACATCCTCACTATAAATTACATTCTTGATGTTTAATTTCGAAAAAGAAATTTGGTCATTGGCGCCGTTCCAGTTCATTCCTAATACTGATTAAAAACCAAAAAAATGCCAATTTTAAAAGAAATCGGTTGGGGTGGCGGAGTGGTTAGCACTTTCGCCTCGCAGCAAGGGGAACCGGGTTCGATCCCAACTAGTGGCACTGGGTGAAAACTCGGAATTACTCCTCCTGCGTTGACTTTGCAAGTTCTCTCCCTACTGGTTTAAGGGGTTTTCCCCTTCCATAAAAAATTGTCGAGGTTAACGGTAATAGTTCGTGTAGGGAGCTGTTAGCTCGAGTGGCATGAAGGGCTTGCCACCACCCTCCTACGCATTGTAATTCGCCCACCTGGATTAATGGCTTTAAAAGTCGCATGATGACTTAGGCCTAAGGTGGTACCTTGGGTATTAGCCTAGCTGATTTATTAATAATCAAAACAATTTTGGATTCCTGTTTGTTAGTAAGAAGAACCTTGATTTCTTCTAGCTTCTTTTGGTTTTAATAGGGAACAGACCTATTACATATCTTCTTGCAACTTATTATGTCATCCAGCTTATGATGAACATCTTGAACGCACTCCTTTGAAACACCTTTAGACTCTTATCTGTTACTATTTTAAGTGACAGAAATATAATGATAAAAAAGTTTAAATTATTTGTGTATCCAATTTTTAGAGACACTTTGTGAGTGAATTTATTTATCTAATAATCTTTCTACCTTTGAACGAAAGGTCATCTATGGCCTTGTAAGCAGTTCTTCTTCCCACCATTAGCCTTAGCTAATTTACTACTTCTAAAAATTTCATAATTAATTTTTACGAAAATTAAATTTTTTCCTTCTTTTTCCGTAGCTGTTTATGACAAATAAAACAACGAACAATGAAAGATTCCTACTTTCAATATAACAAAACTACATATTAAATTACCAAAATAAAAACCATCAGTCGATACGAACAATGCAGTTATTTTTGTGGTTGCAATATCACTAATTGTCAATGTAGGTGGCGTGATAGTCACATAATTTAATAAATTTAAAATGATTTCGCAAAATAATTATTTTTAACAAAATTGATTTAAATATATATTTTTATTTAGTTTCAAATAAAGTACCATATATTTAAGACAATCGTCTAAAATCTAGCAGTTCGGGTCACCCACGAAATTTTAAAGGGATAGTCGAAACAGTAAATTGGACGTTGTAATAGATAGTTCGTATACAATGTGAAGCAGTAGCTTTTGCCGACTAAAATTGTTTGCTTAACTTTCCAACTTAAAACAGTCGTCTATTTCATAGTACTATTAATAGTCACTATCCCGACTTAATTTCAAAAAATTAATATTTTGTCGGTGAAGAGTCGAAAATACCGACTGTTCGACCCCAAACTGACGTGTTGTGTTGCAGGGGAAGTGTAACCATTATGAAACTATCTTTTTGTTGGGAGAAATTGTTACAGCTCGGAGTTAGTAACTCTTTTTCTTCTAATCTGCATCATTGCATAAAATTATCTGAGAAGTTCATATAATTTGAAGTGCTTGCTTTTCCTCCTGGTTGGTTTCGATTTCTACCCTTACCAAAATTGTGGCTCGTTTGACCTTGGTAGCGCTGGTGTCTTTATCTCCTAGTTCTTTAGCTTTGGTTCGTTGACGACGGGGATACGGCGGCCTTGGTTTCGCTCTTCGTCTGGGGCGTGGAATTGAATATTTGGGTTTTATAATCTTCAAAGGTAATGACCGAGATTGTAAGTAGGGTCTCCGTGCCGATTCTAAAGATTATATAATAGAAGGCGTCAGCCTGCGTGATGAACTACCAAAACTACAATGCCGAGGGGTGAATGTGTTAAGGCAGCAGCTTCTCTGTGTATTAATGGTTGACGGTCAGCTCTTTACCCACCTTCCCGCTTTTTATTTGGTGGTGAACTATTAAAGCTAGGACAAAGCTGGCGGTGAACGTTTAAAGCTATAGAGAGTGGTGAGTAGAAAAAGAGTGTACTCCGCTAAAATGAAAGCAGCAGCCCTTCTCTGTATTAATGATAGAAGGTCAGCTTTTTTCCCCACGTGAAGAAATGAATGGTTTTAGTCCTGATTGACAGTCGTTGCCTTTTCAATACCTGTATGAAACCTCGTAAATTATGAAATAAACCACATTTTAAGATGTGAATTAAAATAAAATTAAAACCAATGATTTCCTTAGTTCTATTTAAGTGGCGTATGAGCAGTGAATGCTGTTTAAAAAACGGCGGTACTAAAACGTTTGTATGTACTAAATTGTGATTACGTAGAATATAATGACGCAATGTTTTAGTATAAATATTCGAAGCCTCAGAATTGGGGTTCATTCGAAATCAAAGGAGCTTCAAAACCAAAAGAATCATTATGTAACTATCAATAAGTATTTTAACCCCCAATTCTGGAGAAAATGTAGGTATTTCATTTTTTAAACTATAGGTATAAAGATTCGATAGTCGTGGATTTTGAATTTTTTTAACGAGCAAATCAGAGATAAAAAACCGGAGAAAATAGTTAAAGAAGCGGCAGCATGTTCAGCGGATATTTCACCTAGAGTCGCGGCGTGGGGTTTTTCTTCCACCGTACCCCCGAACTGACCTCCCGTCCCGCACTCAACGTACACGGACTCGCTTGGGTTTGAGGATTTCTCCCTGTAGCAAACTAGCGTACCCTAAATGGGTTAGAGTGTGCAATAACTGGTGGCTTTACCGGGGAGTCGGGGTCCGGCTCTTGTAACCCATAAGGGCGGTGGCGCACTGGGAGATGTTAGCTCTGATCAAATGGTCCTATCTCCACCTCCGACTTCGGTCAGGTTTGGGCTGGATACTGAGCTTCGGTTCAGGCTAACGGAGAGGGTCCAGGCAAACTGGCCGCCTCGGCGGATTGGGTAGCCTGCTGTGGGGCGGCGGGCCTCCATATGCGGGCACGGCGGTCCTGTTTCCCGGCATTTTGGGGTCCACCGGGATCTCCGGTGCCAGCTGTGCAGGGTTACTTGGGCTGCTGTGTGCTCGTCGTTCCCCTTTAGGAGCTCTCTCCAAAGGGTTTGACTCCTTACCTACGTAGGTAGGGTGTCGGCTGGAGTTGCTATAGCATCGACTCTTAATCCCACTGCTGTGTGCGAAGTGGGGATTGGTCCACCTATTGCTGCACCTTCTGCTGGGTTGAGTGGCTTGCGTCTAAGGTGCGACCATCAGTAGTAGGGTTCTGCTACCCATGATGGCTTTGTCACCTGTCCGGGCTTGGGGACGCTGGCGTAGGGCATTATGATGATAGGCCTCCGGTGGTATGGTCTTTGTTACTAGGTACACCGGGCTATAAATTCTGACACACTGTAGCAAACTAGCGGAATGTATAACAATGGCCACTCGAGGCTAAGAAAGGGTTTTTGTAAAGGATAAGAAAAGTGCCTATTTTTATTAGAACTAATACACCGCGAAGCTAAAGACCTAAATGGTGTAGGTTGTCCTAAGGTTACTGAATTACATAAAGACGGTTCCTTGTTTTCGTGTCTTATTAAACACAATATTGAACTTGTAAGATAGAAATACACTTGCGCTTTGGAAAATAGTACATTATTTGCAGAGTTGATGTATGGAATATGTTGGTGCGTATACACCCGCATCATTCGTAAACTTTCTAAAATATAACGATGAAGTACGGAAAATTTGTGTTCGCATTAATTTACATACACAAGGAATATATTGATAATCGGCACTCAAGATGTAGTGGCTATCAATCTAATTCAGGATAATTGAAAATAAATTAAGAATAAGTTGGTTAAAAAGTTTAACGGATTTGTGCTTACGCTAACCGATCCACAATTAAAATGTTTTCGGCTCTACGCCAACAATCATCGCATTCTCCCTATATACATACACGAAATTTAATTGACAACATAATTATAATTGTAAAATTACCTACCATAATAATAATAAAAATACTGACAAGACTTCTGTATGAATTATTGGAAAGGTGTAACTCTCCGACGCCTTACTATCGCTAAACATTTTAACTTCTTCATCATCATTTTCACCTTCTAATTCTATAAACAACGTCGTTAAGGGCATTCGTCCGACCACCATGATTATAAACGGCTTAAAGAAAAATACTTTCTTACCATCGTGGGGTCTTTTTATACGAACCAAGTCGATGTGAGTAAGGCCGTAATGTGTATTTCGTCCTAACTAGACCTTGTAGTTACCATGAATTTTAGATTTTATCTTGAAGAGATTTTCAACGGTAACGGAAAAACCATATTCGAAAACCAGCTGTTTCTTATTAATAACGGATACTGATAAAGTTGCTAAACGTTCTTATTCCAAACGGTTTTGTAATAGTTTTTTTATAAAAAAATGGTAAGTTTCTTGATGCATATAAAACCGTAAAAAGGATGTCTATTTGTTAGAAATGTTATTAAGTATTTGCAATTAAAATGGTGTCGACTCCGTAAATCGGACATGTTTAAAAGTTATTGCCAAGATATTAATATCCACATTTGTAGGGACATCTTATTACACTGTAGCCCTTGGCTTTTATACGAAATATAAATAATAAAAATTGTAACTCACACTATGAGCTAATAGAGAAACCCAAAATTAATTTAATTCTGGAATGTCCTATCCGGACACGAAGGAATGATCTCACGCTACAACTTAAGATAAATCCGGGTACACATTTGGCTTTCACTATTGGGGCCAACGGTAAACTTAAAATCTTAATTAAAACTTTGTTTAGGGGTTTGGTTAAATATTAGAAAGGTCAAAAGGTTGCCAACGAAAGTTTGATAAAATGACGTTTGTAAATTAACTAAAAACTAAGCTAAGACTACACGCTAAAAAAGGTTGGGTTAAATATTCTGGGTAAAATTTATTTTTAACCAATTTGAGTTAATTTTAACCCATTTTGGGTTGTTCTAAAACTTCTGAAAGGGTTACGGGTTTGGGTTATTTTCCGGATTTTTCTTATTGCCCAACTTGGGTAAAATGTACCCAAAAACTGGTAAAACTCCATTATGTCGGCTGCTAAACATTCTGATTGTTTGAATGTTGAGTTTTTATTGGTTAATTATTTTAACGGTTTCTTGCCAAATAGTCGAAACTAAAAACTTTGAAGTTATTCTTAATTTAGTTATAAGCAGTATGAACTTACATACATAAGGCTTAAACAAGAACTAATGAACGTAATTACGTTAAATAGTTCATGGCTTAATTTTTTTTTTTCAAGTGTTTAGGCCTTGTTTGATTATTGTGTGAACATGTTTTTTACATCCAAACATCAGAAAAGTTTTACTTAGGTCTAGTTGTTTAAAAATATAAGCTTATATGAATACAAAATGTGAACTGGTTGGAAGTTCTTGAAATTAGTGACAGGAATTGCTCTTAAATCAAGGCAATTACTATGTTGTAATATCACCAATGTCATTATTGTGTTCAGTTTACAGGCAATAAATTACTCAACGAGTTTCTTGCTATATGCATTTGAAACTCAGAATTGACAAACCAAGTTCTTGTAAACGGAGAGTAACATTTGATTTTTTCACATTTCGTGCATTTGGCAAGCCAAATATTTGAGGGAAAGGTGAAGCTGATATTTTTTCTGGACAGAAATGTGGTTCTGTATTTTGGAGAGTATGAGTGGAATTTTTTGACCTTAAAAAGTTAACATCTAACAGATATCTGTGAAAAAATTTCAACTTATTTTAGCGAAACAGATGAATATATCTAATTTTAAAAACATATTTGGTTGTTTTCTTGAAGTTATGGATAGGATGAGTGTAATTGGTGGAATTTTGACCTTTACGAGTCAATATTTAATAGATTTTTGGTAAAAATGTCAACTTATTTTAGCGAAACAGAGAAATGTACCTAATTTTCAAGTCATTTTTTTTTTCTTGAAGTTATGGGTAGGATGAGTGCAATTGGTGGAATTTTGACCTTTGCTAGTTAATATATAACAGATTTTTGGAAAATTCAAACCCTCGATTTTTTCACATTTCATGCATTTGGCAAGCTAAAAATTTTAGAGATAGGCAAAACTGATTTTTTTTCTACAAAGAAATGTGGTTCTGTATTTTGGATTGTATGAGTAGAATTGGTGGAATTTTGTCCTTTAAAAGTTAATATATCACAGATTTCTAGAAAAATTCAAACACTTGATTTTTTCACATTTCATACATTTGGCAAGCTAAAAATTTTAGAGAAAGGCAAAACTGATTTTTTTTCTACACAGAAATGTGGTTCTGTATTTTGGATAGTATGAGTAGAATTGGTGGAAATTTGTCCTTTAAAAGTTAATATATCACAGATTTCTGGAAAAATTTCAACTTATTTAAGCGAATCAGAGAAATGTACCTAATTTTTAAAAATGTAAAAGTACTTATATATTTTGGTAATGTTTTTATAAAATCTCTGAAGTCTCATTATACATAAAATCATATTTTAAGACTTTTGTACAATCCATAGAATTTAAGGTCCTTCTGAACTAAAAAATATATAAACTTAAATAAATAATTTTTTGTGGTTCTTTAGGTGTAAAAATTTTGTACTACAATTATTTTATATTTTATGACTATTATGGTCTAGAATATTTTCAGAAAATATCCATTTCAATATTGAATTCTATGTCCTTAATTAACACACTTCATTATATTATGTTTTTCTAATTTGGTTAATTTAGTAGTATGTTCTAACAATAAAGTAGCTCATACATCATTGAGGTTTGCCCTATTGCTGATGAACCACCTATTGGGAAAGGGATAAATAAACTAGTTATCATCACTATATCATGGAGAAAAGCTTTCTCCATGACTATATAACATTCCAAGAATATTTTTCGTAAACTATTATTTTTGAATAACCCTTTTTCGTCTAAGACATGTCCAGACCATGTATACACTATTTCCACTGTGGTAAATTTCCTAATTTTAATATTAATCTTTCCGGATAAATGTTTTTGTTATTTTGCTTAAGACCAAAATTTTGGACTCGTGTAAAACAATCTGTGATAAGAAGATTTTCATAGTTTTAAAAACCAAAAGTAAAGTATTTACTTCTGTAAAAACTGTTTGTAAAAATTTCGAGTTTAAAATCAAATTCCATAAATTTGTGAATTATTATTGTATATTTAAAGTACTAAAATAAAGTGTTTTTTACGGTTTATTTTCGAAAGTTAATGGCTACTTTTTAGATGCACGATGCAATTTTAATTCTTAAAAACGTTATTTGACAAGGCCGTAACTGTTGCAGGGTACTATACATATATTATAAATACCCAGGTAGTAGGCTTAATTGTAGATCTTGCCCAATTAATTTGATCAAATGTCAAATTTCAACCATATAATTGGGTAGTTTCAACTACCCAAATCTTTCGGTAAAATGAAATTATTAACCATAAAATTGGGCAAAAGTCGCATTTGACTAAAATTTTTGGGTTAGTAAACTATACCTTACTTTTGGGTTAAATAAAAAACCACTATTAATTTTGGGTCATTAAATAATTGACCCATTTTTTGGGTTATTAAAATGATACCCAACTGTTTGGGTAGTTTTCCATTGACCCAAGCATGTGTAATTTTTAACCCCATCTTGGGTTGTTTCAAGCTTACCCAAGTTTCTTGGTAGGTGCAATACTGACCCAGATTTTGGTTAGTTTTTAACCCAACCTTTTTTAGCGTGTACGGTGCACCTAGATTTATAACTACTTGTGCCTAACTACTAAAAACTAAAACGTATACATGTAACAAACCCGTTAAGCGGATTGAACTAATTATTTATAACAAAACTACAACGCACTCTCGTTAGGCGAGATGTGATGACTAAGAGTTCCGTTGGGAATATAGTTTCCTTTTGTTTGTCTTTAAACAATTATATACTCAGATTTTGAAGAATGTTGCTGTACACGAACCGGTTGAAGCCTCTATGATTGTGCTGGGGCGTTGTGCTGCACCGTGATGGCGGTATGGCGGCGGCTTTACTTGGACTCTGGTAGAGTCTACTGCCTCTTTAAACTCCTGCAACCCCTCTCTCTTTCGGGTTTCGTTTCATTCGCGGTTTTACGAAAATAGTTTTACTTTTCTTCTCAATCAAAATCACAACCGGGCCTAATAATTATTTTTCAAAACACGAGCCCGTTTTTAAAAAGTGAGCGCCTCGATCGAGAAACTTCAAATCTGTGTGAGTCTATTTTTTTAATCCTCGGACATCTTTTTAAAAGTTTTCCATACATACACCTGTATAGGCCTGTACAATTTTGTTGCTAAGGGAAAGAGAGCTTTAACATTGCAAAAGGTCGAACAATAGATGAATTACAAATAAAACTGAAAACATTGGCAAACTTTTATTTATAGTAAAATTTAAATACGAAGGTGGGCTAAAGGGAGTTAAATGGAATTAGTGAAAGCCAAAAATAGATGGAAATATGCCACGGCCGAGCGAGAATCGGCACTTCCTGGCCAGACAAGCACCAATTTCCCAGAACTACGGCTTCTAAGCGACCAGCACCAAGAAACAGAATTCCGAAACGACCGCGGATATCTTTGAACTTAGGAATGTCCAGAATTCCACGTTACAACACTGAAAATGAAAAAGATGGCGGCATTTAATGGGCAATTAATAAAAGCATTCGTGCACCTATTTACCAAACTAGGAATACATATACCATTACATTACTTGTTTGAAATATTTCCAACTGGTCAAACCATGGACACGCTATCAATAAAACTAACTAATACTCCATTGCTTTTAAGAACCCAGTTTTTGAAGCTCTTTCCGAAAGCATTTTCAAAGACTGGTATAACAACAATTTATCATCCATTTCTTTCTTCATTTTACGTGATTCCCTATTTTCTGTATTACTCATTATTCGACTGTCGTCAATAAAACTAAAATTTGTTTTGTAATAAGCGAACCGATCTGGGAATGAAATTTATAACGTCTTTTTTGTTAACAAAATTTTTCAACAGATAGTTGTTCATGGTATACAATTTTACGTATCGATATATGATGCAACTTCTTCATATCGTTTTTAAAAACAAAATCTTCGGTACACGAAAATGAATTAAGTATCAATACGTTTGTAGCAACATTTCCCGACTGATTAAATAATCCGTGACTAAAACCACGTTTAAGAAATTTGTCGAATATGTACCCAAAAAATCTGTTGTAATTATATAATAGCCGTCAATAAATGGATCCCGTAAAATGTAAACGCTTTATAATACAACACCTTTAGGCTTAAAAAATACCAAAGTAATGAAATATCACACATCGCTAAAACTAGCTTTTTTTATTTGTTCCGTTCGCACGAAAATATCACAATGGAAATGGCCATATAATACTGGTGGTCAAAACAGCTTTCCGCATCTGCATGTTTTAAATATTTCACGTTTTTCCAACCGAATCTAGCTTATTAAAGACGATAGTTTTTTAAACTCAGAGTAAACTTTCATTTTCTTATTATTCTATCTAGAATTTAAAAAGTTAAATATATACTTCAAAAACAATATATACGATTTCTGTACATGAAAATTAGTAAAGGTGTTTAAAAAATAAATTGTTGGTTTTGGTTTAATAAACTTATGTATAAGTAAACGATTTATCTTAAAGTACACTTAAAAGTGCCCCCAGACTTAATATTTGAAACATGTTCGATGTCAACTAATGGTTTTCATAAGATTTATATCAGGTAATTGGAACATGTGGTATATAAAATTTTAGCATACCCAAATGTAGCTCTTAAAATAGCCATAGATACCGGAGTTTCAAATTTGCAAAACCTAATGGTGAAAATGGCAGCTTTAGTAAATGATGGACAAGTTATCTAATTTCGCGCCGTCCATGCGTTTTGGTTACGACATTTAGCAGGGAGGGAACGTGTGACTGGCTACTCTCGGAGTTGAGTCTTAACTTATTCCGGAAATCTCCTTGACAACCTTTTCGGCGTTGCTTCGTCCGATCAAATAGTCTAATTCGATAACTATCCCCTTCATCGTTACCTTGTAATAAACAAGCAAAAAATAAACAGTTACAATTTGACTTGGGAAGAATAATAAGACGATTGCTTATTGTATAATAAAGTTAAAACTATACTTACAAACAATAGAAACTTGGATCACGTAGACCGGACTCCGTAGAAAATTATCCGTCAATTTTTTGTTGGTGTTGTGGGACTCGGAATGATGTTCTCATCTTTCCGTTTCCGTATATATACCCTTCTCCCTCAATATCCGGTCGGATTTCGGTCATACCGAACTGCTGGACGAAACCCCCAATTTCCGGGTAAACCTGGTTGCCAGGTAGAACAGCTTGTAGATATAACCGGAACTTATAGTTTCCGATTCTCAAGATAGGTATCAAAATGTAAGAAATTACCGGAACGTCTTATATCCTATAAGCCCTATATATATTCTCCAACGTCTTTTCACGAAATCACCAATTCTTTGCTAACTTTCGAAAAAGATGGGTATTAAATTCAACAATGAAGACGCTGGATCTGTTAATGCCTCCGGAGATAATCATGATATATTAAATACAATTAATATTAAATTTAGTTAAGTATTTGGCGAGGGAATGGATGAAGTTCCGCATCATATAGGGTCCATGAATATCGATGGCGAAGTGTAATTAATTTTTAATGATAATTTTATGATTAAGCGAATACTAATAAATGTCTTGCAGCGTGATTTCCAAAATACAAGAACTTATGCTGCCACATGTTTTATATCCCAGGGACTTTATCCATAGGATATTAAATCAACTAACCGTAATAGTGACTGACAATATGACGACCGAGTAAGAAGGGAGAAATTCTAAAATTACCTATTATCGTACTTAATTTATTTTCTAACAATTGAGTCCTGACAGTGGATTCGCTTATGGTATCGCCATTATGGACGGGATGTTAGCAACGAAGTAACCCTGGATCAGGCTAACTTTCTGGACAACGAAGACAAACCGCTATTACAGTAAGTAGAGAGTAACTAAATATGAACACTTTTTTCCAAGATGGCCGCCAAGATGGCCACCAAAACCCCCCCCATAACACCCCCCCAAAAATATTTTCCAAAAAATTTTTGGAAAAATCGAAAAACATATTTTTAACTTCAAATTTCACCTTGAAGATAATCTTTGACCTCGACGCCTGACAACACTTTTTTCCAAGATGGTCGCCAAGATGGCCGCCAAAACAACCCCCCCATCCCCCCCAAAAATATTTTCCAAAAAATTTTTGGAAAAATCGAAAAACATATTTTCAATCTCAAATTTCACCTTGAAGATGCTCTTTGACCTCGACACCTGACACCTGTACACAACCACTAAGCCTCGGTCTATCAAATCAACAAGTTTGGTCACGATCGGACAAGGTCGAACCGAGATATCGGCGGTAATATGTGACCCCACCAAATACTTATGTTAAATTACTTTTGATATCGTTTTTTTCGTTTTTTCGTTTTTTAGCGGTTTAAAATGCTAATTAGTTATTTGCGAGATGGGGAAACCTTCGCTTTATATCCTTGACAACTTTTGGCCACAGCCAATCACGTGATATCCAACTTACCCCTGTTGAAAATTAAACTTTATTTACTTTTTGGAAATAAATAAATATACAATCAATACATAGTTTGCATCCCTACGTCATCAATGACGCAGTTCCAAGTATAGATATAAGAACCAAGAATAAATATTTAATTTGACCTAGAATGAACTATGCCGCCATTTTGCCGGTGTAGATTTCTTAGTAAAACGGGAGGGTTAACAGTTTCAATCGTCTGTTTGCGGATTTTAATTATTTTCAAATGATTAAGAAATTAGTTTCACGTTAAAAATGGTTATCTGCCTGGTTAAAAATTGTTCGAGTAGTTCAATTACCAAGGGAGAGCGAAAATTGTTTATTCGATAGCGAAGGTAATTGTAAAAAGGATTACCGCAAAGGCCTAACTTTGATAAGCTTTGTCAACTTCTTTTCGTAGATATTTCTGTCGTAATTTGATATTTTATTTAAATAACCCGGCCTTAGAATCTTATCTGACTTTGTTTAGGGCCCATTTAAAATTTGAAAGCATAAATCTAATTAGTTTTGTCGCTTTGACGAGATTACCAACAAAATGGCTACCTATTTAGTAGCTACGCGCGAAATGGTTTGAATTTTTGATCACCCTCCCAGTTTCCTTGGAGACCATAGACCCCTCCCTTCGGTGCAAACTATGTATACACAATTTAAAACAAATTACAATGGAGCTGGTCAATATCCGCCCGAGATATAGCCCCTTATGTATAACCCCGGTCGAAATAAAATACAATTTAGCTTACCCCTGTCGAAATAAAATACATATTTTAAAACACAACAAATAGGTCTGATTGGTCAATATCCGCCCAATAACTTATGTTTTACCCCTGTTGAAATGAAACTTTATTTACTTTTGGAGATAAATAAATAATACAATAACGACATAATAAACAATCAATACATATTTTAAAAACACAGCAAATTACAATGAATAAAAGCGGTATTTATTTAAGTAATTGTTTGTTTTTATTTAAATAATAGGCTTATTCACTTTCAATTATTTAAACATTTTGCAATTTTTATTAAACTATTAGTTATTTAAATAAATATTGAAATATAGCCGAGCTTATTTTATTCATGGATTAATCTACTGCCGAGCACTAACTTTTGCAACTCGAAAGGCTATAATTTTACCCAAATAGATGTCTGGTTAATTTTTAATAGTAAAATAATATATTCTAAAGTTGGAAAATCATTTTTAAGTTACATAATCAATAAAAATTCCAAAAACCATTTATTGAAAATAAATAAAAAATAATAATAATTAAATTAAAAATAGCAACATTGTAAATAGAATTTTCTCTGACTATACACAGTAAACGAACGGGTGTTTAACGGTGGCTAAATTAAAACAACATTAAGTTTAATAATTTTAATTATTTTCAAAATTAAACATTACTTACTTTGATTTATAAGTTTATTTTTCTGATGAACAAAGTTACCAGAAACACGCAAAGCCATCGTACAAGACACGGTATATGAAATTCTGCCGGATTGCGAGCTATAACTGGTTCAACATTCTAAAACTGATTTTATAACCACACCCTAATTATCGTCATGCGTAGAATTTATCAACTCATTACAACCTTGTAAAACTAGTTTGGATTTTTCAACAATTTTCTAACAAACGATAAAATTATAAACGCAGATCACGTTTCACAAGGAAACATTCAACAGAGCCAGTGAGAAGAAAAAACTGGTTTTTACAAACAACCGCTAGATATTAATAAAATATCAATTAATAAATCCTCTAATTTGAAAAAAATTGTAAATAAAAATGAATGGTTTTAGAAACAAAGCTTATTGACAATTTACTTTTTGAAGATAATTGTTTATATTACTTAACAACTATTAATAATAATAGTAATAATAATAATACTTCTTTCGCAAAAGACTAAATGTATTGGCTACCAGGATATTGCAATAAATAAGATAAAAAAATTTACACCAATAAAATTATTTTTTAAACAATTGCAAATTAAATTATAAAATTAATAAGCATTTTAAAAATAAGACAATCTCAAAATATGTACAAACTAGCCTATTTAATTAAGAGATAATTAGTAATATGAAAAAAATTAAAGGTTGTAAAAATAGAACATTAAAAAAATTATAAATATTATAAGGATACAATTAAATATATTTATATTTACCTTAATCCGTAGAAGATATTTCTTTACTACGAAATTAGGTATCAGGTTTGAAATTCGGGCTAAAACTTGTAATTGTTAACTAGTATAATTAAATAAATATAATGATAAATATTAACTAACAAATTATTTGATATTATGATGTTGTAATGTGTTTACGTTGTTAAAAGAGCGGTTTTTATGCTGAATTTCCCTACACATTTGAACAATAGCATCATTGCTAATAATGGAATGGATTTGGTTTTGAATATAAAAATGTTTTTAAATTTAATTGTTTTCTTAATTTTACATTAACTGTGGAATTCAAAATAGAAATATTAATTGCAGAAGCATGTTCCTTAAAAAAGAGGATATTTAAATCTATTTTTTTAATTTTAAACCTTAATTAACGTGTCATTATTAATTGTGTTTAATTCACAATGCGCTTCTGATTTGATCTGTCTGTTTTAAAATTTAAATATTCAGTTTTTCATGTTTGCAGATTGAATTTCGTCAAATAAAATTAAAAAAATACTGGTAGAGATAAAAATATTAAATTAAAATTGATAAAAAGTAAATTAAATCTTATAAAGAATCTGGAGACTTTAGTTGATTGAAGAGTAGGTTGGTTTCTTCGTAGTACACCTCTGACAGGTGGCTCAAAAGTTCTTCCTCTTCTAGCAAAACGTATTCAATTAATATTTCACACATGTTTTCAATATTAATATAAAATTACTCTTTCGTGTTTATAATTTCAATTCTTAAATTACACAACTTAACAATAAAGAACCGATATCATATTAGTGTTCTTTTCGGAAATGTGGTACTGTAGAACTCAGGATTAAACTTTTTAAAGGCTTAGACTACACTACAGTAAAACCCAAAATTTATTAATAGGGCGTGAATCACCAGTTATTATCTATCACACAGATAACACTTCTATTTTTTCGAGTTAAAAGTATAAGAAATAAAAGGTAATTGCCATGGTACATACATACGTCTTATTTTATTTATTATTTATTTATTTATGGTTATTTACTGTTTATTGCTTTGAAAAGCAAGTTTTCTAAAACCACCTCAATTTGTCAACCATTGGATAAAATATTTATTTGAACCGTGTTGTATTTAATAACATTTTTACATAATTTCACCGCTAGGTTTAATTATGGATTCATATTGTACCCGATTAATGTTTTTATTGCATTTATCAGAATTACGTTAACATAACATGAAATATTTGACTTGATTTCATATTGTCTCGGATATATTTTAGAATAAAATGTTTTAATTTTTATTAATTTTGTGTAAAACATTATGGATTCATATTTTACCCGATTAATGTTTTATTGCATTTATAACATGAAATATTTGACTTTATTCCATATTGTCTTCACGCGTACGGATATTTTTTTAGTATAACAAATTTGTATTTGTATTATTTTTGTTTAAAACATTTGCAGTTAAGGATATAAAAACAGATATAATTGTATTGAAAATATTGCAAGATAGTTGGAAGAGAGCAGAAAACTAGAAAGCGTGTTTACAAAAGGTTCTTTTAAACGTAACTTAGTACATTAATTAAGTATTTTTAAATATTTAAATATCGGAATTGTATTTTGTTGCATTAAAAGTAGAGTTTAGATGTTTTTCTAGTATTTTTCTATGTATTTGGATATCTGAAATATATTTTAACCGATTTAAAGTAGAGTTAAGACATTTTTGTAATATTTTCTATGTATTTGCGTATTGGAAAAGTATTTTAACGTATTAAACGCCAAATTTAGGTGTTTTTGTACTATTGTTCCACCTATATTTGAAATATATTCTAACGTGATGAACGTAGAGCATTTTCCGACCTTTATTTACACATTGGAAAGTTAATTTATCGTATTAAAGTTGATTAAAGAGTTTTTATAGTATCTTTCTGACTATATTTGTGTGTAAAAATTTAATTTTACCGTATTTAAAATATAGATAAGTGGTTTTTGTCATATTTTTATAACTATATTTACATATTAAACATTTTTTTAATTTTAATTTTCCTATTTACAACACTATCTTTAATATATAAGTTTATTCCTAAATTTATAAGCTTGTTACAATTGACATATCATTTTCGACTAATCTTACAAAAATTCTTTAAGAAATAATATTTGTAATAGGAAAATCGTGGATGTTAAATTACTTGAAATACCGTAAGCCTATGTAGTATTTTTCTACCTATATTGGCATTTCGGAAATATATTTCAACGTATTGAATGTAGAGTATAGAGATTGTTGCAGTATTTTTCTTCCTACGTGACTACACCAGAAACGTCAATGTTATTCTCCTTATTAATCAAGCCGACACTGAACATATGTTTTACACTTTGTTCTACGACGTTTTAACATAAACCATTTCAATACATTCTTAACTTATTCCATACGCTATTTAAAACACATGAGATAAAGATAACGAGGAAACAAGTTGACTCTGAACAAATATGTTTTACTCTACGGGAAGGATGTTGTAAGATTAAATTCATAATGGTTAATGTGAAGTATTTTTCTACCTTTTTTGGTATTTCTTTATCTATATATGTGTATCGGAAATGTGTTTTAAAGAATCGAACGTAGAGTAAAGAGTTTTTTTTTAGTATTTTCTGTCTATATTTGCGTATCGGAGTTGTGTTATGTCGTATTGAAAGTAGAAGAAGAAGGAATTTTTATTTTATTATTCTACCTATTAACATATCGGAAATTTATTTTATCAAATTTAAAAAGGGATTTTAGTAGTATTTTTCTATCTATATTTTCATATTTGAAATGTATTTTAAAGTATTAAAAGCAGAATAAAGTTCCATAAGAATTCATCTTTCTAACAAGAGTCTTACCAATCATACATACATCATCTAATCTGGAATTTATGTTTAACAAATGGATGAATTCGTGTTTACAAAAGGTTCTTTTAAACGTAACTTAGTGCATTTATTAAGTATTTTATTAAATTTGAATATCAGAGTTTTTTAATTTTAAAGTGTAATACCTAGAAGGATGTAAAACAATTTTTCCGAAAAAATAATAACAATTTTGCAAGTATATTTAATTTCAGGTTCCGAGTTGAAAATTATCTTATAACTGTATTATTCATTTTGAATTTTTTGTTAAAAACAAAATTTGGAAAAAAGTTATGTTATTAATTTTATTCAAATAAGCAGCACTCGTTAGTTGTAAACTAGATTAATTGTTAAAAACAAAAACACAAAATGTTTTAGTAAAACATGATTTCCAAAAATTTACATATCAACCTCACAGAATGCTAAGCTTATCAGACAGAAAAGTGAGTCATGAAATCGATTGATTTAAAATATATTATAAATCAGACAAAATAAAGGTGTTTCGGGTAATTGATTTCTTACTATTTTGTATGATCGCTTAAATGTATCGACTGCATTTTTTAAATTTCAATAAATATAGTTTTGTATTGTATTTAAAAATTAAATATACAATTTTCATGATATTTATTATAAAGAAAAAATATCCAAAATAATGCAATAAAACCTTTAAATAATATTTTACCTCCGCTAATCTCGTAATGAGATTTTATCAAACCGCAAAATCTTCGTCACGAAATTTAAAAAAATATATAAAATATTAAGAAATGAAACATCTACATTTTAAGCAAAAAAATAAAATATTGTATCTATCTTCGGGGCAAACGTTTCTAATATTACGCAAACATTTAAAAAATTTCTTGTGGTTTCGGGCTACTATTTTTTGCATTGTAACACATTTTTCGTATACAGTACCTGTTTATTTATTTGATCTGCTTTAAAATACTAATTGTCTGATTATTATAGGACAAGAAAATTTACACTTATACGAAATGTTTATTATATTTTCTACAAAAGCATGTTTGGATGTATTATGTAATAATCGTATGATTAAATCTTATAAGAATTATCGCGATGTTTAGTGTTATTTAAAACTTTGAATGCTTGAATTAGTAAAATATTTCAAACCAGGCAAGAATAAGTTCCACTTAACCGAGCGAAGAGTATATGAATCGCAAAACACATTCTAGCCGGGGGCCACACTATTAATGGATAGGTAATTAACTTCTAGTAGTTTTACCTGTGGGTAAAAGTGATGAAAATGTAGTCAATCGAACCTGTGGTAAAACTGGGGTGTTATCATGTTGCCGAGCTTGTTCACCTTGGTATTAGGTATTATTTTTACGGTCTGTTATTGAACGTTCACAATTCACTTCTCTGTGATTCAATAGGATTTATTGACCATCACCTTGATTAATGTGTTACAATTATTACAATCAGTTTAATTTATTCCGATAGTTGGATTTACCACATACTATACAAATAATCCTTTAAAGTTGATCATAGCAAATTTAACATATTAATAATGGTGTCCTAGGTAAAATATTTACATGCCAAAAGAACATTATTAGATAAATAGACCGAGCTTAAAGACCATTTTCAATATAATAATATATCAAATGGGCTTTGAATTTTAAAATGTAAAATATATTATTACAGATTTGACATACTATGAATTACATTATTTTTGCGGTATTTATGAAGATTATAGTAGAATATCGCATTAGGAAACATTTCCATAATTTTAGTTTTAATGTAGTATGCAATTGTCAATTTAAAAGTAACAGTCCATCAGTTTGATATTTAAGAACATTTTGCAAATTATGTGATTATTAAATTTTAGAATCATTCCAGGTGAGATAATATTAAATTATTTTAGAATAAAGTCTTTATCTTTCAAGATTTACTGGTTCTATTAAATAACATGGAACAATGACAACATTTTTATCATCAGAGTAAATCAATCCTATTTCTTTTGAACGAAATTGTGCACCGTTTTTGCAAAATAGCGCAAATTAATGTATCTTTTGTTGCGATAAATTCTATATTATTAGTGATTTGAAGAAAAACCCATGGACAATTTCATATAAAATGGGTAAATTTGAATACATTTCGGCTAAATCATATTAAATTGGGTAAGTTCTTATATTATTGGATTAACTGAAATTATTATGATTGACTTGATAATAAATTGAAAACATACATTTTGGTAAATGCTTGTATCTTGGGTTAATTGAAATAAATAAATTTAGTAGAAACAACATTGTCTACATTTATATAAATTTTAAGAAATTCAAATGTTATTTTTTATTTGAATAATTTTTGGTAAATTCCAATGATATTGCGTAATTAATATCATTTTGTTTAGTTTTTTAATTTTGACTAAGTTCAATTTACTAAGTGTAAGTTCATTTATCATTGGGTGGTGCCTCAGGTATTAACTTAGGTGATTATTATTATTAATGGGAATAATATCGATACATTTATTATCTAATTAAAATAAATATTGGGTAAATTTATGTAATGTTTTTGTAAATAGATGATTGCTTGCAACGAACAAATAGACCGAATTATTGAAGAATAACTACGGATTTTATCGGAACATGAGGTATTTGGTGGCAGGTGTTTTGAAAACAAATGGCATTAACTAGCTCAAAAACAGGTAGCTGATTTAAACAGTCCTATAATATTACAAATCTTTGTAAAACTTTAGTTTTGGGAAATACCGCTAGAAGACGCCAGTCACATTTAACCATCATGTGACTACAGCAACTTTTTCTTGATTTTTATAATCATCCAGCATTTATCAACGAATCTTTTCCGATGACTGACAGTCAGTAAAATACGTAAAAAATACATTTTGAAAGTAAAAGGATAAAGAGTTTCAACTCAAATTTTAAGGCAACCCTTTTTAAATGTAAACGAGTTGGCAGTTGTAGAAAGGGTGATCATCCTTTACTAATTCATATACAGCGGTATCCGAATTGCAAATATGTTCAGGATGAATCTACAGAAAATGTTCCCGTGCTACGCATAACGAACAATCCTTGGGAATTTAAGCCCAATGCGATCTGAATTCGTACGAATACAATCGTTTAAAAATTTCCCGCAAAATATTACCCGAGATGTAAATTTGTTTTAAAGCAGAACTGTGGTAATATACCGGGCGAGTATCGTTCAAATCAAAAACCCTATTCTAGCTTAAACGAGAAGGTTTTGGTCTATTGTTTAATTAATAATTTAATTAACAGTCTAGATCGAAGGAAATCTAAACCATTTTGTAGCATTTTATAATGAATTTTTTAGCAAAATATCGGTCGATCGAGTACTATAAAAAATATTATTTAGTTAACATTTAAATTAAAACAAAAGATAAAATAAATATTAAATTGTTTGTAATTTAGACTAAAAATATTACGTTGAATAATAAAAAAAAGGTAGTATGAGTTTGAAAGACTTTTATTTTTGAACATGTTTTCAATACTTATAATTGTTTCTAAAACACTTTTTAAATATTGTACGTCATTTAAACAATGATCCATTAATTCCCTTACGTCAAATGGGCAATAACCTATAAATTGATCCAAAAAATCTTCTTCCTCTTGATAATCCTGTGAAATACGAAAGGCAGCGTAGATTTCTACGAAATCACAGAGTGCTTCTCGCTAATATAAATCAAAACAAATTAACGATGTTTCGTGTAATGAAATTGATTTCTTACTATTTTGTATGATCGCTTAAATGTATCGGCTCTTTCCGAAAAAATTGATACTGTTACAACTAGTCGACTGTCCGACCTAAATTTTAAAGATACTACAACAACAAAAAAACAATTTTAAAACAATATAAGTTATTTTAAAAATACACAATTTTTGCCGAGTTAATTAGAAATTCAACGTAACGGCTATAAAACACAGTAAATTTAGTTCTAGCTAGATCGAATAAAACGTGTAGGAATGTTTTAATAGAGAGCGTTTCTCACCGTTCTTCCTTATCGTAAGGTTTTTTCTCCCGGTATACCCTGGAGTTGGTGCGCGTAACGTTTTCCCTCACGCTAAGATAGCCCGCCGGCTAAGACAGTTTGGGGAAACTCCACCTTGATGAGGGTTGTTTTATCTGATTGTTTAGTATGTAATAGTATTATGTAAATTTATAACATAAAACTCAAAAATGAATAATACAATGTTATAAAATAATTTTCAACTCTGAACCTGAAATTAAATATGTTTGTAAAAAATTGTTATAATTTGTTTTTAAATTATCTTACATCCTTCTAGCTGTCACACTCTAAAATAAAAACTCTGATTTAAAATTAAAAACTTTTATTAATATTTTACATTTTTTGTTGACACAAAGGAACTATCGTTAATAACATTTAACACGCTATCTATAAAAACCACTAAATCGTCTATCGCCTTTAAGAACCCAGTTTTTGGGGCTCCTTCCAAAAGCATTTCGGGAGAATTATGCTCTTTTTGAAAATATATCATTCTTTGTGCAATTAAATCCATTTCAAGATTTCGATTTAGATTTTTCAATTCTTTATTTAAATGTTTAATCAGTTCATAATCCTTAAACGGTTCCTTATTTTCTTTATAAGTCATTATTCGCCAACAAAAATCAAAGCGAAACTAGTTTGTATAGAAAGCGATGTGGTTTGTTTTTTCTAACAGACCACGTAATATAAACTACATTAACAACCCGATTTTAAACAGGTTACACAAAAATATTTTATCGTTACACCTTGAAATAAAAATTATAAATAAAAATTTTTTTAAACTTTTTTTGTGATATTATTTTACATTTCCAATTTGGTAAGAATAAATGGACACAAATGAATCTGATTACCGTGAACTATTAATGGTACATCACAATCTTTCCGTCTTTCAACAATTAAACCGTAGAAAGGGCGAAAAAGCCCCAGGTGGATAATTCATCTTAACTCAATAATCTTTTTTCTTCCGAAATCCTTTGCAAATATTCGTTAGATAGGTTCCTTTCGTATGAAAGGTAACAAACTTTCAAGGAGTATTCTCTCTGCTATATATTCCGCTTGAAGTTTTGTTTCTGTTTTTTTAATTCTATAATTGTATGCTGTAGTGACAACAATTCATTCTCCTTACACAATTCCTTATTTTGTTCAGCACTCATTTTTTTCGACTGTCGTCAACAGATTTTATTCTGTTATGTGTCAAAAGTAATGAAATAGGCAAAATCCATAAAAATCAAAATTCTTGGTATTTGTTCATAGAGTGCCGGTTTTAAATAAAATTATTTTTTTAATCATCACACTAACATCATTATGGAAAGCACGTGCCAGTTCTATTATTCCCGCCCATTATTTCGTTTTCCATGAAACCTAACGATCGTTTTGTCGTTATAAAATACCAACGAGCTTGTGAAAATGATAAATTGACTAATCTAAGTTATATATATTATATTTGCTGTTGCCAATAACTAAGTCTTTAAATCAATCTTGTGACGTATACGCTAAAATGTAAAATAATAATAGATGGCTGTATGTATTAAAAAATACAATATACATACATTTTTGTAACGAAATTTTCCATTATTTAATATTTGTACCCAATTAAATTAATTATAAATATAATTAAAATGAAGCATAAGCAAGCGACAATAAAAACCATTGACTGTACGCTTAATAAAGAAACCATTCAAATTAAAAATACAGCCCTCTAGAAATTATAATAGTGGTAATAATAAATGTAATTATAAATGTAATTCATAGTTTACACATAATATAGGTTGTTTACATTAAAAGACGGGAGATAAATAACTCCATATGTCATCTTCAAAACTTATTGTAGCCTATTGAACCAGAAAACGTACAAATACAATAAACAGACTAAGATAAGATAAGAACGATTTATTCTTAATTTGTTACGTTTATTCAATACACGAAGATAAACGTTCACGAATGCAAATTTTTTCACGCGGACAAATACATGAAATTAAGTTTTAATACGCTTATAGTAGTTAAGATGCCTAAAAATTCCAGATAATAAGACGTACGTAAATTCTGGTACCTTTTAATATTCATTTACCTAATTTTAAGTTTAATTTACGCTTAGATTTATCTTTGTTGTCAACTTATTTCAGAAAATTCAAACTGATCCCAGTTTTTTACAAACTCAGTTAAATATTCCATGCTTCACATTTATAATTTTTAAAGCTTTTAAATAATTTTGTGTGGCAATATAAATTTAGTTTGAGGTCGATGCTATCAATTGTTAATAAAAAAATTATGCGTTATTGAGTTTTTATTACTAAAACTTGGAGAGACTTATTTTATCAATAATTATATTCATCAAACAATCATAGAAGGGATGATCTGATTTAGAAATAATTGGTCATATATACCCATTTAATTTTTTAATCGGAATTGTATTTATACATTGTTGTTTTCTTGTAATAAAATTATATTAACTCTATCTTAACAAATTCTATATATAATCATATATACCAATATTTGTTTATTTAAAAATTAAATAAAACATTTTTTAACTGTTGGTTAAATATTTATTTAATTATTTTACATAAATTAAATTATAAACATTAAGTTGTGTTAGTTGGTTGAACCGAACCCATGACATCCTCTTTCCGTTTCTTTAAATTTCTGTTTAATAACAAGAAATAGTATATTATGTCAAAACTTTAGGTAAAGTCTTGGTTAAACATACTTCACACTCTACTACTGATGGATAAAATATTCTCTCACAAATCAATTGCGCTATTTTATCACCTCTTAAAATTTTACAATCAACTTTCCCATGATTGATTAAAACAATACCAATTGGTCCAGTATAGTCTATGTCAATAACTCCGGCTAAAACATCAATTCCGTAATGAAGGGCCAAACCACTGCGAGGAGCTTTTTAAACATGGTAAATTAAGAACTGATTTCTTAAATTTTACAACATTTTGAAAAATTTTACCAATACGACCATATGTGTTTTCGGGAAGTAAAATTTTTAAATCTGTTTCTATTAACATCCTGTTTCCAGAAACCAATATATAATCATATGCAGATTTTAAATCTAAGCCTGCTGAAAATTTGGTTGCGCGAACTGGATCGAAAGCATTCTTTGATATTTTTACAAATTTTATTTCCATTTAAATCTAGTTCACTTTTATGTAAGAAAAATGTTCAAACACTTGTCTTATTTGAACTACGTCCCCGGAACGAAACAAATTTGTCAGTCAGTGTGCTTTCCTACCATGGAAAATGTCACCTTTTTATACAGAATGTGACTGTATGTGTAATACTATTAACCGTAATTTTTTTAATCTGACAACGCCCTATTTTTATAGAAAAGAATACGCATATCTAAAAAAGATAATTAACATTTAACTATACTTAATGTATAATATATCCAAGGTTAGTTTTATAATTTAAAAAATAAGTATAGTTCATTTTTGTTTTAAATTTGAAATCACCCTTTTAATATGTTTAAAGGATATGTATTTACGAGAATGATGAATTATAATTTACGTTTGATATTAAGTTAGAAGGTTACACCTATTATTTATAATTATAATTAATTATTTTTGAGACATAGATATTTGATTAATCATTTCTAGAAATGTTTTTTAAATATGTTACAGTATTAAAAAACTGCACCTTGACACAAATTATATCAATATTTTTATCTCTCAGCATTCTAATTTAAATTCTTTACTAATTTATATATTTATATTTATCTCACAAAATAAATAAAAACTTGAGAATTTATCTTCAATTAGTTAATAGCAAGATATTTTTGGTTAAAACAGTTATAAGTAAATAGATATATTACCTCATTTTTTAGTTAAGAAGAAAAACTTCTACGAAATAATGTAATTATAAATATTTTTAATTATATCGTTTTTTCTAGTTTTTTACAACCATTATTTTTTTCATATTCCTAATAATTGGATGGTTTATTTTGTACAGATTTTTGGAATTGAATTATTATTAAAATCTTTATAAATTGTATAATTTATTTTGTAATTCTTCGCAAAAAAATGATTTTATTCGAGTAAAATTTTATTTATTTTAATCTAATTAAGTGGTTTGTACTAGGATGGTATTCGTTACATATAGACTTTCTGTGGTCGCCTACAAATTTTGTCTTTGGCAAAATAAATATTATTAAATATTATAAAAAATTGTATCTTCAAAAGTAAATTGTTATTGAATTTTGTTTGAAAGAAATCTTACGTAGGAAAATAATAACAGTGGATTTTATAGAAAACGATTTATTTACATGTTTTAAATCATTTTACAAGTTTTTTCAAGATTTTGTAATACTTTAATAGAAGTTTCCGCATTGTTGGGAATTAAAATTTGATTATTTTTACAATATTCTTCAAAATAAATAAGTGCTTCCAACTGATTATCGCTCGGCATTTTCAAATCGTTTGTAAGTACTTTACTAGTTGGTTCAACATTTGAGTTCAAAGGTTGAATCTTACTGTAGATTACTAATTCATCGTACCATTCTTGATTTTTTACGTTAAACTCGTTCAAATAATCAATAATTTGGTCGTCTAATATTTCTTCTTCGCTTGTGTATTTCGGTTGATTTGAATGAAGACAATCGCAAACATCAATATTAAGAAGTGTTTTATTAGAATAACTAGATGTCAAATGGTTCATCAGATGCATCTTAAAAACTCTTCGTTCCAGAAATAAAGCTTGACAAACCCAGCATTTAACACTAAATTTAAAACTATCTATAAAATCAAACGCGTGTTTTCGACATGGCTGGTCAAAATAACATTCATTATCAACTAGTGAATCGCATTTAAATTCTGGTTTCCCCATAAATAACTTCATTTTTTTAACTTTTAAAGAGGGCGATTTTTGAGACATCTCGCGTTTTCACATTTCAACTGTGATATAATAAAAAAAATTTACTCGCAATTAGGTTTTACATTGATATTATACAACTCAACAAATAACTTATATTTTGAAAAATATTAAATTCCTCAAGGTTAGCAGGTTTGTGTATTGATGTGGGGAAAGCACATTCCAACGATACAAACACCCTTTTAATATATAAAAAGTACATGTATTTACGATAAATTTGTATTATAATTATCGTTTAATAAGGTTGAAAATAATTACAAAATATTAATTATTTTTGAAACATAATTATTTGATTAATTATTTCTAAAGGTGATTTTAAATATACTATATTATGAAAAAAGATTTTACCTTGACTTATTTTTATATAACCTGAAATCTTCGGGGTTTTTAATTTATGATAATATTAATATCTACACATACATAATTTGTATAAAAACTTGAATTATACCTTTAATCATTAGAAATATATTCGCCGTGTAAACGAGAGAGTTGAATATTAAGAAATACAGTTTTTCTTCAATTTTGGAAATAAAAGTATGTTATTTAGTAATTTTAATATTCTTTAATTATATTTTTTAATTATTTCTTCATTTTATATAGTGGACGAGAGTTCTTGCAAAAATTTGTTAGAAAGAGGTTCTGGTAAAGTACAAAAAGATGGTTTTATTTGTTGTCCTTATTGTTTTGGATATACTGAGTCGTTAGAAACCTATGGTGGACTCCTATATTATTGTTGGAATAAACAATGTCGATTTTACTACCAACCTGTTGTGTTTAGACAAGGCAATTGTTTATCAATGAGAATTCCATCGGATGCATTATTAATCTTTCCTCAACATTTAATTTGTATAATATGTGGTGTAAGAGGAAATAGAAGACGTTCGAGAGATACAGATTGTATAGAATCTGAATATAGTTCGGTATGTATTTATCCTCGATCTAAAAAAAACACTGTGTATAAAATGAAATAAATCTTTTTTTTATAAATATTTCTTGTATTATATAGAGAAAAGTTATATAAACAACAGAGCAATACAAAATAAAATTGAATTTTTTGAAAAAAACCGTTTTTTAATTCACATTAAATATATACAACGTTTGTTAGAGCAACCAGTTTTTTTTTCTCACTGGCTCTGTGGAATGTCTCCTGGCAAAACGTGATCTGCGTTTATAATTTTATTGATTAATTCAATCTGGCGCGGAAATGCGAAAGTTGGGAAAAAATAGAGTAGGATCAATAATACCAGATGTTAATAGACATTTTTGCGTTTAATTGATATAATTAGTCAATTGTTGAAAAATCCAAACTAGTTTTAGAAGGCTGTAACTGTAGTTGATAACGTTTACACGTGACGATAATTAAGGGTGGGTATCAAATCAGTTTTACAAGGTTACATTAGAATGTTGAACCAGTTATAGCTCGCAATCCGGCAGAATTTCATATACCGTGTCTTGTACGATGGTTTTGCGTGTTTCTGGTAACTTTGTTCATCAGAAAAATAAACTTATAAATCAAAGTAAGTAATGTTTCATTTTGAAAATAATTAAAATTATTAAACTTAATGTTGTTTTAATTTAGCCACCGTTAAACACCCGTTCGTTTACTGTGTATAGTCAGAGAAAATTCTATTTACAATGTTGCTATTTTTAATTTAATTATTATTATTTTTTATTTATTTTCAATAAATGGTTTTTGGAATTTTTATTGATTATGTAACTTAAAAATGTTTTTCCAACTTTAGAATATATTATTTTACTATTAAAAATTAACCAGCCATCCATTTGTGTAAAATTATAGTCTTTCGAGTTGCAAAAGTTAGTTCTCGGCAGTCGATTAATCCATGAATAAAATAAGCTCGGCTATATTTCAATATTTATTTAAATAACTAATAGTTTAATAAAAATTGCAAAATGATTAAATAATTGAAAGTGAATAAGCCTATTATTTAAATAAAAACAAACAATTACTTAAATAAATACCGCTTTTATTCATTGTAATTTGTTGTGTTTTTAAAATATGTATTGATTGTTTATTATGTCGTTATTGTATTATTTATTTATCTCCAAAAGTAAATAAAGTTTCATTTCAACAGGGGTAAAAGTTATTGGGCGGATATTGACCAATCAGGCCTATTTGTTGTGTTTTAAAATATGTATTTTATTTCGACAGGGGTAAGTTAAATTGTATTTTATTTCGACCGGGGTTATACATAAGGGGCTATATCTCGGGCGGATATTGACCAGCCCCATTGTAATTTGTTTTAAAATGTGTATACATAGTTTGCACCGAAGGGAGGGGCCTATGGTCTCCAAGGAAACTGGGAGGGCGATCAAAAATTCAAACCATTTCGCGCGTAGCTACTAAATAGGTAGCCATTTTGTTGGTAATCTCGTCAAAGCGACAAAACTAATTAGATTTATGCTTTAAAATTTTAAATGGGCCCTAAACAAAGTCAGATAAGATTCTAAGGCCGGGTTATTTAAATAAAATATCAAATTACGACAGAAATATCTACGAAAAGAAGTTGACAAAGCTTATCAAAGTTAGGCCTTTGCGGTCATCCTTTTTACAATTACCTTCGCTATCGAATAAACAATTTTCGCTCTCCCTTGGTAATTGAACTACTCGAACAATTTTTAACCAGGCAGATAACCATTTTTAACGTGAAACTAATTTCTTAATCATTTGAAAATAATTAAAATCCGCAAACAGACGATTGAAACTGTTAACCCTCCCGTTTTACTAAGAAATCTACACCGGCAAAATGGCGGCATAGTTCATTCTAGCTCAAATTAAATATTTATTCTTGGTTCTTATATCTATACTTGGAACTGCGTCATTGATGACGTAGGGATGCAAACTATGTATTGATTGTTTATTTATTTATTACCAAAAAGTAAATAAAGTTTAATTTTCAACAGGGGTAAGTTGGATATTACGTGATTGGGTGTGGCCAAAAGTTGCCAAGGCTATAAAGCGAAGGTTTCCCCATCTCGCAAATAACTAATTAGCATTTTAAACGGCGAAAAAACGAAAAAACGAAAAAAGTAACACCAAAAGTAAATAAGTTGACGTATTTGGTGTGGTTACATATTACCGCCGATATCTCGGTTCGACCTTGTCCGATCGTGACCAAACTTGTTGGGGTGATAGACCGAGGCTTAGGGGTGGTAGACAGTGCTCGAACGTCGAGGTCAAAGATCATCTTCAAGGTGAAATTTGAAAACAAAAATATGTTTTTCGATTTTTCCAAAAAATTTTGTTTTTGAAAATATTTTTGGGGGGGTGGGGGGGTTGTTTTGGTGGCCATCTTGGCGGCCATCTTGGAAAAAAGTGTTCATATTTAGTTACTCTCTACTACAGTACAAATTTATACATGCGTATTTTATTTAATTTGATAACTGTTTTTAAAAGTTGTATTTTTCATTAATAAAATGTTTTTAATTTGATTTCATGAATAGAGACTTGACATCATAACGTAGGTAATACGTCACCCATGCTTTTTTTTCAATTGAAGATAAACCCTTCGCCTGTTGCGTCACCTCAGTGTCTCCGTCAAATCGTCCTTCCCCTCCTCCGCCACCGCCACTCTACGCCCCCTTTGCGCCCCTTGATCCAGACCTGACAATTTATTCCTACTTGTAACAAGCGTACATGTCTTCAGCGTGGTGAAACAATGATCGGTTTCTGTAGTTAAAATTTAAATAAATTCAATTTAAACACGGTTTTATTAAACTGTACTGTTTTTGATTTGATTTTCCGAAAACCATTTACAAAATTTTCTTGGAGCAGGTAGAATATGTTGAAAATGGAATGATGACAGAGGATTTGTTGGAGGAATACGTGTTTCGCTACTTGAGGAATGTAACGTAAGAATCATTTCTTACAACATTACATCTTATTATTTTAAATAGAAAATGATATACAAGTATAGATAATAAATAAAATCCTACAAAATTTGCGAATTGTATCATCTTTCTAAAATAAGAATAACGTTTTGCTTTATGAGACCATTAAAATAAACAACATAAAATTAAAAAGCCCTTAATTTGTTATTTCAAACAATAACATTTCCATACTTGAGATATTTTTAAATGGTCAATATAATATTTAAAAAAATACAAATGTTTCGATCATAATTTGACCTAATCATCGCTAGGTTGTAAGATCAGCAAACACATAAATTTCAAGTAACATTTTACGGAATAATAAATTTTACCATGAGTACAAAGATTTTTTTTATAAATTTCGTATTGTACAGTACCAAGATGTGCTGCGATGCAGAAAAAGTTACCAAACAAGTTGCGTTCTAATACTCTAAAAATATACAATTTCGTGTTTCATACAAATATTCTCAATAAATCCCCGTATTGAATTCCTATTTTAAAAGTCTTACTATCGTGAATAAATTTACTATAAATAAATTTCGGTAAATTGACTCGTTAGGCTTCTTGAGTATTTTAGTTATTAAAAATCAAATTTCTCAATCGCTACGTTGTACAATATGTTTTGCTTATTCACCAATACTGAAAACGACTACCATGGATTTGGTGGACAATGGCGTCACCACATCGACATTGAAGACATGTTCCACAATTTTTATCGGCGTAGAAAGCAAGAGGAAAATCCAAATCATACCAGTCTATTATGAATGTTATGATAAACAGGGTGTTACCGGTAAGTTTGTTATGAATTTTAGAGCGTGATCTTTGGGTTCAAATGAGTCAAAAATGTCCTATGAACATGGGTCTTAAAATGCTTTGTTTGCAACGCCATGCAAATTCCATTTTAATAGTTCGATGTTCTAGGTTTTCGACCAATTGGTTAGAAATTTTACTTACAACTTGTTGTCAACGATAGCTTAAAATGTTGCGAAACTGCTACAAACTTTATTCAGAAAACTAACTCGTGGATAATGTTTTTTCGTCGATCTCTTAAATGGACTTCAATCCAAAAAAAAACAGACTGAAGGTAGATATCTTATCGTTTCAGTTTGCACTAGGTGGAATTCAGTGTACAAGGCGATCGCAAGATTATCCGAGGTAATATATAAAGATATTAACATATTAAATCGCGAAAAGGTAAGGAGAAAAAGCTAAACCATAAAAGACATTTAAAACCAACAAAAAACATGCGAAAGTAAAATAAAATAAAGATGCAAAACTCGATCTAGATAGGCCTTCGAATAAAAACCAAAATTAAGAATTAAATTAAATCACCAAAGACAGTTAACAACAGTAGACCGATGCAGTAGATATATTGATTTCGTCTCTAAGACCTACCTAGGCAGAGTTTTTACTAGAGGTGTGTAAATACCATTTTTGGGGATCGATTTGAATATCAAATAAGGACTAGTTCAGAATTTTAATTTCATTCTCCTTTGATGGCCTTGAATATCAACAAATTAAAAGAAACTGCGGTTATTCGACCAGTTCACAAACTATTTGAAAACACCAAATAATTTTCCCCACCCTCTACGAATATTTACTATTTGATCAGGAACAAGACGTACGACCCAATCCTTCTGGTGTATTATGTTTTTTCGACCTATACAGAGCCACCCGAAACGCCTGGTACAGTTAAATATCTACCTTGAAAGCGACGCGTACTGCTCGGATAAGTGTCATACTTATTTGTTTCTTCTGGTCATACGTTGACGACCTTGAAAACGCCTGAGAGAAAATTACGTATGTACCTCAATAAACACGGAATTTTACGAAGTCACAAGGCGCGGGTGTGTGTGTAAAAACGAATATTCGCGAGCTTTTCCCAGCGCTATTCGATTCACTAGCAAGGAATTCAACGAGTTCACGTCTAAGAATGGAATAAATCATATGCCGATTTTCCCGTACCACCCACAGAGTAATGGTCAAGCTGAAAGGACTGTCCGCACCATAAAGGGATCACTGAAGAAGATCTCCGGAGGTAACAGCACTGAAATTAACATACTCAATGACGGTTTTCAATCATTCAAGACAAGATCACAAGAAAAACGGCTGAACCGTATCCTGATGAGACACAGACGTACACCCTTAGCATCTGGGAAATCTCCGGCCGAACTTATGTTTGGAAGAAATATTGTAATATGTCTAGATCTATGTCATCCTAACCAGCAACCCGTGGTGATGAAGATACCCTAAGTTCCATCGGATACAACGAAGACGATGCTGTGTACATCCGCAACTACTCTCGGGGGCCAAAATGGATACCAGGCCATGTTATCAAGCAATTGGGAAGAACCATGTACGAGATACGCAGCGGAAGTCTGAGCTTAAGAAAAACGTTTTCAATTGCTGGGTCCCTTCAAAGAGCCAGACGGGCAAAATTATCTGTAGCACACATAGCCGATATACTCACATATCGTGAACATCGCTATTTACAAATAACAGAAGTGAAAACTGAAAGAAAACAAAAATACAAATAAAATGTTTTATTTCTTTGTTCATTTTACTTTATACAGTAGTTATTTTGGTACATTTTCTAGTTAATAATGTTTACGAGGCCAATGTTATAACGTTAGAGGAAGTGAGTTTACTTAGAAATAGACGTTTCTCCTCGGTAAGATCTGTAAAAGATTTAAACTAGCATACAGCGTATTTAAAATTGATCGATACAAGCGTTACTGCCCCTTCCCGAGACGAATTCGCAAACGATTTATTTTCAAAAGTGTATTTATCTATTTTCTAGAAAGTTGCAAATTGCAGCGTTCGTTGTCCAAACCGGGAGACACTCGGTAACGTAATTTTTTCGAATTCATAAAACATTTTCACGTTTTTTGAAAATGTAATTTTTACCGCAAGGTTAGTGATAAACTTTTTGAGCGTCATCGAAAACATAAATATCGTTGGCGCACAAACAAAGTAATTTTTCACCGAAAAAACACGACTTTAAAAAGTGACAAGTTGGGTAAGCTAAAAGACGTTTTCTCAATTTCCATAAGTATAGTTGGATAACATTTTGCAAGTCACAAGTTTGCAAACTTTTGTTCCATTCAATAAACTGCACAGTAATATCGAGGAGACAATAACGAAAGAAGGTTTTAAGCTTACATAATTTGAATTACGTATGTTGGAAAAATTTTACCATTTTCACGAGAACGACAATCTTTATATAACCAATTACTAACAAAATATAAAATTGCGGTTCGAATACTCCACCCTCGATTGCAATGCACGCTTCGGCGCGAACAATCATTTTGCGAAAGCACGTTGAAATATTACCACGGTGACTTCGTAGCAAGTGTTAGCAATTCGTTGGCGTAGCTCTTCGAGCGTTTCAACGGGAGTAGCATGCCCTCTGTCCTAACTGAAACGCCGAAAAAGGTTCAACGGCGTCAAATGTGGTGACCTTGGAGTATTTTGACCTTTTGCGGGGATAAATAATTGAAAAAAATATTTAATTAGTTAACTTTTTTATACACCTTGTATTATCCGGTGTCATTTATAATTTGTATTATTTAAAAAAATTAATTATATATATACCTTGTATTACCCGGTGTTAGCTTATTTTATTGCTCCTTGAGAAAAAGAAAAAAAAATTATATACCTTATATAACCCGGTGTCAGCTTATTTGATTTGCTTCCTGAAAAAAACCCTCCAAGATCTTCACTATCTTCTATATTCTTACGAAACCTAGATCGTAATCCAAAAAAAATCAGAGTTCTTCACTTACCTTCCATATCATCATGAAACGTCCTTATCGATCTTCGAGCGGTCCTCCACTAGATCATAACCTTAAAAAAAAACTTATCGATCTTCCCTTCACACCTCTCATACTTACCGGCCTTCATCAAGTGGAAGTCAACTCATCGTCAACCTCGCCCAAAAAAACCCACACAATCTTCGAGATCTTCACTTACCTTCTAGATCTTCATCGGCTTTTTCGAGTTGTCCTCACCTCAACGTCATCATAAAAAAAAACTTCAAGACCTTCATTTACCCTCTAGAACTTCACTTCCCACTAACCATATTCCGCGGCTTTCTTCTATTTGTCACCTTCATCGTCATTCTCGCCAACACTATCATCGAGACCATCACGAACAAACAAAAATAATCTTCGAGACATTCACAAATAAAAGTCATATAATCTTCGAGACCTGCCCAAATAAACAAACATATTATCACATCAAATAAATAAATACTCTTCGAGATCTTCACTAACCAATAGATACCCTTCAAGACCTTCACAAATAAAAAACATATAATTCCATCAGACAAATAAATACTCTGAGATCTTCACAAACAAACACATACTCTTCAAGACCTTCATAAAGAACAACTCACTTACCTCCCAGATCTTCTCATCATCCTGGGACTTCTTCCACATCTCTTTTACTTACTGCGTTCTTAATAAACTTCACCGGCGGCGTCCCGCTTGCGCTTTGCCTCTCCTGTCCTTTCGTGGGGTAAGGGTTTGGTTTGGAGGGGTGCTCCTTCCTCTTTGTCGTTGCTGGTATGTTCCATTGGCTGTGTTTTCACTTCATCTTTATATTCAAAATTTCATCGGCAAATCATTCCTACTATCGTACACCCCCGGTATGTATTAAACTACGGTACGGTGGTATACAAATAAAGATAACGAATGACCTTGCTGGCGGCCCTTAATGGGTTAGAGTGTGCAATAAGTGGTGGCTTTACCGGGGAGTCGGGGTCCGGCTCTTTTAACCCATAAGGGCGGTGGCGCACTCGGAGATGTTAGCTTTGTTCAAATGGTCTTATCTCCACCTCCGACTTCGGTCAGGTTTGGGCTGGATACTGACTGAGCTTCGGCTCAGGCTAATGGAGAGGGTCCGTGCAAATGGGCCGCCTCGGCGGATTGGGTAGCGTGCTGTGGGGCGGCGGGCCTCCGTATGAGGGCACGGCGATCCTGTTTCCCGGCCTTTTGGAGTCACACCGGGATTTCCGGTGCCAGCTGTGCCGGGTTACTTGGACTGATGTGTGCTCGTCGTTCCCCTTTAGGAGCTCTCTTCAAAGGGTTTGACTCTTTACCTACGTAGGTAGGGTGTCGGCTGGAGTTGCTACAGCATCCACTCTTCATCCCACTGCTGTGTGCGAAGTGGGGATTGGTCCACCCATTGCTGCTCCTTCTGCTGGGTTGAGTGGCTTGCGTCAAAGGTTCGACGATCAGTAGTAAGGTACTGCTACCCATGCTGTTTTTGTCACCTATCCGGGCTAGGTGGACGCTGGCGTAGGGCACTATGATGATCGGCCTCCGGTGGTATGGTCTTTGTTACTAGGTACACCAGGCTATAAATTCAGACACACTGACCTTGCTGTCCAGTGTACCCAAACGTTTCTCCCTATCCAAAGTTGTGGTAATTGCATTGTCCAGGAAATGTTTTACGTCTCTGTAGTAATGGCGTGGGGCACCGTCGTAGATTTTTTTCAAGACATAAAAAACAGACACTTGTGGATTTGTATAACCATGCACCGTAATACTACTTACAGTACTAGAAAAGTGGTGTAGGGGAAAGAAGACTACTGGGCCTTGATTTAGGTCAAGAGAGACCACCCATGGCACTGTAGGTATTAGTGCATCATAGGCATTCTATAACTCTATAAAGCTTTTTAGATATTTTTAGAATATTTTTTATAAGAAAGCACTTGCATTTGATATTCTAAAGCTCCCATAAAACTTATCGTTTGTCCCTTACATATATGCCTACTAGGTTTAGTTTCGACGAAAATTACGACGCCATCGTTGAACGGTTGCACTACAATCGTAATTTCATAAATAGGCTTACTAAAATAATTTTATCACTAAGATACTTGTGAATTACCATAATCGCATACGTGCGACAAAAACGAGGTTTTGGTCTAGTTATAAATTGTAATTATAATTAAAATAACATTTTGTGAAGTTTAATAAAAAAAACACAATTTATCGTACATTTTCCATTGGCCTGGCTCGCGCCCTTGCCTCCTCTAGAAGAAGGAATGGAAAGGGGCGTCAACGCCTCGCCGTTAAGCGCTGCAGTTGCCGCGGCCTTGAAATTTATCTCCAAATACGGATCTCGATTTTCCAGAAGTGAGTCAGTGACACGGCCTGCAGCTGCAAGAACTTTAGCATATAGATGACGGACGAAGTTCCGCTGTTAAAGCTCTGGCAAATTTATCTCTTGCACGTCAAAGACCGTGACGGCATGTAAACAGTAAGCTGTATTGATTTCTTACACGTATATTAAAAAGATACTCATCGGAAATATCAACTATGTTGGGGGTGATGGCCCCCATGCCCCCCTCCCCGGGAGCCGCCCCTGCTGTCTTGTTGAAACGGCAGTCTGATTCGCACCGCCGTAGGAACGTGTGTGAGTGGGGGGTCAACCGCTTTCGGCATTGCATTGCCCCACCCGCAGATTCCTTCGCCTAAAGTAAGTTCAGCGGATATTTTACTTCTATGGAAAAGTGCAGACGGGTACACAAAAAACCCTAAAGGTGCTCAATATTTTTCTGTAAGGGGGGGGGGAATATGGTTTAGAAGTTAGGGGCAAATCAAATTTAATCGAGAGGGCACTGCCTTTGGGTATCCCTCCGCACTCCGATGTCGGCGGCAATTTCCTCCCAAAAAGTAGGTGGACATTCACGTCCCTTACGCCAGAACGTCGTGTAGTTGTTATGTCGTCTTACCCCTCTCTTTCTCAAGCTGAAGGGAAGACGATGAAGCAGACGACCTTATGGCCTAAGGAAAGTGAGTCTTTTTCATAGTATGTGTACTAGTCAGGCGCGACTCCAGAACAACGTTTTGGAGGTGGCCATCGTATTGGTTTAAAAACTGCAAAAAAAGTTTTAAAATAAAAACCCCATGCCCCCCCCCCCACCTCCTCTGTAGCCGCGCCTGATACTAGTAGAAGTTACACAAAAAAGGTGCAACATACCTTAGTAGCACTACTGAGTTATAGTCAAAACCTTTATACAGTCACACAAATAACGGGCACGCAGTGCACACAGAGTTGGTGGGCCCCAAATAATTACAAACAAATATGATAAGGGAATCGAGAATTGTTTCACGGGCGGTTCAACAAAATTTAGTTAAGCCAATGAGTGAATAAATTATTTCCCACTATTGCGTGAAACATACAAATATTATCCTAGAATAAATTTTAGTTTGAAAAATTAGGGTTCTTACTAATAGCAAGAAATTCGCATGTCTTTCAGAAATATTTTTGATAAAAAAAATCCTAATGTCAATGAAATTTTCTTTAACTGGAAACTTTCGGACGAATTCGCTAGATACGTTTTCGTGTTTCGTAACCTTTAGCGTGTGAAGTCTTCTCGTCTTTTATATTTGGAATATGATTATTGGACGAAGAAAATCTGGTGAAGTGAATTTTTTCTTCAAAACCAGTCGGTGAAGGGAAGATTGTAGACAGTGGCACGGTTTTACATTATTAAATCACCATAAACGGTTTTTCTACTTATTCAAACTGAACCTTGTTAGATTTCAGTTGACAGTTAGCGACAGCTTATTGACTTTGAGAAAGATGCAGTCGAAAGAATATTAAATAGTAGTTCAGAAATCTTTGGTAAATAACACAAATTCTAAAACCAAAGGACTACCGACGAACGCAGTTAAGCAAGTTTGCTTCTGGAACTTTTTGCGACCAATTGTACATTTACAGAAATATAAAATATTTCGTCAAGAAAAAACACCATATTTTCAGATTTAAATCCATTTACGATGATTTGTATAGCAGAGCAAATAGAAAAACTAAAAATAATTTTAAGCATTGTGTTTTAGCCTTTTAACCCTTAATATCTAAATCACAAGCATACATTCGAAGTTTTGAAAAGGTCTATTGCGTGATTTTTTTAAAAGAAGCGGTTTCTTTGTAGTTTAATGGTAGGAGCTTTCCTTGGATCCGTTCTTTTTTTCAACATACACGTGTAATTTTATTTTTATTTATCCATAAATATAAATATTATTTTTTATTTATTAAGTTAACTGCAATTCACCTTTCTGAAACCTTAACCGAGAGAACGGCCTAGAGAACATTTTTAAATGCACTCAGGAATTTTTAAGTAAAAGAGGAGAACTGCAAACTCGCCTCTTTCTAAAAACATATATTTTATCAGGGATTAAACAATTCATATTAAAAATCCTAAAACATATTTGCACTTCCTTTTAGGGATTGCAATCCAGCAGGGTTTTCAATCCAGATGGATTTTTGCTGGACCGACATCAATCCCGCTGGATCCAACGCGGATCCAGCAATTTATATATTTAAAAAAAAAACAAAAGAATGTTATCAAAAATGCCCAACAAGTTAGAAAGCCAAAATATACCTCTCCTCGGAATTTTTCCATGGAGAACTAACCAGAGGTTTTTGGGAGGTGATGCTGGCGTCACCTGGCTGTCGTACTGTACTAAATAGCGTGACAAATTTAAACTTATCCTGTTATTCCTCCATGGTATGTCGATGATATTATTTATTGGCAATTAGAAGACGTGGCAGTCATTGGCTCAGCTTTTAAAGATCGGTGTTCCTAAAAAGCCACCTTTTTGGATTTTTGTCCAGGCCAGTGGAAAATACTGGCAAATAGTGGCTAATAAAGAAAATATGCCTTTTGAAAAGAGAATAAGTTGAAAATCTTATAATTAGTTATCAATGATAAACATGTTGAAATCTTAATAAAAGTAAAAAATATATTGGCAATTTTTTCCACTAAATACATTTTTGGCCAGGCCGGTATTTACCACTATTTTCCACATTATCCACACTTAGGTCCACCTGTTAAAAATATAACTCCTGTTCGTTTCCGGTTCGCAACTGTACTTTTAATTATATCAATTAATTTTAATTTTATCTATAAATAATAAAAATCTTGCTGATTAAAGTAATATATAGAAATAATATAGAATAAATGCGGTTAATGAGTTCATAAAAACGTAAAGGAAGACGGACTTTTCCCAAAGTCGTTTGTATAAATATCGTTGCAATATAATTTACCCGTAACCCTAAGCACTTGGCCCGTCCCAAAAGTAAAAAAAAATTAGGAGTTGGAGAGAAGAAGCCCCATACATACAGAACACACAACATTAACCCATGTCTGAACACAAACACACAGTACACAAAACCACGAATTCGAAAACAAACGTTCAAAAGCTGGTTTACACTAACAAGTTAGTCAAAACCGTCGTTACGGTGGGCGTTAAAGTTAAAAAAAATATATCAGATGTAACGAGGAGTTTAGCCGTTACACCTGTTTTGTTCTGGTGAACCTTTTCCAAAGTTCATGAAACTGTCAACGCGGTGAATACACTTTGCCAACAGACACACCACAAAATTGTAAAACCCCACCTAGGGAACTCTGTTATGGTAAAGTCGTATTAGAAGTAGGAGTTAAAAAATATTAGACTTGAAGTATTTTAAAGGATTAAATCAATCACCTTTGTATAATTTGTAACGCACGTGGGTTGGGGGTATCTATCTACACCAACTAGTTAAGGGGATTTTTGTTGACATCTTGGAAGAATAATGCAGACAATTACAAATGAACCAGACTGTATTGTAAATACTGGCAACTAACTACTTTTTATGAAATATTAAGCCACATACATTAATACAAGAGTCCTTTTTTAACTTTTCTGTAAGTACAATCTCAAGAAACAAATGGTATTGATGGTCTTGTCTCACGCAGGGCCGTAGCGCCCCTGGCAAAGTTCACTTTTGTGCCATTCGCGGCGCGCGAATCGCGATTCACGTGCCAATTATTTAAAAGTTAATTACTTGCGAATCCGCATCGCTGGATCCAGGTTTTGAAAGCGTTGAGATCATTTTCTTGAATTTCAATACCAGTGACGGGTTCCGTCAAATAACACAAATAAGTCACGGCTTTCGTAAAGATACTTGCCAAAGAAATTGTCGCGTATTTTTCCTTGAAAAATACAATGATCACGATTTTCGAAATTGAGCCTATCGGTTATACGCGTATTCTTTGATTTTGCCATCGGATAAGCGTTTCTTACATTTAGGTTCGGTTTTCCCGGGACTTATTTGATTCGAAACGTCGTCTAGTGCGATAGTAAACATATTCGATTGGTAATTAAAATAAATTTGAAACTCGCGGAACACAAAACGAATGACTCGCGTAAAGGTGAAGTAGAGGCGAGGTGTGTAAACTCGTTTCGCTGTACGGTACGCTTAGTTATTGCAAATGACATTGCTTTGGTTTTTCCCGGAATCTCTTCAAAAAGAATTTCCACCACTTTTTGCTGACCCCGAAAAAAACCTAAATCGATTCTTTGTAACGTTCTCGAGCCTTTCGTAGTTGGTTTGCATTCTTCGTTAGAGCTAGTGGACGAAAGAGGGTAAATTTTCACTAGCGGTTAGAAATAAATTTTAGTACCGGAGTAACTTTGATAATGAGCAAAAAAACGTTGTCAATAAAAGTGATGATAGATCAAGAAGACGATATAAAAATTATTCCTTGAAAACGGATGGTCTATTGAATACAGTAAGTTCGTTACTCGAATACTTCCAATTGAATATAATTTAGGCTTAGGTTTGAAACTTCGTCGTTATAATTATCGTTATATTAGATTCAAGAAAAACGAAGCGTGTTGAACCGGATTATTATTTCCCAAAATTTGGATGTCCGATTGACGAATTTCCAGGGGAAAGTGAGCCACCCATCCAAACTGTTCGAGGCGGAGAATGTCCCCATTTTTTTCAAGTGCCATTCATTACCGAAAGGAATTTTGAATGGGGAAGTCGTGACCAGCCGGCACATCGCGCCAATATTAGGATAACCAAATATAAGACGTTTTCGGGATATTTGGCGAATTTAGGGCTAGGGCAAGATCCACGTTATCGCGCTAAACATTAGCTGGTGTACAGCAAAATGTCGGTTACTACGCAACGCACAAAAGAGACATTTAACCAGTTTGCGGTGTCGAAAAAGTAAGAAGAATGAATCTAAATCGACCAGATGTTCCATATTTGGGCCACAAGTTGGCATAGTTTGTACGTATCGAAATAAAACGTTCATTTTTTTCCTATCTGTATCAATTTGCTTGATGTAAGTTACAGTACTTTGATTGTTTTGTAGTGAGGCACATAACAATTACATTATATATTGATCTAAAATAATTTATGTGTTAGCAATGTTTTAATCAACACTTAAGAAATATAAAATTTTGCCATATTTAATTTGCATATTGTGTGAAAAACATGTGTATGTGGTGCCATGCAAAATTATACCATTATGTCGTACCCTTTTATAGTTTTCGTAAATTTCATATTAATTGCACAAATAACCACTATTACTTAAAATTCTACCGTCTGGTTTACCCAAAAGTCGCGTTTCTTTAGAAAGCATTTTATGGTTAACCTAAAGCTTTTTAAGCAATGTTTTAGTAGGATTTCTTATTTCATCCATAAACAAATTTACTAGCCTCTGAAAACCTTTCCTTTTCAAATATCTTTGGCAAATTTGAACCGGAACCCCTTGCGTACCTTTAACAAACTTTACAAGATTACCATTTTCTGTTTCAAAAACAAACGTAGAGTGGGCCCATAGTGGCCCGAAATTGTAAACACTTAAGGCTATCGCACACTAGAGAAAAAAATCTTGAAATTGGTACTGGCATCAAAACTTCTTTGGGGGGGGGGGTATTTTGCTGTCGATACCGGTGAATTGTTTCGTACAGTCGCACACTATGAGGAAGCACTGTTACAAAATACGCGAGACCGGGAGTGCGCGTGCATCCGTTTGTTTCGGTTTCTAGTATTACAATTTTTATCTTTTCGTATTGTAGATATTACGTTTTAATTTGATTTTCTAGACGTTTAACTGTTATATAATTTAGCGAAACATTCTTATTTGATAAAGCTGCGTAGTTAGAATTTACTGAACTAAGAAAAAATACTGAATTATTTGCTATGGAAATACGAATATTACGCCGAATCGGTCACATCCCTACCGTTTTCTAATAATATGGGCATTATATCATTTTCTGCCATGTTTTTACTGACTGAACAAATAAACCCTTCCGAAAGAAAGAAATATCCCAACACGCCGGTGTTTCAAAAGTTACCCAATATTTTCTCGCTCCCAATTGGTTGAAGAGATAAGGAATGCCGTGGCGTCAGAGCGGTTCGCCGAGAGGAGCGACAAAAAGTTGAGGCTAGTTGAACTCGGTACGGGTGACGGATTTCATCCGAGCGCGTGATCGCCGGTATCAGCCTCATATTTTACTCACATAGTGTGCGATATACATCGCCGATAGCTGCGCCGGTTTTGATACCAGCAACTGTTGCCGGAACGGGAAACTACATAGTGTGCGACAGCCTTTAGTGTGGTGAAGCAAAAAATGCAAATTTGCTACCATTGATGCTACACCGTACAAAACTTGATATTCATATACAAAACGAATAATTTCGTTATTTGCAATATTAAGCTCGTCTTCCAAAATAGATTCTTGCCAAAGTATGAACAACCCTTTCGTTAAGCGGCTCAAATGTTTTAGATTTTTTTTTGGGCACAATATCTTGAAGGCATGGTATAGCGTAAAACAATATCTAATTTCTCCACTCATTTGCTTTCCAAAGATTTCTATCTTTTAGTGATCTTGGTCTTCTTAAAATTTCAGAAGGAGGTTTTGTGGCTAACAAACGAGAGTTTACAATCGAGATATTTTTAGGAGCTCCAATATAGTATTCTTCTCCGCATGCCGACAAAAAAATTTCAGTTGTAGTTTCAACAACGCCTAACAAAACCACATGCATAGAGTCAGGCGCAAATCCATCAACAATATTAAAGAGGTAAATATATTCACACAGACGGGCTTTTACCGACTTTTCTTGAACCAGTGCCTGTTCCATATGTTTTAAAGTAGTCTTTTCTGTTCGAGTCTCATACACGACTTCAATTTCAGTGAACCGTTTGCAAGTGTTTAATTTCGATGGTGCTTTCACTTTATGTCCTGGGTGCAAGCACCATTGTATTGAGTAGAGTTTTGCATAGGAGGTCTAGCCACGGAGTCTGGACAAGTACATATAGCAATGACTTTGCTATTAATTTCAATGCCATTATACTTCCAGTTAATACCAGTATTATACAATACTTTAAACTCTTCTACAAAAGGCTCTAGAAATACATTCATGTTTGGATCACCTTGTCCCCACCACAGACCGACTAAAATTATGTTTTTTAATCTTTCTTTAGGTGGCAACTCGTTAATCATTAGAAAAATAGGCCATATACTAATCAAACTTGATTTAAAAACGGCCGCACCATCGAGGCAAAATGTGACAGAAAGATTGTTAGGGTTGCACAGGGGCTTACCCTCTTTCGCCAATTCTTTGTAAATCTTTCCATCATAAATATCTTCAATAGATTCGATATTTTTTTATTCTTTTAAATCTATAGTTCATTTTATCCTTAAAGTTCTCAGAATTTAACAAACTAAAAATCTGCCAAGTAATTGGCAAATTAAAAAATGCATTTGGCTTCTCGTTCTCCTTAAAATTTTCTAAGCAATTTGGACAAGTAAAATGTAAGTCTAATTTTTCAGAGCATCGATCGCACAAGTAATGCTTTTGTGCCGAAACGTTACCGAAACATTTTCTGAATTGGTAATTTGTTGTTGAAACAGCTTCAGATCCTAATATGGTACTAATCAAAGTTAACAAATCCGCAATAGCTACGTCTGTTAAAGTATGTCTCAGTGCATAAGCTTGAATAAGAATAACAGTTTCTCTTCTGCTTACTATCTGTCCAGTTTTTGTAATTCCTCCTAAGAACTCATCGGTAAAGTACAATGGTTCTTTCATAAAATATGTCAAGAAAAAATTATTTTATCAATTATAATGTTAACTATAAATGATTACCATAAATTTTATTACTTCTTTATTATTCTGAGGTGGTTCCTCATTTCCAAAGTTATCCCTAGTGTCTTGGAAATCACGATCAGAATACGTTATCTCATCCTGGTTATCAATTTCAGAATCCGTTCTCGCATTGTGGTTTTCTTCATTATCACTTTTAGAACCATTCCTCTCAAGTTGATAAGTACTTTCTTTTTGGTGGCCGTTTTCACAATCAATACATTCATAATGTTTATAACTTTCAGATTCATTTATTTAATGCTTGTAACTTTCAAAATAATTTATATTATTTTGTTCGACGCTTTCTACATTATACTGCTCATGTTGTTCATCAATTTCTTAATTATTCCTAAGGTTCCAGATTTCGTAGGAGTCATTACTTTTTGGCTTAGTTTTTTCCTTGTCTGCTGAATTATACTGGAATACGTGACATTAGTTTATTATATTCATACATTTATTCATTTATTAATACCTTTTTGGCATTTATTTTGTTGACGGCGATAATATAATGAACTTCTTGGTGCAGAAGTACTTGGCACATCGGGCTCAAAATAGCGTTTGTATTTCTTTACCGGGGGTTCACCTAACTCACTTTCTGCTACTAAATTGATACTCATTTCATATAGATCCAAAACAAAAGCGAAAAGTTCCTATTAAAAGCACAAGCCAAAATGAAAAGGAAATAATGGAAAAAATGTTAAAGGATAAAGCTGAGCCAAACCAATATCCATATCCATATACTATGGTAAGTATCGATATTACTTACGACTATCCTTCACAACCTACTTCTTGTAACGAAACTTTAATTTTAACAATATTTTAGGATGGAAGTGCACGTGAATTTAAATTGCATAAGCAGTTTGGGGAAAAAAGTTCTTCTGAAACAACAAATATATTACCTGTAAATTTTTATCATTTTGTAGGGGTTTATTCTAGACTTTTGGTGATATATAATAATTAATTCCTGATTTTAGGACATGAGTTAGATATAATAATAAGTGTAAAAGGAAGATTCCAATCTCGAGTGATGAAAGTACCCATAAGAACAGTATTTTACCGTATGAAAAACCTGAAAATCTTTCTGAGTTTATTCAGACAACTCATTTATAATATTTAAATACTTAGAAAAAGAAAAGTATTGGATTCTACTGGAACTAACTTAGGGAAGGATTCCAAAATTCCAATAAACAAAAAAAAAGCAGCACAGTGTAGCATCTGACAGTTCTGATCAAGGTGAATATATTTTACTTACGAATGATTTTCATTAATTTTATTTTTTGGGGGCATTTTACGATCGGGTACAGAGTCTAAATCTAATATCTTTACTGTACTGTACACCACAAGGCCAAATCGTTTAATCAGGAATAATTTTTAGTTAAGGTAATAATTATTTTATCAGAAAAAGAACGTGTTACGCACCTTTCTAATATTTATTTTTAATGTTGAAATTCAGGTGAAAAAGGTCATATGCAGGTTAAATTTAAAAATTGCGATAATGACTATTTAATTGATGACGATGACCAACATGTGGCATAAACGGATAGTGACTCTTTCTTGTATAATGAAAACCGACTACCACCTAAAAGTAACTTGAGTGCCTTTTTAAAAATAATTTCAATGAAAATTAGAGCTCTAATTTTGCAATTTTTTTCTTGAAAGAACCAGAATCAAAAAGTTAGAAGTTATAATAGCTTGCGTTTAAAATGATTCTTTAATTAGCGAAGGTAAGTAATTGCAGTTATATTGCCAGTTATTTCTTCAATTTTTAACATACTCATATTTGGTTCTTAACTTAGATGCAAAAGAAATCGTCCGCAAATTAAGAAAAAGGGTTACGGATCTAAAAACTGAAAATAAAGAACTGCGGGAATTAAACTCCCACTACCAAAAACAATTTCTTAAAAGCAATCAAGTGAGCAGTGTGTCAGAATTTATAGCCCGGTGTACCTAGTAAGAAAGACAATACCACCGGAGGCCAATCATCATAGTGCCCTACGCCAGCGTCCACCTAGCCCGGACAGGTGACAAATCCAGCATGGGTAGCAGAACCCTACTACTGATGGTCTCACCTTTGACGCAAGCCACTCAACCCAGCAGAAGGTGCAGCAATGGGTGGACCAATCCCCACTTCGCACACAGCAGTGGGATTTAGAATGGATACTCTAGCAACTCCAGCCGACACCCTTCCTACGTAGGTAAGGAGCCAAGCCCTTTGGAGAGAGCTCCTAAAGGGGAACGACGAGCACACAGCAGCCCAAGTAACCCGGCACAACTGGCACCGGAGATTCCGGTGGGCCCCAAAAGGCCGGGAAACAGGACCGGTGGGCCCCAAAAGGCCGGGAAACAGGACCGCCGTGCCCGCATATGGAGGCCCGCCGCCCCACAGCAGGCTACCCAATCCGCCGAGGCGGCCAGCTTGCCTCGACCCTCTCCTATAACCTGAACCGAGCAGTAAAGATATTAGCAAAGGTATTCTTAAACATTTCAAATGCACTTAGTAATTGGGAAACTGTATGTACTTTTTGTATTTACAGAGACCATCCTACCACTTAATCGGAATCTCTAGCATCTGCGGAAAAGTATATTTCTGTTGATAATGAAAATTTGTCATTCTTAGAAAAGTCAAAAGTACAGGTTGTTAACTTGTTATACAGGGTGTCTTAATTTGCTCGATCAGGCCATTTTTCTCAAAATGTATTTATGCTAGGGTTCTGAAATTTTCAGGGTTTATTTGTTAGGTATGGAAAGCTTTGGTTACTAAATTGCAGAAACATCGAACGATTATGTGCCGTTTTGGAAAATTTATTTTTTCACCGGTAGGTGTCACGCAAAATGTTTCAATAGAAACGTTGTAGGGCATAGTCGAAAGTGTAAAAATAATTTTGGTTCGGTTGAAAAAGACCTATTTTTCACTGAGTTTGGAGGTCGGGGGAAAAACAAGTTGTACTAGCAGGCAATAGTCTATAACGAATTGTTGGTAACATGCATTTCAGTTATAAGATTTCGAAAAATAAACAAATAATAATTAGCCCAAGTGACAAATGTTTTTTAATGACTCATACAAAATGTTTTCAAAAATGCCACCTTCTGATGCAATGCACAAATATGCACGGTATTGCATATTGAGAAATGCTCCCCGAACCATTTCTGGAGTAACCCAGCGACATGCTTCGATGATTCTTTGTCGTAAATCTTCAACGCTAGTCACAGGTGTTTGGTATAAGTAATCCTTTACGAATCCCCAAAGAAAAGGTCGAGTGGTGTTAGATCAGGGATCTTGCAGGCCAACGAACAGGACCAGTTCTTCCGATCCATCTTCCAGGAAACTCGTCGTTTAGATATGCAACCACGTCACGATATTGGTGAGGTGGCGCCAAATCTTGTTGGAACCATATGCGTCTGTACTCGGCCAGAGGAATGTCGTCCAACACGTTGGATATTACATTTTGAAGGAACTCCAAGTAGTTTTGACCGTTCAGACGATTTGGCAGGAAGAACGGGCCAATAATTCTGTCACCTAACAGACCAGCCCACACATTTAAGCGAAACTGCACTTGGTGGCGGTGAGGAAATTTCCAGTGTGGATTCTCGTAGTCCCACATATGTTGGTTTGACGGTTGAAAGGCCCATCTCTTCCGAATTCGTCGGACATCAGTAGTTGATCGTGAAAATCCTGGTGTGCGTCAGCCATGAGGCAAAACCAATTGCAGAAGTTGAGTCGGCGCTGTCTTTCACCGTCATGCAATCCTTGGTGAAGTGTCGCTCGATAAGGATGAAAATGGGGTCTTTTGAGTGTTCTCCAAACGTAGTTTCGATCCAACCCAAAGTCAAAGCTGGCAGTCCTGACGCTCGCTCGAGGAAAGGCGACGAAGTAGGCAAGTATGGTGTTTTCCATGTCGATGTCCTGGAGACCACGACACCTCGGATTAATATTACCCCAGTTGTCGAAGTCGCGGACCACTCTAAGAACCGTCGTATGACTTGTTCTGCAATTGGGAAATCTTCGTCTAAATAACTGACTTACTAGAGTAGCATTACGACGACCTTCTCCGTAAAATAATTCTAGCTGATCTCGAGTGTAAAGAGGCATACTGGACAACAATCGGCCAAGCTGAGATAATGTTTTAACTTTGAAATGTAAACGCTTTAAATACTACTCGGACAATTGAAATTTCACGTTAAAAAACAACAAAAGAAAAATAAGCGTAATTTTTGGTCTACAAAAATCTTGGTTTGATGATCTTACTCGTAACCACGTCGAAATGGAAGACGCGGTCTTTGTCTAATTAGGTGTTGAACGTAATAATTTTCTTTAACAATAACTTTTTGCAGATCTGATTATTAACTACATAGCTGAAAGCATAAGTTCCCTAAAATAAATGTACATGTGTGTTGTGATTATGTACGATTGTTTACGTTAAAGGCTATTGCCTGCTAGTACAACTTGTTTTTCCCCCGACCTCCAAACTCAGTGAAAAATAGGTCTTTTTCAACCGAACCAAAATTATTTTTACACTTTCGACTATGCCCTACAACTTTTCTATTGAAACATTTGGCGTGACACCTACCGGTGAAAAAATAAATTTTCCAAAACGGCACAAAATCGTTCGATTTCTCTAAAATTTAGTAACCAAAGCCTTACACACCTAAAAAATAAACCCTGAAAATTTCAGAACCTTAGCATAAATACATTTTGAGAAAAATGGCCTGATCGAGCAAATTGAGACATCCAGTATAGTAATTATCTTAGTTCTTATCGATGAAGGAAAATGGGAAAATTGTTAAATGTCATCGGATGACAAGAAAATCACAAATAATTTAACTACTGTTATTTGGGGGAGCAAACTTCTCGCTATGCGGTCTGTAATTGGAAATCCTTCTAACCGAAGTAACGAAGAACCACGCCCTGCTCTGACTCCAAAAAAACTAAACTCTATCAGAGGTAGTTTACTAATTTCATAGTTAAAATCATATGAAAATGTTTAGAATGATTAATTGTAACTATTTGTCTATTTTAGATTCCTTGCGTTATTTTGTGAAAAGTAAAGGTTTGGGAGAAGGTTTTCAAGATTCAGCTGCAAATGACGTAAACAGGAGGATCTCTGATCTTCGACGACCTTTGAAAAAGACAATTGTATAAATGTTTATATTTGTCAATGATTTTATTCATTAAATGTATTTTAATTGTGCAACAACTTCAATTTGATAAGAGGCATATACATATAATCTGGAACCACTCCTGCGTTGAGTTAGCAAGTTCTCTCCCCACTGGTTTAAGGGGTTTCTCCTTTACTTAAAAACCTTTTGAGGTTAACGGTATAATTTGATTGGTTGATAATATGAATAAAAAATAACTGAAAACGAAATAAAACAGTGTACTAGATAGTTTCGGACAGCGTTATTGTTCCATCATCAGGGGGATTTACTATTAACGGTAATAGTAATTGTAAGGAGCTCGCGTGGCAAAAAGGGCTTGCCACCTAGGGATACAACGGTTCCACTTTTTTGGACTACCTCGGTTCCGGATCCGGTTCCGGTTCCTACATTTTTGCTTTATCGGTTCCGGTTACGGTTCCGGTTCTTAAATTTTTAATTTATCGGTTCCGGTTCCGGTTCCTATACGGCTCCAGTGTGTTTAGTATTAATTAAAGTTAAATACACAAGCAATTGAAATGAAGTTAAAGATAAATAAAATCCACCACATTTATTTATTTAGATAATAAAATTTGTTTTTGATAAATTATATTTTAAAAATAGTAGTTTTCTCAGTGACGTAGCAATGGGTTCGGGGTCCTCCCGCGAAAATGTTTTTGCGGTCCCTTATAATCATAAAGGCCGAGTCACGATTATCGCCATCTAGAGTTAGGGCTAACATGTATCGCCTTCTACAATTAGATTTAACACGTACTTGCATGTTAAATATATAAAACGCTTAAAAATGGCTTTAAGCCCTAAGTGAAACAATTAAGATAAATCACGGCAATTAGCGTCTGGAGCATTAAAACAAAGGTTCTGGTAGAACTTGGAGTGTAGCTTCACCGAATGCACGTGTTACTGTTTGACTACTATGTAAATTGGCGGGAAAAGACACAGTTGAGATTTTATAAGCTTTACATGCTTTTAAATTGAGAATTTGAGCTATTGAAGATTTCAACTGACCATAAAGTTGAAGGGGCAATATCATTAGTTGCCCCTCCCAGCAAAATTGTAGGGATGGGTATTGCCCCCTGTTTCCTACGCCCCTGCCTCATTTCATTGAAAAATATAAAGACGGGATTTCTATGACAAGTTTTGATTTCAGGTGGGGTGGCGGAGTGGTTAGCACTTTCGCCTCGCAGCAAGAGGAGCCGGGTTCGACCCCAGCTTGTGGCACTGGGTGAAAAACTCGGAACAACTCCTTCTGCGTAGAGTTTGCAAGTTCTCTCCCCACTGGTTTAAGGGGTTTTCCCCCGAGTTCTTCGGTTTCCCCTTCCATAAAAACTTGTCGAGGTTAACGGTAATAGTTAGTGTAGGGAGCTGTTGGCTCGATCTCGTGGCATGCAGGGCTTGCCACCACCCTCCTACGCATTGTAACCCGGTCACCTGAATTAATGGCTTCAAAAGTCGCTTGATGACTTAGGCCTAAGGTGGTGCCTTGGGTATTAGCCTAGCTGATTATTATTATTATTTCGTTCAACAAGCATTGTCATTTTACGTCAAATTGTAACTGATTGTATTTTAAGATCAAATATGTATAACATCCATGGTTTTTATATATATATTTGATCTTATTAAGCTTAGGCTTTGCGTTTGACGCAAAAAATTAATTACCATTTCTAGTCTCCATTGCATCCAATATATACTTTTAATTTGTTCCAATCAACGATTAATTATTTATCGTCGATTGGAACAAACTAAAAGTATAATATTAAACGATAATTTCCAATAAAAATTAAATTGTTGGGCTTTAGAATTTTAATAACGGAGCTGAGCTAGATCTATGCGAAGTTGTAGCAGACAACAGCAGAAATGACCGTGTTACGTCAAAAACTTTAACCGGAAGAGAGTAGGCCTAATTTACTTGAAGTAAAATGAGACCGACTCTCCGTTCCTCTCTTTAATTTCTATGGAAAGACATAGGTAATTTCCCTTATTAAAAAATGGCGGTTTTATTCCCCACTGTACCAGTTGGAAATGAACTTATGGTTCCACTTGTTTTTTTGGACAAATCCATCTGGTACGCTCCATTTGAGCAATAAGTTTTTTCGGAAGGAATGGTTTTATTCACTGGAATGTAATGGGTTTATTTACTGGTTCCTTATGGTTTCACTAAATGGTTCCTTGTGGTTTAATAAACTGAATCCTTATGGTTTCCCTTCATGGCTCCATATACTGACTCCTAATGGTTTATCTACTGGTTTCACCTAATGGTTCCTTATACTGAATCCTAATGGTTTATCCTAATGCTTCCTTATGGTTTCATCTACTGGTCCCCTAGGGTTTTATGCTCAGTAATTTAATAGTTTCTACCTCAATGATTCCCAATGGTTACAATACAATACGTACTATTTATAGTAAGCTCCAGTATCTTAACTTCTATACAATAATAATAATTAGCTAGGCTAATACTCTAGACACAACCACAGGGCCAAGACAGCAAACGACTTTTGAATGCTTTTTTTTACCGGTGGCCGAGTTACAATGCATAGGAGGATGGTGGCAATAGGGATGCAACGGAGAACCAGAACCGAGAAGAACCGAGTAAATTCTTGGAACCGTAACCGAAACCGATAATATAAAAATTTGATAACCGTATCCGGAACCGGAACCGATATTGGTAAAAAAATGATAACCGGAACCGAGTTTTTCATTGTTTTAAACGGTTTTTAAACGGTTCTATAACTTTATTTACCAACATTTAACGCATGTTGAAATTTAGTAATTAAACTTCCTAATTTACTATTAGTTTTTCATATCAGCTCATCTTTATCCTATCTCAGATAACTCTGTGTAGGTTTCTACGTAACTCGCAACTGACACACCCTTACGTATTCCCAATTGAAAATGGGCTCGTCCTCCAAATGTTTGCTTTTAAAACTGGAATAATCCGGATATCCGTGATAGTTTTAGTTTTGATTTCTTCAGTCGGAAAACTCGACACAATTTCACAAATGTAGAAAAGGCCACAAAAATATTTGTCGTCTACTGCTACTAGTGTGCCTTCCAAGCAATTATTTAGTGGGGCAATGGGGAAGCATAATTTTTTATGCCCTTCGCAACCAACTTACAAGGAGAGTACCCGAGGTGTTTATTGCAGATTTTGTTCAAACTCGGCCGTAATGTAGACCTATATGATATATGAAATTTCCCAAAAGGAGACTTTGCACTAACCATTCGATTTGCCATGGTAACCGAAAATGTTTTTGACCACTGAAAACAAAAATAATTTGATATTTTCCTTTTTTTACCTAAACATAGTTACAATTTTACCCCAAAAGTTTTCCAAGTTACCCAAACTTGATAACATTTACCTAAATATGGTCCAAATTACCCATTTCGTGATTTTAAATTTTTTTTAAATTTTTATAGCAAGGTTCCTGTGAAATCGAGAAAATCCCATACTTTTTTAAATGGAGATTTTTTTGTTTTAAGTGGTCAAAAACATTTTCGGTTGTCATGGCCAATAGAATTAGTAGTGCAACGTCTGCTTTTGGGAAATTTCATATCTCATATAGGTCTAAATTTCGGCCGACTTTGAACAAAATCGGCAATAAACACCTCGGGTACTCTCCTTGTAAGTTGGTTGCGAAGGGCATCAAAAATTATGCTTCCCCATTGCCCCACTAAATAATTGCTTGGAAGGCACACTAGTAGCAGTAGACGACAAATATTTTTGTGGCCTTTTCTACATTTGTGAAATTGTGTCGAGTTTTCCGACTGAAGAAATCAAAACTAAAACTATCACGGATATCCGGATTATTCCAGTTTTAAAAGCAAACATTTGGAGGACGAGCCCATTTTCAATTGGGAATACGTAAGGGTGTGTCAGTTGCGAGTTACGTAGAAACCTACACAGAGTTATCTGAGATAGGATAAAGATGAGCTGATATGAAAAACTAATAGTAAATTAGGAAGTTTAATTACTAAATTTCAACATGCGTTAAATGTTGGTAAATAAAGTTATAGAACCGTTTAAAAACCGTTTAAAACAATGAAAAACTCGGTTCCGGTTATCATTTTTTTTTACCAATATCGGTTCCGGTTCCGGATACGGTTATCAAATTTTTATATTATCGGTTTCGGTTACGGTTCCTAGAATTTACTCGGTTCTTCTCGGTTCTGGTTCTCCGTTGCATCCCTATTGCCACCATCCTCCTATGCATTGTAACTCGGCCACCGGTAAAAAAAAGCATTCAAAAGTCGTTTGCTGTCTTGGCCCTGTGGTTGTGTCTAGAGTATTAGCCTAGCTAATTATTATTATTGTATAGAAGTTAAGATACTGGAGCTTACTATAAATAGTACGTATTGTATTGTAACCATTGGGAATCATTGAGGTAGAAACTATTAAATTACTGAGCATAAAACCCTAGGGGACCAGTAGATGAAACCATAAGGAAGCATTAGGATAAACCATTAGGATTCAGTATAAGGAACCATTAGGTGAAACCAGTAGATAAACCATTAGGAGTCAGTATATGGAGCCATGAAGGGAAACCATAAGGATTCAGTTTATTAAACCACAAGGAACCATTTAGTGAAACCATAAGGAACCAGTAAATAAACCCATTACATTCCAGTGAATAAAACCATTCCTTCCGAAAAAACTTATTGCTCAAATGGAGCGTACCAGATGGATTTGTCCAAAAAAACAAGTGGAACCATAAGTTCATTTCCAACTGGTACAGTGGGGAATAAAACCGCCATTTTTTAATAAGGGAAATTACCTATGTCTTTCCATAGAAATTAAAGAGAGGAACGGAGAGTCGGTCTCATTTTACTTCAAGTAAATTAGGCCTACTCTCTTCCGGTTAAAGTTTTTGACGTAACACGGTCATTTCTGCTGTTGTCTGCTACAACTTCGCATAGATCTAGCTCAGCTCCGTTATTAAAATTCTAAAGCCCAACAATTTAATTTTTATTGGAAATTATCGTTTAATATTATACTTTTAGTTTGTTCCAATCGACGATAAATAATTAATCGTTGATTGGAACAAATTAAAAGTATATATTGGATGCAATGGAGACTAGAAATGGTAATTAATTTTTTGCGTCAAACGCAAAGCCTAAGCTTAATAAGATCAAATATATATATAAAAACCATGGATGTTATACATATTTGATCTTAAAATACAATCAGTTACAATTTGACGTAAAATTAACAACCTTAGTTTACTACATAATTTTTTTTATAACAACCTGGTTCTTGACTTCAATGAATTCTTCACTGTACCTGTTGGTTCGCGCACAAGAGGTCATTAATTCAAACTAAATAAGACCCGAGCTCTCACTACCACTCGACTTAATTAATTTGCTCACACCGTTATAAATGACTACAACTCTTTGCCCCAAGAAATTATTTCCCTTAAAAACTATTCCAGAATTCGGACCTCTTTAATCGACCATTTTAATAAGTATTAGATATTTTGTCTTTCTTTTTTGTATTTAATAACCTGTTTATCACTGTTCCCTAATCATGAATAAAAACTTGTCTAGGTTAACGGTAATAGTTAGTGTAGGGAGCTGTTGGCTCGATCTCGTGGCATGCAGGGCTTGCCACCACCCTCCTACGCATTGTAACCCGGCCACCTGAATTAAGGGCTTCAAAAGTCGCATGATGACTTAGGTCTAAGGTGGTGTCTTGGGTATTAGCCTAGCTGATTATTATTATTGTTATAACATTTGCCCCCCTTTTTTCTGTTATACTCTAGTCCCTATCGGGCATTGTCTGTAAATAATTATTTTTCTTATCTCACTCATATTATCTCATTGTGGTACACAATATTCTAGAACCACACTACTTTTGTATCTAATCCAAAGTCTGTATACAAGTCGGCAACGGCTTCACAGATATTTATGGTTCAAATAAATTAAATAAATAAATAAATGTGTTTTCTGTTTAGATTCCTACAACACCATAATAAACAGAACTCTAAAATGTTTGATTGAGGAGCTATCTAATGGGCATAACAAGTATATTAATGAAAATATTGTTAAATGAATTTTGGAGTTTCATAAGTCTCGATCTCATGTATTAATATCATATTTAACGGAAACTATAAAGGTAGAACAGCTAAGGCATTATAAAACAAGGGAATGCTACTTGGCTGACAAGCATAAAATTTGTTTGGGTGAAAGGAGGACTAATGTATTAAGGAATATCATTGTTAACATGTCCCCTTCTTTTCGTGACGCAACAGAAATGAAGCAAAAATTCCTATCGCAAATGTTTCTTCAGGATATATTTTTAAAACTGATGGTATACTTTGAAATTGGGTTAGCAGAAGCTATCTCCAAATTTGAGAAAAAGAAGTTGAAGGAAGAGGCTCAAAGTCAGGAGTTAGGTGTAACGCTTAAAAAGTTCAGCTCTTATTTAAATGAACCAGAAATCCACAATGATACCTTGCGGTATGTAGCTGGTTTTGCTCTAAGGGTTTTGAAATTTCTCAAGGAGCGTTATAGAAGCACTGACAAAAAATGAAAATTTGGTAAACGATAGCGAATCGGAACTTTGGATCAAAGCTGTTTCTAGTGGAGGACTTCTGAACGGTTCAGATGAATGTTTCAACCTTTTTCTAAAATTAAAAGAGATTGCTGACAATTTTTACGAATTAGATGCTTCGCAGACTAGAAATGTTAATTTAAAAATTATTACTACTCAAGAAATTTTATCAAATGAAAATATAATGAAAGACTGGGATAAAATAACAAATTATGAGGACCCGGAGCAAAAATCATTTTCAAAACTTCTTAGTGTTTTTTTTTAACACCCGTGGAAAGTGTCTTGTTAAAGATTGAAAAGAAAATTATCAGTGTGCTACGACAGAATGCTTAAGCCGTAAAAAAGCTCTCCGAAATGTTCTGAATGAAAAGAACCAAGAAAGTGGAAGAAGCAAAACTAAATTATCGGGAAAGGAAAATTCCCTCAAAAAAAAAAGGAAAGACAATCTAAACCCAAGTTTATACCATCAACTACCGTTACGCAAGATCTGGAATTTCTTGCTGATGACCCTGACGCAGATTTGTATTTACAATATTTGTAATTAAGATGAATTTTTACAAAAATATTATTTACTTTAATTGTTTTCGTTAAATATGCAAAATGATTTAAAATGTACTTTAATTGGTCATATTTTATTTAACTTAGTAGTTTTATCATTTTAAATTTAGTTTAAACAAAGTTATATTTAATTTATGTAATTTAAACATTTGTACATTAAAGAAATATAATTACCAAATGTTAAACAACTTTTGTATTTCCGTTAAAGGCATCTAGTACAACTCCTTTCAGAGACTTCAGTTTATCGATGTTGCACTGATAATGCCAAACCGTTGGATTTTTAAGTTCCTTCCTGCTGCAGCCTGATGCCTCCCGAATTCTTGCTCCAAAATATATTGGTTCATATGTTAGGTTAAAATGAACGAAGCTCCTTTTTAAGCATAAACTTCACAATCTGGACAGTTGAAAGTGCTGAAAATAAAACAAAACCAACAGCTTTAAATATCAGGTAAAGTATATTGATAATTAATAGACAACGTCCACGAGCTTTTAAAATTACCTGTCATTTTTAACCCTTCAATGGTTTTTTTAGGAAGTAACATATTGGAGCGCTCAGTTGCGGATAAAGTTTTAGGCATATTCATCACTTCTTGATGCCAATTATCCAAGTAGTTGATGAAGTCTTTCCCCAGCCACTAAAAGAAAATAGGTAAGGGGGAAATATTTGTAAGACAGATAAAAATCCCTAACGGTTAGTCTATCATCATCCAAGTTTGTATACGGCCTTTTGTTTGGTTTAATTTTTCTTTGAGCTTCAGAGCAGTTATTAACGTTACACAGATCCAAAAACTTCTCAAATGTTCGTATAAATGTTGTAGTCTCTTTGTATTTATTTTTCCCTTCCATTAGCACTTCAATTCCATTGGCCACTGTTTCGCTTAGTATCTGCGTAGCTAAAAACACCTTAAAAACAAGACATCGAAATGGGTTAAAAAATTATGGTTTCACAATTTACTTTAATCATACACTACTCAAAATACCTTCATTTTCAAGTGACCATATGGATGGACGTGAGCATACGTCAATTTTGGTAAGTGTTTAAATTGTCCTTATGCACGAATTTCTTGGTAAAAGAGTTTCAGGAATACTTTAAAAGAAATTTCTTCACCATTTTTCTTCATCTTTCTAGTAAGGGAAAATAATTTTCATTAAATGTGGAGCATCAGAGAGGAAAAAAACTGGTCTTCCTTCGTCCATTGCGAAAAGGTTACTAGTAGCAAAAGGCACATTTCCGTTAATAGGGTCTTCTAATTTTTCGCTACTCATTCTGAAACACTTGCGATTTGTAGAAGCTCCGTCTGCCACAACTGCGAGAATCCATGAGCCTCATGAGTACAAAATAGTATACAAAGTACTTGATGAAGCGGTCGTGGTAGGAAAATGAGATAATGGAAGTTTAATGTTATTCCCCGTATCATAAATTGTAATATGTGGGTTGCCAGTGGTGGAGTATCAACACCCTCTGCCTCTCTCTCTCTCTCTCTCTTTATCGTCTAGTTCGTTATGTTCCTTGATGATGTTCTTAAACCCTGTCAATCGCCCAGTAAATGACATCTGGTATAATGTATAGTTCGTCCAAAGAAAGAATGAAGTATTTCTCGTGTTCGGGACGCTCTTCGAGGTTAATTTCATTGGCCATTTGTTTAATTTTTTCATCATTGAAACCAGATTCATTGCTTACAGTGTGATTGTGATTATAAAGAGTGCGGGTGGTAGGTAAAAGCACAGCTTTGGATTTTTTCAAAGCATCGTAGGTTGATTTTGATTTGTTCTTGATGTAGCAGCACCACTTGATAAAACCTTTATCCCAGCGCATTCCATGCTTAGTCGTAGCCATTGCTTTGAGTTGCTGTCGAAGAAACGTTGCCATAAAAGAGTTTGGTGGTTCATTTTTGAGTTTTTCTTCCCAAACTTTAGAAAGAGCCTGTTTTCCCATTTTTTTGGTTCAGTTTTTGCAAATGCTTCTTAAAACGTAAAATTGCGGATTTACTATTCGTCTTCAGTTGTGACACGGGTTTTATTTTCCATAAGGTTTTTCTGTCTAAAGAACATTCTCGGCATTTGTTTTTGTTGATTTAATGATGGTATGACATTTAATACTATATACTGATTGACGTTTCTCACAATAATAGCTCTTTTTGGTGATGCAATTTTTTTGTCTCAATTTATACGTTTGTACTAAGTTTAAATAACGATTTCCAGCGCATAAGCTTAATTCTTGGAGTTTCTGGAGGAAATTTATTATGTCAATGTTCGATTTCATATCAGTATTCGAAATAATCTTCTCAATTGGATATTTATTCCCCTTAATATCCAATGATGCAAGAACTTGATATTCACAAAGTTTCGTAAAAGTGCATTTCATAATCATAGAATCATTCTGATGCTTATAAAATATAACACCATATTCAAAAACTTCGATGGCCCAGCCTTGAGGGGGGACGAGCTCTTTAAGGTTTACGTCATTCCCCAGTTCTTCGGGTGGTACCTATAAGTTCAACTCTCGACTCCTCCTTCCATCAGAATTCTTTGTATTCAGCATCTGCGAATCAGTCACCAAGTCCTCCGGAGTTAAAACGTCACTCAATGGTATCGGATTTGGATGTTCTGTTGTCGGGCCACAAAATCCTTCGAAGTGTCTTGAGCAAATGTAGCTCCACGGTGTTATATCCGCAATTGTAAAGTTTTTCCTACCATATGCTGTAACCCACCGTTGACATTTCTCTCTCTCAGTTTTTGCATTGGGAAATTTTACAAAAACAAGATCGCCAAGAAGGCGATAATATTATTTCGGTGCCCGTGTTATATTGAAACAGGGAACATCAAATGATCAATCAGTAATGATAACCATTTAATAGTCGTCGCAGAAACCACTTAAATGTCGCCGTCATCTTTCGAGCCGGCCGCGTTTCTGATAGAGAAACGAATCGGTAATTGGCCCTAGTAATTTACGCGGAAAATTACCCTGGTAACAGTATTTTATAATTTTTCCAGGTAAATTACGAAAATAGTAATTACCTTCATATTCGTGTATCACTGTTTCTTAAACCGTAACCGACGCGATATTTAAAAACACCAAACTGATTCTTTATAAATTACCGTCAGGTTTTAAAATATTAAAATACGAACACCTTTTGATAATTAGTGAAATAAAAAAATATGTTGACCAGTTGAAAAGGAACTTTAGTTTTCCACTAGCGGTGGTCTCAAGGTATTTTATTTTAGGGCCGAAAAAATGCACTTGTCAAAGTTATTGTAAGCCTACCTTAACGGTAAATTACGTGGAAAATTACCGCGTAATTGACTGGTTTCCAAAATTACGGTAATTTAAGAACTCTTAAGTTTCTGAGCTATAAATAGGCTGTAGGTGCCACTCGTATCCCTTTCTATCCCTTATGAAAAATTTTGTAGACCCGGAGAACATTTTGGCATGTTTCTTTCTTCAGCACATATGGAGATGGAAATTTTTTTGATTGGGTATAGAAACTTTCCAAGTATCGATAGATTCTCGCGCGAGAATAGAATTCCGGGGAGATAAATGTGTTTTTAAACAATAATTAGGCTTCGTTCAAGTTTTACAAAGCAATTAAGCCGATATTTGCACAAGCTTGGCGCTTCCCCTTTAATATCGAAGCAGTACGTGTCACATTTAACTTGTGAACAGAAGTAACAAATAAGTGTGACACTGATCGAAGCAGTACGATCCGCTTTCTGCGTATGCCTAGAATTAATAAATAAGTGTGAGATTTATCAAAACTGTATCACGTATAGGGAAAGAAACAAAAAATAAACCTTTAATCGGAAATTTTCGAGCGCCTGGAAAAGAAATCCTCAGAGAAAAATAAAGTGAAAGGAAAGCAAAGAAGCTTACAGGCCCGGCTATTCATTGGACGCACACAGTTACGGGACGATTGCGCCAGCAGGGTAATTATTTAAGCTTAATTACAACCATAAGTAACATAGTAACAATAAGTATGACAGCGAAAATTATCATTGAACTAATTTTCAAATCTATTGCGCTATCGAAGTTGAGTTCAGCGCAGTGTGCCTGAAGTATGCAAAAGCCGAAATATAATACTACTATCAAGGACTACTCGGTTCAGTTGCTCGTCCAATTCAAATCTGCGCGAGATTGTCGGTGACGGAAAAAGGTTCCGCCACAAAATTTGTATAAACACCTCAGAAAGTGTCATACTGATGGTTAATATGTTACTTACGGTACAACTTAATATGACATTCCAAGTCGCCATAACGGTGTGCGAAAAGCCTTCAGAAATATATTATGTAGGTAGGTAGATAAATCCATGGCGACGAGAAAATGTTTTCTGTTATCTGGTAGAAAAGGAAACGTCCAGTAACAAAGAATAGGGCAGGCAATTAAAGGGTTAGAGAGCAGTGCGACTTTCGAATCAGCTGGGAACTGTTTAGTTTCCAGGGCATTGCAGAAACCTAATACTCTTTGATTATGGCTGGAGCCAAGATATATTTATTTCGGGCTATTTTTACGACGTTGGTTTTTCAGGTGACGACAAGGTGTGATAATCGATAAGGTGTTTCCGGAAACCGGATTATTCCTATTTAAGTGTGGACATTCTACGAGAGCTTCCCCATTCTGGGAATGGTTTGACCCTTTGGGCTTCGTTCGGGAGACTTCTAAAACTCATAGCTATTTTTAATATCGATCAGTGAACGTGAAATGACGAGTTTGACCTCTCCGCGTTGAGCGAATCCTTGGCGGGATTTACAGGAATACATCGGGTACCCCGCGAAAGAGTGGCCGAGAGGAGTTAGTGCGCTTTTCTTTAAAAAAAAATATAGTTAAACCAACTCAAGTAATTGAAGTTGCAGCGTTTCCTAAATTAATTCCGTGCAAATGTATAGATTCATTGGGGTTAGGTATTTAGAATAGATTATCTTTTGCAAATGGGTAATTTTGCTAAATTATCTTGATAAAAAATCAATAGAAATTTTCCAAATGCTACTGTTTCAAAAGTAATAGTCCAGGAGACAGAGGGGTGAACCGTCGGATTCGGTCCGGCAAAGGTTTTTTGAATGATTCTGGTATTTTCGAGGGCGCTGATCACGAATCTGTTGGGTGCCAGAGCGAGAAAGTTAGGCATTTTAAGTTATGACGTCATCAAGATGGCCGCCGGTACCACAACACTAAACGGGGCTTATCTCCAGAACGCCTTGTTCGAATATTACTTTTAAGGTGTCATTTGATAGATATTGGACTTTTTCATATCAAAGTCGTAATGAACTGCCAATATCTATCACCAGGGGGCAGTGTGATATTTTTTAGGCCATAAATGTTGATTCTTGCAAAGAATATTGGCTTGTAATATCTCATTTAAAAGCATTTTTCGACCCCTAAGTTATTTCGATGCGGTTAAATTAATAATGTATTCATAACTGCCACTAGGGGGAGCTGTGATAATTTTGAGCCCTTGACTGTACAAATAATATGTAGGCTTGTAATATCTTATTTTAAAGATTTTCGCGATGCCTTGGTCGGCACCATACTAAAAAAACCCTAATTTATTAATATATTCCACTAGGGGGAGCTGTTATAGGTTGAAATTCAACAAATTATTTATGTATAAAAATATTTATTAAAATGACATATTTATCAGTATTCGTCCTTATCATCGTCAAATTCTACAGCTGGATTAACCGAGTATTTATTTTTACAATTATCGCCCCTTCACATTTGCAATAAGACGTACACGATAGACCAGAAGAACTGCAGTTACATCGTTTTCCTTCGCACATGTTTTTAGATTGGCAAGAGCAAGCAACAACTTTCAGTAACCCTTCAGGGGCTAGAGCTGCTGTACCAAAATTTGGTACCGGGACATCCTTATCCAAGTGCCACCCAAAATTGCTCATTTCTAATTTAGGGGGTTCAAGTTTATCCGCGGCACACCAAGTCAAAACTTGAAGGCGAGCCCGTTTTATGTGGTGAACTGTAGCTTCATTCGTTGGTGGAAGAGATTTAATCTTTTATTGGGTCTTTCCTCCGGCTAAAAATTTGGTACCGTAACGTGGTCATCTCAGTCCCTTGGCTTCCACCGTACAAATTAACCGTGAAAGCTTTACCTGCTCTGGTGTAATTTTCTACCGAGGCCATATCGTCGCACATTGGGGAAAGATCTAGTTTCGATTTCAAAAAGCATTTTAAGGCATCAACCTTCCCTTTCCTAAACGGATAAGAAACGGAATCGCACCCGGTCAAAGCGTGGGAGGGCAAAATAGAGCCGCTTATATCTCCCAATTTGGAAACGGTCTTCTTTATATCAATTATTCGTCCGTCAAACATCTTCATCGACACGGTGGAGCTTATTTTGTATTTCCAAACAAAATAAATTAACAAAAGGAAAATATTGGTATCGTCCGATTTAACTTGAAAATGATTTCTTGAGTTTAAGGAGGTAGCTTTTAATTGTGACATCGGCCTCTTCGTGTTGGAATAAACATTGTTCCTCTCCAACAAGGCAAACTTTAGTTTCGGTGTTAGAATTACAGATGGCTGTAATTAACTGACGTTTGTTGTCATCACTTTTCATGATCATTTCTTTAGGGGGAAGTACCGTGTCCTTTGTCAAAATAAGTTGCTTTGGAGATGCATTTCCCGCGGGTCGAGCTCTTTCGTGAGATTTTATTAACCCTTTTTTATATTTATCAAAAATTACAAGAACTTCGTGATTACAGTTCACATATTGACATATCTTAGAAGCAAGGTCAGAAACGGTACCAAGTTTGGGCCATGAAATATGGTAAAGAGCTTCGTTACCGTCAACCAGTTCCACATCAATCTCATTCAATTTCTCGCTTGTAAAAACTACTAGCTTGGAAAATAATGTCGATTTCGTACCTTTGCTTATGTCTCCATATTCGACAAACAAAGCGGTCGAGACTGCCGAAAGTTCGTACTTAAATAAATCTTCCAATTTGACTTCTATGGATTTAATTTGCGTCAGATCATTCGGAAAAATTCCCGCCCTGCGAAACGTGCCCCAGCTTCACCTACCATACATCAAGTCACACCTATATCAACTACAACTACTGTCCAATCGTCCTTTAGGTAATATTTATTTAACAAAATCGATGTATATTACGATTATTTTATAAAATTATTACAGCAGTATGTCACTTCTTATTCTCCACGTGCAAAACGTTTACCGAAAGTGAGTCACAAAAGAGTTGTGTTATTTTGCGTCCTCCCGCTCTCGTGTTTGATGTTGCCTTTAACAGCGCCTTGCAAAGGGGGGTTGATTATTTCTTACCGCGATGACGTCACACCGTTAGTAGCTATCAGTGAAATATTTCCCAAAGAGACATACTTATTGATAGTTTTTATCAACTTATGGTATTACTATTGATTTAATTTATTTTCAATCTATAGCACTTCTCTCGCCACAATCTCCCAAGCAGTGGACCTCACTGTGGATGAACCTCACTTATTAAATAAGTATGTCACTTCTTATTCTTCACATGCAAAACATATACTGAAAGCTAGTAACAAAAGAGCCCTGCCATTTTGGGTCCGCCCGTTTTCATGTTTGGCGTAGCCTTTAACAGCGGCCTGCTAAGGGGGGGGGGGGGTTCTTACTGTGATGACGTCACTCCGTTAGTAGAGAGATTAAAAAACGCTCTAGAAGTTCCAACTGCAACGTCTAGAGCCACATGAAAATTTTTGTCATTTATCTTTCACGTTAATTTTTAGCGTATAGTTCTTATTTGAGGCTTATATATGAACTATCAACTGAACAAAACTTGAAAGGAAAACGCGAGGGGCTGATCACTCCGCGTAGTCGGTGTACAGAGCCGTACCTTTGAATGTACTAATGGGACTACGCGTAATCTTTGAAGTCCCTGCCTTTGGCAGTGGTAATCTAAGCGTAATCCGGTGTACAGACTTTCGAAGAGTGGTTAGCCTCTCGGGAAAACGAAACAAATCTTTAACGTGTGTCTAGACGTTGCAGTAGGAACTCCTAGAGCGTTTGCTTAAACTCTCTATTAGCTATCAGTAAAATATTTCCCAAAGATATATACTTCTTGAATAATACTAAACTTATGGTATTACTATTAACGTAATTTATTTTCAATATATAGCACTTCGCTTGCCACAACCTCCCAAGTAGTGGACTTTACTGTGGATTCAGTTTTCGAAATGGTAACGGACGAAATGATATGCCTTAGGACAAAGGACGCTTTCGCTGAAGCGAATAAAAAAGTAGTACCGGAGGAGGAACCCGATATTCCTTTTGATGACAGCGCTTTCATAAACGAGAAAGAACCAAAAGATGACACCGAAAGCAACCTGCCCGACGACCTTAAAGATGTAAATCTGAGCTTGCCAGATGTATAAAACCTTTCAAGGCATTTTAACGTGTTTTTTTTCTTTTGTTCTTTTTTGCCGTTTTTACATATAAATTTTTGTAAAATAACTTATCGAAGCTTTGTTTATTTCTTATACTTTATTTGCTGAAACTATTCTCAAATTGCTGTTATATTATTAAATAATCAGTTACATTTAAAATTTTCCCCAAATTTTTTAATTAAAATATGAACTACCAAATACTCAATGAAATGCGTCAAATTTAATTTTTCTCCAAAAAATAATTTTTTTCAACTAGGGGGATTCCTTAGAAATTTTTTTGGTGAGATGACCAATTAACATTCTAAATACTAAACTACATTAACTAATTTTTGGTTCTGGAAATGTGATGCATATTTCTGAGTTTCATTGATTCATAAAAAAGGGTATTTTTAAACAAAGGAGATGACCAAGATAGAAAAGCCATAAGCAGAGGGAAGATAACCGGGGGGAGGGGAGATATAGTAAGGCAGCAGCGTATGTCTGAATTTTGGGGTTACTTTGGAAATTGTGCCAAGTTTAATTTTTTTATTGGAATAGCTTATGTACATGACATACTTAATTTTAAGACCTGTTGTTAAGCTTGCATATCAGCTTAACTATTAGTTTTAAGTCATTTAGTTAAGGATAATTATCAGAATTGTGTAGCTCAATGTTTGTGCAACGTAGACTCTTGAAAAACGTGTTAATAATATCGTAATTCCACACCAGTTGGACAACATTTTTTTATTAATTTTGGTTTTTGGGAATGTTAAGCTTAAACCTTAAATATGTAGTTTTAAGGTGTAACACACGCCTCAACGTATAGTCTATCTACATTATCACGATTAAATGTACAGAGTTATTAAAAATGCTGGTTTGGATTTGTCCAGTGCATAAAAAGTGAAGATTTATTTTTTATTTTAGTATCAATCTAATTTTTATAACCTGCATTGCAACAGGTCTCAGGCCCTTAAAAACAGTGATACCGAGTAAATTGAACTATGTGGAAGGGTGGTGGCTAGCCTGCCACAGCTAACCACTAGCGTCCCTAAAATAACTATTGAATTAAAACCTCTGAAAGTTTTTAGGCGAAGGGGAAACCGAAGATATCGGGAAAACCCATTAACTAGTGGAGAGATAACTGGCAAACACTACGCAGGAGTGATTCCAGATTTCAATTCGCAAAATATATAACGTCCGCAAATCTATTTGCTATTAAATTATTTCTATGGCATCGACCTACGATGAGGTACGAATCGTTTTTGATATTTACATCGAAAATTCTTTGAAAACTAATACCCGTGAAAAACGTGTCGGGCGAAATTTATCCATTCATATCATGTCAATGATAACACTAAAATACCAAATGTAAAACAATTTCTTCAGCACGTGAAAATGAAATCCGAGCTAACTAACTATTTAAAAAAAAGCCTCTAGAATACTACAAGCTCAGTCACCAAATCTGTATTGTTTCCTCGAATAACAAACTTTCCTCTAATCCTAACCTCTCCGATGTGTTTGCGATGGAAGCTATGAAAAATGGAAAATATAACTTGTAAGAAGCTGACCAGCAAATAATTTTACACACTACCGACGTTGCAAACTCAGGCCCTTCTGTAAAGCTAGACATATATTCAATAGATACGGACGTGCTAGTTCTACTAATTGGTTTCTACCAGCAACTAGCAAAGGGCTCAACTCTTCTTCGTAACAACGGAGAAGGCTTGCCTTTGGTGACTATTACTTCAGGCTTGGAGAAAGACTAGCGAAACCATAAATTTGATGGTATGTCTTCAAGGGTAGAGATAATACAGGGTGCTTTGCGACTAAAGGTCTTAAATCTAATGTCAAAGCTTTCATAACGAGTGACGACAATATTTTAAAGGCTTTTACGTTGTTGGGATAGCAGACTATATTTTCGCCCAAATGGAAAGATATGTCTGTAGACTCTATAGATCGCTGGACAGAAAATTATAAACTTTAAAAGAACTTCGTATTAGCCTAGCTGATTATTTTTATTTATTTTTTTCGTTGGGACATATTTTCTAAATCAGGAAAAGGACGCTAATTGCCCCCAACCGTTGGAACACTTATTCCGCACACTAAAAGGGCTCATTATCAGGCTTTAGTATTAAAATCGTTCGACATTCCACGCCCAAATCTACCGTTAGCAACACAGTACGGTTGGATAAACATAGAAAGAGGTCTCCAACCTCAATATTGAAACCAGCACCTGAAGCACTACTTGCGCTCCGCAAATGTGGTTGTTCATAAGTTTGCAAAGGAAGAGCTTGTGGCTGTAAGAAAAATAACCTTCCATGCAAAGACTTATGTTCCTGTGGAGAGAAAAGCTGCAATAGAAGTGATAAGACCGTAGGATCGAATGACCCTTTTATTGACGTAAATATATTGTGATAGTTAAATTAATTTTGCAAATGTATATGAACTTACGGCCAATTAACCTTTTATTTCATATTCGGTCCTACTTTTCATAGACTATACGATTTGGCGTGTGTTACACCTTAAAACTACATATTTAAGCTTAACATTCCCAAAAACAGAAATTACTTAAAAAATGTTGTCCAACTAGTGTGGAAATACGAGATACTTAACCCGTTTTGCTTTCGAGTCTACCTTGCATGAAGATTGAGCTACAAAATTCTGATAATTATCCATAATTAAATCTAATAGTTAAACTGATATGAAAGATTAACAACAGGTCTTAAAATTAAGTCTATCATGTACTTAAGCTATTGCAATCAAAAAATTTAACTTGGCACAATTTCCAAAGTAAAATACATCTGCTGCCTTACTAACCGGTGGGGTAAAATGGCACTCGATGCCAATTTGAGGGAGGAAAACGCCCGACATTGTACCGTTATAGTTACTCGCCGAGGGCAAGCCGGGTTGTGGATTTTTTTTTCGCTACGTGGCACTTCAACAAAAGAACCAAACTCAGTCGAAGCCACAGAAACAACAGTGTATAAAAGCGAAAATTAAAAGGGCCTTTGTTTAAAAGTACCTGCGAGTTTTGCGCGATGAAGAGTAATGGTAGCGATGTTAGTGCTATGGAAGAAGATGTCGCAGCGCTAGACAAGATTGAATACCAGTTAATCGAATTGCATGTCGATAATGTTAATCCAAGTGGGAGTGCGAAGAATGGGACCGGACAACTTGATGTCGGAAGGAATAACCCTAATGGAAGGCGCAGCTCGGAAGTTATAGCCCCTTCACCCGGATTGGAAAACGGTTTCTTGACTGGCCACTGGAGTGAACCGACTGAGCTTGGAAATGTACTTCCGGACCGAAGTGAAAGCAAAGCGTCACACCATACAGTCATTTCGAGTAGAGCCGGAACCGACGGAGTGGAAGGGAGAAGAGAGAAAAGTTAGTTAGTATTAGCAATATTCAATTCTGCATTGACACTAGAGAATTTAGCCCGTACCCAAACCTTTAGCGAAGGCACAATCTTATCAAAATCATTTACAGGTAAAATCTTTCCATCCGCCAGCATGGCCACATTTAAAACGGTTACAAAGTACCTAGTGTTAACGAGGCTATAGAGTGAGGTTAAATGTTCCTTCCTCGGACCATTTAAATAACTTCAAATGTCCAGGCGGTGATTAAAGACTTCAATTTACATTATTTCAGCGTGTTGGGGATGCAAAAATACCGGCCGCCGAGAAAGATGGAGTCGTCAAAATGGAGGGAGTCGTGGAAGAATCAACCGGCGCAATCACGAGCGGGCAGAACGCAGAAATGGAATTGCTGACACAGAAAAGAGGCGATTAGTTTCGAACATGTTGAAATATTTGCAGTAAATGTAACTTCACGTAACTAAATGTTTGAGAAACATTTATTAATTTGACTTAGTTATACCTAGTGTTTATGGTCATACCGTTGCTACATACATGTATAATGATTAATGATTATAATCCGAGTTAAAAAATCCGATTTTGGGCTTCCATACTATAATTTCAGTCTGCTGATTTGCCAACGTAGCAGATGCAGTGTGTCCCCATTTGGGAGCAAATAAATGAAAATCATAAAAAACGTGACGTCTTATTCCCCCTTTTATACAAAACCAAAACAATCATATATTACCCATATCACACGCAAATATACTTCGGATCTTACGGTGTGTGGATTAAATTCAGAATGCAATCTCCGTGTACGCTATAGGTCCAAATGTATTCAAGGAAAAAAAGATTTCAAACCCTAAAGAAAATTATTTAAATATTTATGTAAAGAAGACGTGAAATGATTTAGCCTTACACAACCGTTATCCCCCACCCCCCGTTTTATACAAAATCCACCCAGTAATAAATTTTTACTATTATACGTAAATATATTTCAGAACTCACGGTTCGTGGTTTAAATCCAGCATACGATGTTCGTGTACACTATAGGACCAAATATTCTTCCTTAGGTTATTATTTGTCCGCCATGTTTCATACAACGCAAAAACAGCTGTTTAACAATTTCCAAATTGCAAAGGGAATTGAGTACGGCGCAACACACGGGCAACAGCGTTTTCACCCTAAACACTTATATTGAAATTTAGTTCTTCAAAATTATAAATGCCAGTCTATGCCATTCGAATGCAATTTTAAAAAGTTAGACCAATTAAACCACGCAAATATAACTAATCAGTTAACGCGTATTTTTCAATCAATATTAGGTAGAATCACAACAGATAATTTAGGATATAATCGCATGCGGGTCGTTATATCTTCCGATGAACTGAACGATCGTATAAATTTCCAATTAATGGTCATTAAAGAAGTAACTGCTGACAGAATTTTAGCAGGAAACGAAAAGGAAGGACAGTCCCTTAAAACTATTTATTTGTTTTCTTCCCTGAAATAAGACCTTGTACTCCTTCAAGATACACCCATGAGTGAGCCCGCTAAAAGAATATGAAATCGTTGTTTTTAATGTTTATATCAATACATAAATCAAGATAAAACATTCATCCCAATTAGATATATGGACAATTTATGTTTTTCAAGAGCACTCGTGGGGGGTTGGGAAAGTTTTTGGAAGACTATCAATATTGGCTAAATTTATGGCCGTGCGCTTGTTTTAATATAAACCAGCTAAACAGGAAGAGTAAGCTAAAAATTACACGAAATAAAAGACATAAGTAGATTCCAGAATGTTTTACTCGATTACCAGAATATTTTTAACTCGGCTGACGATGACTTCGATAAACTTTTCTTCGGTGAGTTTGCAAAAAATCAAATTTTCCTTTTAGAAAAAGACCACACCCACGTAGTACGATCTTCCTCTGCCATATTTGGCATCAAATATTTTTTTAAATTTTGTTGGACCTTATACAGGGTGTATTGATTTGATCGGCCCAGGCATTTTTCTCACAAACTATAGTTGCTAGAAATGTGAAATTATCAGGATATACTGTCTCGGGGAGGACCCTTTTTTGGAATTTTCAAAAAAATCGTGAAATTTTTCACCGTTTTGAAATTTTATTTTTCGAACGATAGGTGGTAGATGAAAATTTTCAAACAACAAGTTGTAGATTGTACTCGAAAACCTTTAATGGAATTGGTTTGGTCAAAAACGGACAATTATTCATGGAAATAATACGTAATTAAAATAAGCAAGTTGGTACTACAAATAAGGTTTACGTCTCATGAAAAAGAAAGTTAGAGAAACCTTTATAATTTGAAATGATCGTATGTATGTAAAGATAAAAAAGGACTGTTTTTAAGCCAAATCATTTTAAATAATTTTTTAGAGAAAATACAATTCCAGAATTCACGCGTCTTATTTTAAATGAGGTTCAATAATTCCACCGTCAGTTGCAATACAAATCCGTGCGCGATGAAGCATATTTTGAAACGAAGCACGGACCATCTCGGGAGTTACGTGTTGGAACGCTGCGATGATTCTCTGCCGTAGATCTTCTTCGTTAGTGACAGGCGTTTTATACACTTCCTCCTTGACGAATCCCCACAGGAAAAAATCCGGCTGTCCGAAATCTGAGGACCTCGGAGGCCATCGTACTGGACCGTTCTTAAAAATTATTATTATTATGATACGTAGAACTATGAAAGATAACTAATGTGTATTCCCTTAATTGGGTTTAGCCATCAAAACCGAAGTGAAACCTACTTTAAAAAGGAAGGATACTATACTCTCTACAGCAATCTCCTTTAAATTGAAGTATTTAAAAAGCCAAGCGCGAGACATAAAACAAGTGATGGACCCAAACCGATATGAGATCGGTATCGGTAACCGATATCGCGATTTTACCGATTAATCGCATCTCGAACCAATTTCCGATTTTTTCCCAATATTTTTCCGAGGTTTGAAAACCTTTTTTCTGAAAAACCAGGTAAGAGTCTCAGCTATCTTCGACATTCGCTTGGCTTTTATATCACTTAATATTAATAAATATTGTGTTTATTTCACGATTATAATAGGTAAGATATCGCTTACGGAAATAATCGGTTTAATTTCACTAACGGAAATGATCGGTTAGAAACCGCTAACAAAACTTTTTTTGAATTTAAATTATTATTTAATAGTCGGTATAAGTCTCGGAAAAATGCTTAAAATCGGTATCGGTGCCGGTTACAACACTACATTAAACGTTGTCAAGAGTCAAAACGAAGATCGCGTAAAATAATACTACTGAATAGAAAACGCTAGTCAAGAAACATGGAAACCTTGCCTCACTCAATTGTCCGGGACTTTGGGTCCTTTTTTGACATACATATTCAAGTATATCTCAAGAAATTCCGAAAATAAAACACTAAAAATAACAGGGACATAAACGTTTACTATTTTATTTTTCACAAATTAATCGTCAAATTGATGATTCCACCAGGATTTGAGACACATGCAAGCGGATATTGTATCGGGTTTCAGAGAACACCTCTTCAGGAAAATAATATCTTCTGGCGGTGCCAACCTTATCTCAGATGCAACTGAAGAACCTTAAATACATAGGTAATCTTTTGCCATGTTACTGACTGTGAGAAAATAGTCTTGATTTGCCTGCAATAGCGCTGAGAAAGTAGGAGTATACCTGATTTTTGGAAGGTAGTAGTGCTACCTAGGGCGGTCTGAACGTGGCGATTCAAATGGAAACATTAACATAATCCGACATCGATTTGTTTAAAAATTAGTGTTATTCCATATTATGTATAATTTGAAAATATACCAAGATTTTTGTTATTTATGGTGAATTCAATTAAATTGTTAAATTTAGCTTATATTAGAGTTTCCCGAACTAAATTGCAAAAAAGTTTGACGTAACTCTTAACTAATTATCGAAAGGTAGAAGAAAACGTTCTGGCAACCCACACTAGATGCAGCTCTACAATTGGGAAAATAAGCCTAAACGTTTTGAGAGATAAGTTAAGCTAGTTTATTATAATATATTCCTACGTTTTCATTATCGCAAATACTTTCGGAATTATATTTATTCCGAGAGATAATCGCCTTTACAACTCAATATTATCTTCCAGCATTCAATGATGTCAGTTGTGGAGGAAGCAAATCATCCTTGAAATATTTTAGGAGCTCTGATCTTTTAGCAACTTTGGGGCATGCTTTGGAAAATGCTAAGCATGTCAACTGAATCTGATTGATGTTGCGTTGTTTCTGGTCGGGGGTCGTAATACTCGTTTAAAACGTCCAGAACTGTAGATTTTAAGGTTTTGAACTCCGTGTTTCAGTGATTGGTCTAAAGCTGAACAGGACTTTATTGTAATAAAAAAAAACAATAATCTGTTACTTTTAGACGTGGAATTAATTACCAAACCGCTTAAAGGGCCACATCGGCATTCGTATTGAAGTTATTTCCCGTGCCAGTTTCCAAAGTATGATTGGTCGTATCTGCCTATCCCGTGGCTTATTCGGGGCGGATTTTTCAAATGCCAGTGTGGCCCTCTAAGCAGCTGTGAATTGGCAAAGTTAGTCAGGCAGGTGGGTACGATAACCTCGCAGCCCTACCACCAAAAATCAACTTTTTGGCCCCTTGAGAACACGAACGGCCGCCTCAAAGCAAATTAAACCGCTGAAACGGGGGATTTTGTCCATTTATCATCCGCGTTCGTAAGGTACATGTAATTATTTCGAATGTGCTGAATTATGTAAGAAGATAAAAAGGGACTATCTACCGACTTTAATATTGATAAACTTAACCATTTTCTTAGTGGTCATGATTACACGAATGTTTTACACGGGTACACAATGCAAACTTATGGGATTCCGAAGCTTGTTTTATTTTTGCTCAAAATCGATACGTTTGATGTTTGAAAAGTTTTAAAGCGTAAACTTATACGGACATTACTCTGGCGTTTTCAATAACTCATTCCGTTGAAATCGGTGCCAATAAAAAATGTTTTAAGTTTCTGATAACTTTAGTTTTTAACTAATAGCTTTAGATTTGTTCTTAAAAATCTGACCACCTCGGCGATTGATTTGTTAGCGCAGAAAATAATCCTGTTCCACGATTAAATTCCAGAATTACGTCATCACCACCTTTAAGAGAACGATCCAGGGCTTAAAATATAAGTTGGAACACTATCCTTCATTTTTCAATTCCTTTTGAATAACTCGTAGATATATTGTAAAATCAAACCTTTCAATGGTAGCGTATGTTAGTAGAAGATTACTTTTCGATATAGTTAATACTCCCTTTAATTTTTACATTTCAGAAAAACTAAATAATTCGGCGGTTTTGGATTGTTTGTAAAGCATACTCAAAAATTTAAGTTCAATTTTTCACAAGTATGCGAGATCATAGAAAACAAGTTGGTAATAGCAAGTAATAGTTTTCACAAAGTCAAGTTAATATAATCGGAATTAAATTATCTTGGTGAAAAATGCGGCATTTTGGACTAAAACGTTCCATTTTTAGACGTTTCACAAAATACTCTATAGCTCAGAAATTGAAACTTTTTTGTCTTACACCTCACAAAAAACAAATTAAAGTCTACTTTAAACGTCCATATATAATAAATTTACCTAGTCAATTTTACAACTTCACCTTTATTGGTGTTTGACAAAAAAAACATCCCATGATATAATAATCACGAATCGATTAAAAATTGATTTATAATCAAGAAATGCGCTTTGAGAGACCCTAACTAACTCACCCAAGGAAACCAGTGTGCTTCTCTATTGGAGAGTTCATGGTAATCTTTCATTTTTGTTCGGCTAACACGCACTCTTCTTTCATAGAAACTTCATTTGAATCCATTGCCAAATTAAGCTTTAGCCATAACTAGTGAAATGGTCGGATTTTTTACAGAGGTGACCTTCCTAGTGGCCACATGAAATATTTTGGAAAGGAAAACCACGTTGCAAATTATTTAATTTCTTTAGAACTGGCCATCCATCGCGCTGGCATTAATATCAGCTTTAATATGGTCACCAATAACGATATGTTTGCCTGGATGGTGCAACAGGGCACCACTCATTTGGGGCAACGAAAATTGTTTGACGACCTTTTTGTCAACGAACAAAGTTGCATTTTAGGTATTTTTAACCCAAAAAGGGCGCCATTCAAAGATTTGCCCAGGGCGCCTCAAACCCTAGCTACACAACTGGTTTCCAGGGTTGTTTGATTTAAATCAGCTATTTAAATCGCGATTTTAATCAAATGATTTTTTTTATAAAAATCGTTGATTTAAATCTGTTCCTATAAAAGATTGTTTAAAAGGTATTAACTTTCCATAAATGAGAGATTTACTATTGAGTTATTATATTTTAGACCAATTTTGTCATTATATTACACTATTACCTATCACTACCTCGATCCCTTCCCCACCTCATTCTTGGTTTTTTGAAGATAATGGACTCTCGGATTTAGTTTTACTTCTCAACGTTACTCCTGTCTGTGATACAAATATACTTCTTTCTTGGAATACATATTTTTTGACATGATAAAACTGTCTACTATTGAATATTATTTATACAAAAATAATATTTATATCAATAAGCTTATATATTTATTTTATTAAGTGAGAAAAACCTTAAAATAAAAAAATCGATTAAAATCAACAACCCTGTGGTTTCCCAACATTGTGTGAAATACATGCACTTCAAACAAACTAGGAACGTAACCATTTCCATTAGCGTGTTTAAAACGCGGGTTTGGAGCAATATCGCCGTTACATGACCATGACTTAAGTAGTGGGTGTGAGAACAAGGTCCTTTTCCACTTGCGCATAACAAATCACTGATTTCGTGTTAAGCGATAAATAATTTCTCTAACCCCATGTTAAACGTTTTACTTAATGTAATCGTCCATCACAACCAATAAAATATTTCTTTCACGTCTCTTAATTGAAACTAACCGGTATTGGGGATGTTTTATTTCAATGTGGTACTTTAAATTTCCTGTGCTGATGGTTGATTTTAGTCCTGGGGTATATGACCTACTTAATTAAACACAATATTAAGAACAATTTCCACGAAAGTGTACAACGCATGGCCACCCGAAATTTACGGCTGTTGTTATTCCACGTTACGTGGAAATAATTCAAGGGCCACGGAAATTTATTTATTAGATTTAATCGCGTTATTTGTCTTAAAAATCGTGATATATTGGAAACACTTCGTCAACTTCTATTTATATACTTTTACAACATATTTTGAATAATTAGTAGGAGCCTTTGTGTAGGTACATGTTTCAAGTCAACAACGAGACATAATCCGAACATTGATAATACCAAATTATATTATGCACCAGTGGCGTAAGTAGATCAATACACCCAATGCCGTGCAATAGAAGGAAGAACTTTTGTCGAGTCGCTAGTTTTAGAAAAAAACGTTATCAATACCATATTCATGAACAACCTGAATCCTAGTTATCTCGAATACCATTCGACTTAAATTAAAGCTTATAAACAACTCACATAGCTCATTAGCTTGTGGAATGTTCGCAAAAAAATGTATATTAAAATCACCCAAGATAATTTTGTGTGATTTAGGGGGACCTAAGTTATTTGCAATTAAGACTAATTCTGGGATTAGTCTCGGACTTCTACTTCATTTGTAGATTCGTTGTATTTGTACTGTTTTTCATCAATTTCCACAGTGAAATTCGATATAAATTTGCCCTTATCCGCCTCTTTTAGAAATTGTCTTAGATGATAGCGGGTTTTTTCTTGAGCAGGGGGATGTAGATTTTCGAGCCTGTTAGTTTATAGCCCAGTTTAAGCAGTTGAAATTTTCGTTCTTGATCAGATAGTTGAATAACTACTTTTCTCGGGAGATAGACTTTTTCTGTCATCTTCTGAAGACTTGGAAAGGTTTGAGATTGATTTGAACATCTAACAACTCTACTAAGATGTCATAAATTAGGTTTGTGATAATCGAGCGATTATCATCGGGGGTTTCATTAATACCGGATAAAACAAAATTAGATTTTCTGATTTTATAAATTCTACTTTGTTTTTTAACTCCAAGGTAAGTTTATCGGTGTGAGGGACGGAAATAATCTAGGTTTCTTTATAGTCATCGAAGTCTTTTTTTAAGGAGTATAATTCATTTTATTTTTTTTCAACGCTTGAGATTCTCTTACGTCGTTAGAATGGTCATTCAAGTAGAAGGAAAGTGAGAGTCTGGCGCCACTCCCGGGTTCGGGTTTGGGTTCGGGATCGAAATCCGGGATTTAAGGGATGAAATGGGGGTAAAATCGTCAAAAAGTCAATGTATTTATGATATTTCTCGCGACGATTTGTTTTCCCGTATATCAACATATTGTGTCCAGGCCAACTTGTTCATTTATCTACGCTTATCTCGAAAGATACTTGAACGTATATCTTATCAAGTTTTATCGTACGGAATAAGTTGAAATGATGTAAAAATTGATAACCTAGGCGACGCGTGCGCAGATTACCCCGGGGGACGCGGTTAATTTGAATTTAAGAGTGTTTTGACGTCATGGAATATTCGTTGTTAAAGTAGAATGGAAATATTTTTAAACTTTATTTTAATATCATTGTAGTACTTAAATATGCTTGACACTTGAACCAATCTCACGAGTATTTCTTAAAACGAATATCTCGATCGCGTTTTATCGTACGAAATAAGTGGAAATTATGTAAATTGTATGATACTTGATAACCTAGGCAGGAAGATAGCGCGCGCGTGCGTGGATTACCTGGGAGGCGGGGATTGCCCGGGCGCGCGGTTGATTTGAATTTAAAACATGGATTACCTCTCCGAAATAATTCATGTACCCAAAATTGGACCGCAAGTTTTTTTTCTTTTTAGGGGAATCTCTATGGGAGTTTAACATTACAATAAAGCTAATAGGTCCAGTTTGGGGTACTTTTGGTCCGAAATGGGGTACATAGGGCCGAAAATGGTGACTTTGGTCGTTTTAAGGGTACTTTTGATCTATTTTGGTCCATTTTTGGGTACATCAGAAAAGCAGTTGGAAAAACGAAGAGCCTTATTTTCCACCCATCTCCAAACTCCAAAAATTTATTGCTTTAATTTATTTATCGCTTCCGTAGGTATAAAATAAGATAAAAACCACTTACCTATATTTTAATTACGGTAAATTAAAAATAATTAGTGTACTAAGTTACGTTTAAAAGAACCTTTTGTAACAATTTCAATATGTAAATATAGGTAAAAGGATTGAAAAAATACTTAAAGTGGTTTTACTGATAAACTCTAAAGGAATTTAACTTTAAAGGGTATCTTAGATTATTGTTTTTAATTTTATTCAAGTTGAAAACGTATTAAGAGTCCTTCAATAAAAGGATTTTATTTACGAACTTAATTCATATTTTCTTCAAACTTTCAATTCGCTTTTATTACTATTTAAATACGGTAAAATATAATTCTTATACACAAATATAGTCAGAAAGATACTATAAAACACTAAAATTAAAATTAAATTAAATTTGTGTGGATAAGATTTGTAAATATCATTTTGAAACTAATAACTTTCACGCTTTATTTAAGTCAAGCCAATAAAAACAATTACCTATATTTTAAATACGGTAAAATATAAATACATATATAGGTAGTAATTACTACAAAAGCCTCTTACTCTACGTTCAATACGTTAAATTAATGATATGCCTCCGAACGAATCGTTCACATTTTCCTATTTAAATATACGCAATTAAATTAGAATTGCTTCTAGTGTTCGGCAGTCGATTAATTTTTATCCACAAATTTTCCGATTTATTTAAAAAACGTTGGTAAAAAGAATATCATTTTAACTTATTTAATTGTGTTTTTTACCCAACCAAGCATTTATTTGAATAAAAGTGGTATTTATTTAAATAATCAATAGTTAAATAAAAATTGTTAAATGTTTAAATAATCGAAAGTGATCAAGCCTATTTTTTAAATAAAACAAACAGACTTTAGAGTTGATAAGATTTGTAAATATCATTTGAAACTAATAATTTTCACGCTTTAGTTAAGTCAAGCAATTACATTTTTAAAAATGAAAGAAGTTAAACAATATAAAAATTTGTAAATATTGTAAATATTTTTAGGTAATAAAGAAATTAAGAAATGTTTTAATTAAAATATCTTTCATTTACTACTACATTTTTAAAAATGAAAGAAGTTTAACAATATAATTATTCTAATATAATTTCAAAATCAGGTATTATTTAAAGTACAAATGCATGATTTAGTGAAGCAATTCTTATTTAAATACTTTTATTTAATTAATTTGTGTATCTGAAATGTATTTATTGAAAAATAAGTGGGTTTTACTATTTATCACGGTTTTATATATATATATTGGAATTGTTACAAAAGGTTCTTTTAAACGTAACTTAGTACATTAATTTATTTTGGAAGTTCAAAACGTATTAAGAGCCCTTCAGAGTACTATAAAAGGATTTCATTTACAAACTAAATTAATATTTTCTTCAAACTTTCAATTCGTTATAATTTGAATTTAAATGAAAACATCATGGATTATAGGTACGTAATCTACTATTAGACCGAACGGATTAAAAAATACTTAAAGTAAGTGGTTTTACTGATAAACTAAAGGAATTTAACTTTAAAGGGTATCTTAGATTATTGTTTTTAATATTATTCAAGTTCAAAACGTATTAACTATCAAGGCCGATAATGAAGTGATTCGGAACGCGCCAAGCTGTGAAACCTTGCGAACTAAAATATCGCAACAATAATAGCGGAAAAATAGCCCGCACGGGCCTTAATAATAACGTAGGCAACGCTCGAAGATATTGCATTTAAAAGGTATGCCATGTGTATGCTCGGAGTATTCCCAGTGTATGCATGATGTACGATCGAAGTATGCCCGAAATATACTACGTGTATTCTCAAAGAGGTAAGCGACACAGTGTGCGTTAGAGTAAGGCATGGTATGTAAGATAGTCCCAAATTACGAAAACAAGGGTTATAGTGGGTATAGGGTGTTAGTGCCAAAAACCTGGCGACCTTTTGTGCTTTACTGCTGTCATGACCCAATAACCGCGGGACATTTGAATTTAAGAGTGTTTTGACGTCATGGAATATGGGACGCGGTTAGCGTGCGCGGATTGGGGCGCGGTTAATTTGAATTTAAAACATGGATTTGAGTGTTTTGACGTCATGGAATATTCGTTGTTAAAATGACGTAGTATGGAAATATTTTTAAACTTCATTTTAATATCATTGTAGTACTTAAATATGCTTGACACTTGAACCTATCTCACGAGTATTTCTTAAAACGAATATTTCAAGTTTAAGTATGAGAAACGTGTCGTTCTCAAGTATTGTAATTGTACATGTGATCCCGTATGAGGACCGGGTAAATTCCTATATACGTAACGCGATACACTTCAAAATGCGTATACGTAGAATGGAATTAATTTTAATAAATAAGATATCGAAGATAAATAATTTCAGAGTATAAAAAGGGAAAACCGTACAATAGTAAGACCATATTTAGAAAGTTCACCATCTGAATTGTATTGGAAGTGACTCCGAGGAACCTTAAAATGTAAGTAGGAATACTCAGTGATAATTCTTAACTTTGTCTTAATGTATTTATTATATAGGAATTGTTCATTTCCTGTGTCTGCCGACAAAGGGTTAATCGTTTATGCAGATAAAAGCATCTACTGCGGTCTATTAGATTTAACAAAGGGTATCAAACTAATAGAAGCGGAACTGCAAGAGCTATGGACAAAGAAAGATGCCATTGAAGCTTATTTCAATAACGAAGCTGAAACTTCGTGGGTTTTCACAGGTTCTGAAACCAAACGGTTTTCTGTTCATAGATTTGCCGAACAAAAGGTTTTAGATGTTAGACAAATGTACCTTGGTTAATTGGTTACGAGTCTATTCAGAAGTGTTTAAAGAAAATCAAGGAGGCGATGACTAACGTTGTTATTAAACAATTACACGAAGCTCTTAAGAAAGCGTGCAATGGCTGTCAAATTGATCATCCATCTCAACTCCAGCATGATTGTATCATGACGGATTATTCTAAGCGTGTAGATTTGCATTTTTATGAAATCATTATGTCGGTAGATTGGGAAAATATTATTGCAATGTTTACTCTTCGCTGTGAATTGTCGGAAGAAATTTCAAATAATATAATGTCACTTATAATATGCAATGCTATAAACTTGTTAAAAAACTAATAAAATTGATAACACTAATGTTACGATTCTCATTTACCATTATGTATTTAAGCTTACAACATCCAATGAATGGGCTTGTAGCCGGGTCCCCCCAATGCGGAAAGTCATTCCTGGTGGGACGGTTGATTCAATATAAGAAGACCTGCATATCCCCTCCTCCGGAGAGGATAATATGGTGTTATACCGAGTATCTACCGAAACTATTTCAATCAATATTAGAACACACACCTTCAGTCGAGTTTCACGAAGGGTTACTCGATATTAAACCCGCAAATTAGGAATTTAGTTTTAGACGATTTATTATGCGAGATATCTAATAATAATGTCACTAATTTTTTTATTCGTGGATCTCATCACAGAAACACCTCCGTACTAATTTAAATGCAAAACCTATAATACCCCGGAAAAGAAATAAGAACTTTAAATTTAAATGCTCATTATCTATTTATTTTTAAATCACCACGAGATAAATCAACAATTTATCATCTCGAGAGGCAGATATCTCCAACCAATAGCAAATACGTTATTGATGCGTTTCAACAAGCTACGTCACGGAAGTTTGGGTATTTATTAGTTGACTTGAAACCTCACACCGCAGATCAGTATTTACTACGAACATGTTTAATACCAGGTGAAGAATCGGCGGTCTTTATTCCAAAATGAAGTGTATTATAGAAGGGAATTTTTTTAGGGTTAATCGAGAGTGGATTATTAAAGTGTTTACTTTCAAATCTCCATGCCCTTTCAAAGAGCTTTCAAATGAAGATAAAAGACAATGTAGATGGATATCTCATAACATTTGTCACTTTCGATGGGATGACGGCGAACGTCCTTACAGAACGAGACGTGACATTTGCAATCAGATAGCGGAAAAAGCGACTTCGTTTTTCACCATAGGTTTAGAAAAAGCTGCAGTATTATCGACACTCCTCGGTGTTCCAGTAACTAACATCGAAGATACCGGTTGTCCTAAATTATCAGAACTAGAAGACGTTGAATTAAACTGCCCTTTCCATTCCGAAAATGTTCATTGCGCTTTAAGAAAGGCTAAGAAAATCTCGAAATGGATGTCTCAAAACGAGTAAAGGAAAACCTAGACTTTCTACGTTTCCTGACATCCTGTAATCAAAATCAAAGAAAGACAGCTATTAAATACGCTAGCAAGGAAGCTATATTGGCTCTCGTTGAATGTTGTATAAATGTATTGCACGGAACAATTGAACTGTCAGAACGTCATCGTAAGCGGTTAAAGAAACATAGCGCGGTTATACGAAACTTGTCGAAGAAGAACCCTTTATCAAAACGACGAAAGATTCTGGTACAAAAGGGTGGTTTTCTTCCATTTTTATTAGCGCCACTGCTATCTATCGTTAGCTCAGTCGCCGGAAGTGCAATAAGCCGAGCTATAAACCGATGATGGCTCGAAAAATGCTTCTAGTACCTGAAGATGTAATGGAGAGATCAAAAAACACAGAAGAAACACCTAAACTTCAAAAAGAGAAGACACTCGATGATGAAATGAAATCTATTTTAGATAATCCAGATTTAAACGAATCAGAGAAATTAGCATTATACAATCAAACTCTCCAACGACGGTTAACTTACGTACGTAAAGAGCGAATATCTCCCGTTATTGAAAACTCTGAACGACCTAAAACTTGATTCGCGCAAATATCTTATTCTCTACCTGCAACTTATGTTAGTGATGCAATTTCATTAAACCCAGCGACTACGCAAGATCCGAGATATATTAGATGAGCTAACTCAGGGGAGCTTTCTATTCGAGGACAAGTGATTGGAGGATCTAATATAATCGATCTTTTGTATAACGCTGTGAGAAAAACGCCTGGAACAGTGATTGATCCTATATGAGTTACTGAGTTTTACGAGGGCATTCATAAGTCAAATATTTCAAAACGTTTAATTAAAAATCCTGTAAGATTGACACTGTTAAAAACATTCGCTGTATTTCATACACCACCAAGTAGTTCAATGTTATCATCATCTTCATCTAGTCCTCTAAGACCTTACACTGCAAATAAATCGTTCACCTTAAGATCACTATTGTACACATTGGTAGCACATACATGTGATCTGTATATGTTCTACAAAGTGATCCCATGTGTGCTTTTACGATCTCTGAGTGTTCACTCTTTTGAAAATATCGCTTATAAGTGATCTCGTTTATCCTATCGGTGATCCTAAAGTAATCAAGGTGCCCTTAAAGAACGCATAACACATTTAGAACACTTTTATCAATGGTTTGGTACACTAAATTATCACTTTGAGGACACCGCGTTGTAAAATTTGGTACACCACATAATCTCTTTTCGAACACTTTAAATTTACAGTGCCAATTGGTACACTAAGCGTAACATCTAATTGTTTATATATATCCTTTTAGCAGACGCTAAAGCTTGAGCGTCGCTGCGCCACCTAGTCTAATTTCGGTAGCGAATTGAAATTTCATACTTTTGTTTTATCCCCATTAGCTACTGAACACTTTCGTTATGCCCCCTTTCGGCGGCCATCCACGACATGTAGAGGATACAAATACGTAATGAAGTCAAAGCTACGAGAACAGGGGGCTTAACAGACGTTTGATACACGGTGATCCCACTTAGCAGAAGCTAAACAAAAGCTTCTGCGTCGCTGGGGCCACTTAAATTCGTTTCAGTATGGCTTACACACTTGTTTTCAAACACGGACAGTAGGTGCCGTCTCTTATTCCTGTTTTTCTACGCACGGCGTCTTTAGGCCCCGTGCATGAAAAGAGAAGATACAAGTAAATTCAAAATCGTCTGCTTAACTTTTAATTTATCCAAGGACTATAGTGTAAACTTAATAAAGCAGACGAAAATGAGAGCCACATGTGGTATCTTTCCTCATTGCGGATAGCTTTAATGCTTCCAGATATCTAATCTACGCCAGGGGCCTATTGCCTTACATATTTATTTTCTACCCATATCGGTAAAACCAAGATTTTTAACGCACGGGGTCTAAACTATTTTTTTAGATATATCTGTAGTAGCAGAAAAAGATACTTATATCATTCACGTTAATAAATTGCAAACAAAAATAATGCCGTTCAATATTAGAGCACTAAATGATCACCTGCGCAACAAAATTGGCTCATCTGTTCACTTAAAGAAATAAGGGAACACTACTGTTTAAGTGTTCAACTGTGTTTCCGGTGTGTTCTTTAATTGTACAAGTGAGCCAATTTTGTTGCGCAGGTGATCTTTTAGTGCTCTATTTTGAACTGTTTTAGAAACACTTTCAGAATGTCAAAAAACACTACAAGATCACTCAGGAAAACTAAAAACACACCAAAAAACACTTAAACAGTAGTGTTCTCTTATGTGTTTCCTAAGTGTGCTTTAAGTGAGCAAGTGAGCCAATTTTGTTGCGCTGGTGATCTTTTAGTGATCCACCTGTACACACTTTTGAATTGCTTAAAGAACGTATTATTCACGCTTGTAGATCACTATAGTACACTAGTTACACACACGAAGTACTATGTTCCAAATGTGATCTCTTGGTGTATACTGATCCGATTTTGTTGCGCACTTTTAGCGCGCTTTTAGTGATTTACTAGTGAACGTTTTTTTTGCAATGTAATACTCTTTAATTATGGCTGGAGCCAAGAGATTTTTTATTTCGGGCTATTTTTACGACGTTGGTTTTTCAGGTGACGACAAGGTGTGATAATCGATAAGGTGTTTCCGGAAACCGGATTATTCCTATTTAATTTTGGACATTCTACGAGAGCTTCCCCAATCTGGGAATGGTTTGATCATTTGGGCTTCGTTCGGGAGACTTCTAAAACTCATAGCTATTTTTAATACCGATCAGTGAACGTGAAATGACGAGTTTGACCTCTCCGCGTTTAGCGAATCCATGGCGGGATTTACAGGAATACATCGGGTACCCCGCGAAAGAGTGGCCGAGAGGAGTTAGTGCGCTTTTCTTTAAAAAAAAATATAGTTAAACCAACTCAAGTAATTGAAGTTGCAGCGTTTCCTAAATTAATTCCGTGCCGGCACAAATGGTATTTGAAGCGCTGCGGTTTAATAAAGCACATCAAGCGTATAAAGATGTCAGAAGTGCGATACAAAATATTTACCGCGCTTGGGAGGCTAGCGTCGATCTCCAAAGAACGACAAAATCTTTCAACATGCTTTACAACAGAGAGTTAAATCTGGAACTAGAATGGTAAGATAATTTATTTTTAGCTTTCAGGGATTTATAAATGTTTAGCTTCTAACTATAGTTTATGAACATTGTGCCTATGGGCTCTTTGTCATTTTCTTATTTTGTAAAATTTATTTTCCCTATCCCGTACAAAAATTAGGTCAGTTTTATAGAAAATTAACAAAAAATTCGTTTAGGAATTCCATGGGTTAGTTTTATAGCAAATGTATAGATTCATTGGGGAAAGGTATTTAGAATAGATTATCTTTTGCAAATGGGTAATTTTGCTAAATTATCTTGAGAGAAAATCAATAGAAATTTTCCAAATGCTACTGTTTCAAAAGTAATAGTCCAGGAGACAGACAGAGGGGTGAACCGTCGGATTCGGTCCGGTAAAGGTTTTTTGAATGATTCTGGTAATTTCGAGGCCGCTGATCACGAATCTGCCGGGTGCCAGAGCGAGAAAGTTGGGCATTTTAAGTTATGACGTCATCAAGATGGCCGCCGGTACCACAACACTAAACGGGGCTTATCTCCAGAACGCCTTGTTCGAATATTACTTTTAAGGTGTCATTTGATAGATATTGGACGTTTTCATATCATAGTGTAAATGAATTGCCAATATCTATCACCAGGGGGCAGTGTGATATTTTTTAGGCCATTAATGTTGATTCTTGCAAAGAAAATAGGCTTGTAATATCTCATTTAAAAGCATTTTTTGACCCCTAAGTTATTTCGATGCGGTTCAATTAATAATGTATTCATAACTGCCACTAGGGGGAGCTGTGATAATTTTGAGCCCTTAACTGTACAAATAATATGTAGGCTTGTAATATCTTATTTTAAAGATTTTCGCGATCCCTTGGTCGGCACTATACTAAAAAAACCCTAATTTATTAATATATTCCACTAGGGGGAGCTGTTATAGGTTGAAATTCAACAAATTAGTTATGTATAAAAATATTTATTAAAATGACATATTTATCAGTATTCTTCCTTATCATCGTCAAATTCTACAGCTGGATTTACTGAGTATTTATTTTTACAGTTATCGCCCCTTCACATTTGCAATAAGACGTACACGATAGACCAGAAGAACTGCAGTTACATCGTTTTCCTTCGCACATGTTTTTAGATTGGCAAGAGCAAGCAACAACTTTCAGTAACCCTTCAGGGGCTACAGCTGCTGTACTAAAATTTGGTACCGGGAGATCCTTATCCAGGTGCCACCCAAAATTGCACATTTCTTATTTAGGGGGTTCAAGTTTATCCGCGGCACACCAAGTCAAAACTTGAAGTCGAGCCCGTTTTATGTGGTGAACTGTAGTTTCATTCGTTGGTGGAAGAGATTTAATTTTGGTGGGTCTTTCCTCCGGCTAAAAATTTGGTACCGTAACGTGGTCATCTCAGTCCCTTGGCTTCCACCGTACAAATTAACCGTGAAAGCTTTACCTGCTTTGGTGTAATTTTCTTCCGAGGCCATCTCGTCGCACATTGGGGAAAGATCTAGTTTCGATTTCAAAAAGCATTTTAAGGCATCAACCTTCCCTTTCCCAAACGGATAAGACACGGAATCGCACCCGGTCAAAGCGTAGGAGGGCAAAATAGAGCCGCTTATATCTCCCAATTTGGATCGGTCTTCTTTATACCAATTATTCGTCCGTCAAACATCATGTATTTCCAAACAAAAGGAAAATATTGGTATCGTCCGATTAAACTTGAAAATGAGTTCTTCCTTTGTTGTTGAGTTTAAGGAGATAGCTTATAATTGTGACATCAGCCTCTTCGTGTTGGAATAAACATTGTTCCTCTCCAACAAGGCAAACTTTAGTTTCGGTGTTAGAATTACAGATGGCTGTACATAATTAACTGACGTTTGTTGTCATCACTTTTCATGATCATTTCTCTAGGGGGAAGTACCGTGTCCTTTGTCAAAATAAGTTGCTTTGGAGATGCGTTTCCCGCGCGTCGAGCTCTTTCGTGAGATTTTATTGACCCTTTTTTATATTTATCAAAAATTACAAGAACTTTGTGATTACAGTTCACATATTGACATATCTTAGAAGCAAGGTCAGAAACGGTACCAAGTTTGGGCCATGAAATATGGTAAAGAGCTTCGTTACCGTCAACCAGTTCCACATCAATCTCATTTAATTTATCGCTTGTAAAAACTGCTAGCTTGGAAAGTAATGCCGATTTCGTACCTTTTCTCATGTCTCCATATTCGTCAAACAAAGAGGTCGGGACTGCCGAAAGTTCGTACATAAATAAATAAATGACATCAAAGTGTGCATTCCTCCGGGTCTAACTATCAAATTACTCCATCTCTCTGGGAACGACCGTTTAATTTGCGTCACTACCTTATGCATGTTAGCACTAACGTGATAAAATGACAACCCACATTTCTTCATAAGTCTCTCGATGTAGAGGAGAGTTGTCAAAACAGTGTCTGGGTGCGAGGGCGGGGAATCTATTAAAGGACCAAACATGTATTTTGTATATGGTTTCGCAACCTGGTCTTGTCGAGAACGCTTAGCCATATACCCCGACCATTCGGGGACTAAGTCGGTTTCCTCTGATTGACTAGTAAGTGCCAAAAGCCAATCAAAATCGCATTCCAGAGCAGCTGCGATAGATTCGGTTAGTTTTGCGAGAAAGTGATAGGGAAGCCCCGAATTTACTAGAACCTCGGGTGGTTTTGGCTTCTTCTGTCCATTGAAGTGTTGAAGACAAGTCGGTGATAAATCGTGAATATTTAAAATAGCGAGTTGTTGTCTAGATAGTCTGGGGATGTCGAGGATTGATATTTTTGAAGCCGCTGTCATTGAGGTGGAACCAGAACTGTTTTGTACTATTTCGACAGCCAAACTGTGAGTTTCTCTCGCACCATTGGGAGTGAAGACTTGTAAGTCGAAGTTGTCAAACCAAGCGCTGATAAGACGCTCACTGTGGAATTTTCCCATGTCGCCTTCTTCATCACTCGCGTATTTCGCAGCTGACTTTCGGAAGGGCTTAATTTCGTCATACGATTATATATATCCATTGGCGTGAAGGGTATCTATTAGGTCCCTGGATCCAAATTACTTGCGCAGTTTTAACCCTAAGCCTAATGTAGTTTGGTTAAATGTCTTAAGAATCAGAGCTTGAATAGATTGAGCGAGACTTAGTGATTGTCTCGTAACTTCGTTGGTGGAAAGCAACCCCCTGATCAGCCTCAATAAACTCTCACTGGTGCATTCCACGGCTTTCTCTATAGAAAAGTTACTAGTACTGTAAGTGTAATTTTCGTTGAAAGGCTCTTTGATTGCATTTTGATTTCGTTTATAACACGTGAAACGTGATCAGTATCATCAGTGTCGACCAACTTCATAGTTTCAGGTATATTATTTCTCTGGCATAAAATACTAGCGCATCCACTCACCCTAAAAATGAGAAGCGTTTTCCAGTGAAATTTCTAAGGCAGTCTCTATAATATTGGGCATCTGCTGCGTGGAGATCAGCTACCGCTCCTGAAACTCGATTCCGAACTAGAACTGAAAGATCGTCGGTTCGCACTTCGCAAACTTTTAATATGGAATTTTTTATCTCAGTTGTTCGACACTGGCTAGTAGGTCTCCATCTGCTTGGATGTTTCGGATCCATAAGTTCACACATCTCACCGCAAATGAAACAATTGTCCTTGAAATTAAATGATAGCGAACTTGAACGTCTTTGGGGTGGTTCTACATTAAAAGTAAATTAAATTGTACATTGAAACAATATGGTAAAACTTTCATTTTCACTTAACTTTTGTTGTAAATCAATGTGGTAGTTATCCTTTCTTGTAATACTTGACCGAATTATTTTATTAATCCCCGCTTCGCTAGCTACGATTAACTTTCCTGTCTTTTTACATTCAAAAAAGCATTTATCTGCAGTAGATTCGGCCATTTCAGTACAAGGACAGATTTCCAACTAAAATCCTGGGTGAAATAAAGGTCCGCCCCAAGATCAAATTTCAATTCTACACCAGAAATTAACCGAAGCGTGTCAACAATATATTTATCTCGAGTTTTAAGTTGCGAGTTTGTTCTTTGTGAAAATGTGGGGTAGCTAAAAGTTAAAACCTTTAAACTCTTCCCAACAAAAAACCAACAATTATTTTGTACATATATATGGAATCTTAACATATTACAGCGCCACCTAACTTATATATAAATATATATATATTTCAAGTCTAAGTATTGTTTGTAAGAATCAGCATTAACTTAACCGCATCGAAATGACTTAGGGGTCGTAAAATGCTTTTAAATGAGGTATAACAAGCCTACATATTATTTGTACGAATCACAGTTAAGGGCTCAAAATTATCACAGCGCCCTCTAGTGGCAGTTATGAATAAATTATTAATTTAACAGCATTTAAATGACTTAGGGGTCGTAAAATGCTTTTAAATGAGATATTACAAGCCTATATTCTTTGCAATAATGAACATTAAGGGCCTAAACAAATATCACACTGCCCCCTGGTGATAGATATTTGCGATTCATTACAACTATGATATGAAAAAGTCCAATATCTAGCAAATGACACCTTAAAAGTAATATTCGAATAAGGCGTTCTGGAGATAAGCCCCGTTTAGTGTTGTGGTACCGGCGGCCATCTTGATGACGTCATATCTTTCTCGCTCTGGCACCCGGCAGATTCCTGATCAGCGCCCTTGAAAATACCAGAAATATTCAAAAAACCTTTGCCGCACCGAATCCGACGGTTACGTCAAAAAAGGCTATCTGTCTCCTGGACTATAATATTCAATTAATTTAAATATTATTTGATACACAAATTTGGCGTAAACTTGATTTAGACATGATGTAAATGGTTTTTCTATAGAATACTCTATCCATTCACGCTCTTTAGAGCTGTAAACGACTTCGTAGAGGTTGTATAGAAAATTTCTATACGGAATAGATTAAATAAAGCTATTTTTAACGTCTGAATCATCCTTAGCCATAGTTCCTGGTTTTTTGAATACTTTGCTACGGTTGGCCTTCTTGGGCTTTAGTTAAAACCTAAGTTAATCCTACTCTTATATACTGGAAACCACACGTGCTAACCTATGTTTTTCTAACCATTTCCAGAGCCTATGGATTTAATTTGCGTCAGATTATTCGGAAAAATTCCCGCCCTGCGAAACGTGCCCCAGCTTCACCTACCATACATCAAGACACACCTATATCAACTACTGTCCAATCGTCCTTTAGGTAATATTTATTTAACAAAATCGATGTATATTACGATTATTTTATAAAATTATTACAGCAGTATGTCACTTCTTATTCTCCACGTGCAAAACGTTTACCGAAAGTGAGTCACAAAAGAGTTGTGTTATTTTGCGTCCTGCCGCTCTCGTGTTTGATGTTGCCTTTAACAGCGCCTTGCAAAGGGGGGTTGATTATTTCTTACCGCGATGACGTCACAACCTTAGTAGCTATCAGTGAAATATTTCCCAAAGAGACATACTTATTGATAGTTTCTATCAACTTATGGTATTACTATTGGTTTAATTTATTTTCAATCTATAGCACTTCTCTCTCCACAATCTCCCAAGCAGTGGACCTCACTGTGGATGAACCTCACTTATTAAATAAGTATGTCACTTCTTATTCTTCACATGCAAAACATTTACTGAAAGCTAGTAACAAAAGAGCCCTGCCATTTTGGGTCCGCCCGTTTTCATGTTTGGCGTAGCTTTTAACAGCGGCCTGCTAATGGGGGGGGGGTTCTTACTGTGATGACGTCACTCCGTTAGTAGAGAGATTAAAAAAACGCTCTAGAAGTTCCAACTGCAACGTCTAGAGCCACATGAAAATTTTTGTCATTTATCTTTCACGTTAATTTTTAGCGTATAGTTCATATTTGAGGTTTATATATGAACTATCAACTGAACAAAACTTGAAAGGAAAACGAAACAAATCTTTCACGTGTGTCTAGACGTTGCAGTAGGAACTCCTAGAGCGTTTGCTTAAACTCTCTATTAGCTATCAGTAAAATATTTCCCAAAGATATATACTTCTTGAATAATACTAAACTTATGGTATTACTATTAACGTAATTTATTTTCGCTTGCCACAAACTCCCAAGTAGTGGACTTCACTATGGATGAACTTGACTCAATGTTCACCGACGATTCAGTTTTCGAAATGGTAACGGACGAAATGATATGCCTTAGGACAAAGGACGCTTTCGCTGAAGCGAATAAAAAAGTAGTACCGTAGGAGGAACCCGATATTCCTTTTGATGACAGCGCTTTCATAAACGAGAAAGAACCAAAAGATGACACCGAAAGCAACCTGCCCGACGACTTTAAAGATGTAAATCTGAGCTTGCCAGATGTATAAAACCTTTCAAGGCATTTTATCGTGTTTTTTTTCTTTTGTTCTTTTTTGCCGTTTTTACATCTATATTTTTGTAAAATATCTTATCGAAGCTTTGTTTATTTCTTAAACTTTATTTGCTGAAACTATTCTCAAATTGCTGTTATATTATTAAATAATCAGTTACATTTAAAATTTGCCCCAAATTTTTTAATTAAAATACGAACTACCAAATACTCAATGAAATGCGTCAAATTTAATTTTTCTCCAAAAAAGAATTTGTTTCAACTAAGGGGATTCCTTAGAAATGTTTTTGGTGAGATGTCCAATTAACATTCTAAATATTAAACTGCATTAACTAATTTTTGGTTCTGGAAATGTGATGTATATTTCTGAGTTTCATTGATTCATAAAAAAGGGTATTTTTAAACAAAGGAGATGACCAAGATAGAAAAGCCATAAGCAGAGGGAAGATAACCGGGGGGAGGGGAGATATAGTAAGGCAGCAGCGTATGTCTGAATTTTGGGGTTACTTTGGAAATTGTGCCAAGTTTAATTTTTTTATTGGAATAGCTTAAGTACATGACAGACTTAATTTTAAGACCTGTTGTTAAGCTTGCATATTAGCTTAACTATTAGTTTTAAGTCATTTAGTTATGGACAATTATCAGAATTATGTAGCTCAATGTTTGTGCAACGTAGACTCTTGAAAAACGTGTTAATAATATCGTATTTCCACACCAGTTGGACAACATTTTTTTATTAATTTTGGTTTTTGGGAATGTTAAGCTTAAAGCCTTAAATATGTAGTTTTAAGGTGTAACACACGCCTCAACGTATAGTCTATCTACATTATCACTATTAAATGTACAGAGTTATTAAAAATTCTGGTTTGGATTTGTCCAGTGCATAAAAAGTGATTATTTATTGTTTATTTTAGTAGTAATCTAATTTTTATAACCTGCATTGCAACAGGTCTCAGGCCCTTAAAAACAGCGATACAGAGTAAATTGAACTATGTGGAAGGGTGGTGTTTAGCCTGCCACAGCTAACCACTAGCGTCCCTACAATAACTATTGAATTAAAACCTCTGAAAGTTTTTAGGCGAAGGGGAAACCGAAGATATCGGGAAAACCCATTAACAAGTGGGGAGATAACTCGCAAACACTACGCAGGAGTGATTCCAGATTTCAATTCGCAAAATATATAACGTCCGCAAATCTATTTGCTATTAAATTATTTTCTATGGCATCGGCCTACGATGAGGTACGAATCGTTTTTGATATTTACATCGAAAATTCTTTGAAAACTAATACCCGTGAAAAATGTGTCGGGCGAAATTTATCCATTCATATCATGTCAATGATAACACTAAAATACCAAATGTAAAACAATTTCTTCAGCACGTGAAAACGAAATCCGAGCTAACTAACTATTTAAAAAAAAGCCTCTAGAATACTACAAGCTCAGTCACCAAATCTGTATTGTTTCCTCGAATAACAAACTTTCCTTTAATCGTAACCTCTCCGATGTGTTTGCGATGGAAGCTATGAAAAATGGAAAATATAACTTGTAAGAAGCTGACCAGCAAATAATTTTACACGCAACCGACGTTGCAAACTCAGACCCTTCTGTAAAGCTAGACATATATTCAATAGATACGGACGTGCTAGTTCTACTAATTGGTTTCTACCAGCAACTAGCAAAGGGCTCAACTCTTCTTCGTAACAACGGAGAAGGCTTGCCTTTGGTGACTATTACTTCAGGCTTGGAGAAAGACTAGCGAAACCATAAATTTGATGGTATGTCTTCAAGGGTAGAGATAATACAGGGTGCTTTGCGACTAAAGGTCTTAAATCTAATGTCAAAGCTTTCATAACGAGTGACGACAATATTTTAAAGGCTTTTACGTTGTTGGGATAGCAGACTATATTTTCGCCCAAATGGAAAGATATGTCTGTAGACTCTATAGATCGCTGGACAGAAAATTATAAACTTTAAAAGAACTTCGTATTAGCCTAGCTGATTATTTTTATTTTTTTTTCGTTGGGAGAGAAATGCTGCAATAGAAGTGATAAGACCGTAAGAGAGAAGGATTAACCCTGGGGGATGAGATAATGAATCTGATATCTTATCACAATCCCCCAAAGGTAATCGCAAGATTTTCTCTCTCTCTCTCTCTGCTTTCCCCCTTTCATCCCCCCATCCCCCAATGGTAATCGCAAAATTTTCTCTCTGCTTCCCTCCGAGTTATCACAATCCCCCAGATATCTTATCACAATCCCCCAGCGGTAACAACAAGATTTTCTCTCTCTCTCTCTCTGCTTTCCCCCAATCCCCAATGGTAATCGCAAGATTTTCTCTGTGCTTCCCTCCGAGTTATCACAATCCCCCAACGGTAACAGCAAGATTTTCTCTCTCTGCTTCCTCTCCCCATTCGCCGATATATAATCGCCAAGATTTTTCCTCGTGCAGATTTCTGGAGGATGGAATTTACCCCTCTCTACTCTTAGCCCCACCGCGTTAACCATAATTTCCACTATCGCTTCGGAACCCCTTAATTTCTAATCTCTAGGCAATTAAAAACAAGAAATATACATTTCCAATTTTATTTTACTTTTATTTACATGATAGCGTAAAACAGGTTCTAATATTAGACCGACAATATAAATAACGCGTTTAAATCGTATTTTATCAATATACCCATTCGCTATAAATCGCAGCAGTTTGCCAGAATTAGTTTTACCTCACCGAAATACTTCATGTACCCAAAATTGGACCGCAAATTGTTTCTTTTTAGGGGAATCTCTATGGGAGTTTAACATTACATTAAAGCTAAAAGGTCCAGTTTGGGGTACTTTTTGTCCGAAATGGGTTACATAGGGCCGAAAATGATGACTTTGGTCGTTTATAGGGTACATTTGGTCCATTTTGGTCCATTTTTGGGTACATCAGAAATGCAGTTGGAAAAGCGAAGAGCCGTAATTTTTTCCACCCATCCACAAATTTAAAGTTCTAACTCACGTATTTGTAGTGTCTAACAGCAGTATCGTCTGGCATACGAGGGACAGTCACAAACGTCGTCTTCTTCTTAAGGTACAGGTGAGATGCATTTGTCAGCGACCGTAGTTAGTTTTGGCGTCGGGGGAATGTCCCATTCTAGCGAGATGTACTTTTTTTCCGATGGTGAATTATCCCTCGACGGACAGTTTGGAAAGCATCTGGCGTGTTCAAGTTCTGGTACGTCTCCTGATTTCCAGTGTTCTAAGATTCCATGGCATTTGTTACATCGTACTTCATCGCCCCGTTGAATATAGTAGAATCCCGCCTTTGCTAGTTGCTCCTTAGTGACGTGCGGATTTTTCCAGTGACGAAAGGTTTCAAGTCGATACGCTTCGATGTCCATACTGTAAAACTGATAGTTTCTATAAGCTATTGCCTACATTCTTAAGCCTAATTGGTTAAGCCTAAATTTCAATAAATTATGTTTTTCTATTTATTTTGGTTAGACTCTAAGACTATTTGGCTAGAATCTAAGTCTATTTACTTCAAAGACGCTACATTTTCAATTTAAAAAAAAGCCTAATTTCCCTCTATACTAAAATAATAAAGTCACTTACTTTTACGGAAATCCTTAAGCCTTTACCTGTAAATAGAGTCGAGAGGGCGGCGTACGGAGTGCGAAAATCTACGTGTGTCTTCTCGAGGAGGTCCAGGAACTAAAAGAACGCTGTGTCGTATATCTAGAGATCAAATAACACTCGAAACTTCCAAGTAAATCCTGATTTATCATTGGCTGAAACCAATTGAAGTCACGGGAGATTGTAAAACATAACCAAAAATAGAGGTTACTGCTCATTGGTTGGCGATAAAAAACCGTCACGTGTTAAATTAGGCAAATAAGAATAGCTGAAAATACATTGCGCTTACTGGGTCGTATATCTAGATATTAAATAACACTTGAGATAATCGAAACTTCAAGTCCTAAAAGTTATTTTTATCTCGGTACGGGTAAAGGGATATTTGGAATTACTATGTAATAAACCTTGTTGAGGGGGTAGTAAAATTTAGGCATAATTTCAACTTTACGTACAACTAGGGCTGCGTTAACAAATTCAACTTTATACGCGTCAAGAGTGTCGCTAAATAGGGTTAAATCATTGTTTTTTCTAGTTAGAGAAACTTTAAGTTGTACAACGTTAATTAAAAAATATCGCAAACATGTTTCCGTAAAGTTCAATTTCTTTTGATTCAGCGGCTAGAGCCTGACGTTTTATGAATCCGGCGTTTGTTATCAGATCCATGCTGCCATGTGTATCTTTGTACAGGCCAGATGTCGCTAGATCCTTCAACGAATAAATATTTCACTATATTCGGATCAAAATAAATTTATTTATTTTATTTTTATACAGATTTTTTTTTCATTGTTTTTGCATTAATTTCAATTTTGGGAGTCGGTACCCGTTTCACCGAAGATGAAGATGCTTCGTTTTATTCAGCGTCGGGTGAATCGCCGTGTAAAAAAGCATCTAGCATTGCATTTACTTTTCCCTCCTCCTCGTCCGAGACCCCTACAATGTCTCTCGATCTATAAAGTAAAGAAATCAAAATAATAAGCTAAACGATAATCCATACCTTCTATTCACTAGTTCAATTTATCACTGTATCATATATCCACTATCGTACATACATACATACACTAACTTACTAACGCTTTAAATCACCGCAAGTTTTTATGTTGTATAATTAAAGTTTTGAATCGAATAATAATAATAATAATAATAATAATTAGATCAAAACAAATTTCAAACTTACGTTAATGTATTCCCTTGAGTGAGGGCCCAATCTTTGAAAAATCTTCTCAATGACGACATGGGTAGCGCCAGGATTCGATCCCAGTCTACGTTCATGGCCAAAGAGCCATCGTTTAATATCGTTTTTGAACTACCTCTGGTATCTGCTGGTTCACCTTTGATCTCAGTGCGTTTGCTCAAAATCACCATAGAGGGCAGCGTTTCCAAACGTACGATAGCTATCGTCCTTGTCGATAATACTGAACCAATTTTTGTGCTGTACAATGTTTTTGGAAATTATTTTAAAAATATTCCGCGACTCAATGATAGCCATAAGTATGACACTAAATAAAGCTGGATAACGTACAATCATAAGAAACAATATCATAAGTATGAATCTAAATGAAGATCTGTAACCTAGAATCATAGATAACAATATCCATTAATATGACACTATACGAAGCTGTGAGTGGTGTTGGTGTGTTCAACGTACAATCATAAGTACCAATATAGGTAAGTCAATAAATGCAAAATTAACCGTGTGATTATCGTACAATCAAGTGTACTTTTATACTAAATGAAGCTGTGTGACGGACTATCATTAGTAACCAAATAAAAATAAGCATGGTACTAAATGTATCTGTAATCGTTTCACACGATACTTGGTTCACCTTTGGGATCTAAAATTTGGAATATAAAGTTTTGGACATGCATAAGGAAGTAGGTTAAAACATACGCCGAGGAATATACATTACGAACTATTACTTGCGACAACTACCAAAGAAATGGTTTTTTACTCTCCGACAGGACTATACATGTAATTCGTAGATAGATGGATTCCTTTCATGTATTTAAATTAAACTCAGTTTAATTATCTTGCCTAGGACCAAACATTATCTACAAAATTATCGAAAATTCCAATTTAAAATCGTGATCTTAATAATTTAAAATAAAATAATTTATCAATCAATAAAACAACGGATTTTATAAAAATGATAGAATTTTGGAACAGAATTACTGCCAGCAGATGTGGATAATGGGAGGAAGTATGAAACGCTCCGTAAAGTCAATGGTAAAAATCGCGTACATGAAAGTTTATCCATAAAGAACATAATTAACTTGAGAGCGATGGTCTTTCTGATGGACTAGCAGCGGCTAGTGACAACAGCCGCGAAAGTAGTGGCGCCTGACCTTCAGCCGGGGTTTGAAAAAATGGAGGTACGTACGACGGCAACTTTTTCTTACCAGTTTGGCCCAGAACTTAAATCAAAACTACTACAAACAACTGTAATGTATTGTTGAAACGAGATCATATTTGTGTCTGTCCCGAAATTACAGAACTTCCCAAGAAAAAGAGGAAATGCGAAGAAAAACTTTAGGTAAATATAAGCCTTGGTCATAATAAAGCTACAACACATTTCTTAGTTTCAACTTTCATTCAAACATATATTTCTGTAAGTAATTATATTTAACTATCTGCTATCATTTTAATTACTATATTTAAAAATTGCAACCGCTCTCTATAAACTATTAACATGTTTCTATGAGTTATTAAAGCCACAAAAGTTCAAAAAACGTTGACATTGCAAGTACAGTAAATCTTCACTTATGCTGCTATACCAATTGTTTCTCCCCATTTGTTATCTTCACCTTGCGTTGATGCATCGAGGCAGTACTCCCAATTAGGTAAGATATATTTTGTTATAATTACTTCAAAAATTAAGGCATAGCCTTATAAGAAGGCCTGTCAGGCCTAAGTTTTCCCTTTGGAAAGTTGAAGATTGGTTTAAAAATTCATTGTGTAACTCTAATTGCGTGGAAGTATATAAATTATCTTTAAAAGTGTTAAGTTCAATTTCCTCCTCTATAACTTAAATTACCTTGTTTAAACCCATAAAATCACAATTATTCACTACACTACACTCTTCCATGTAAAAGCAAGGCCAATTCCGTCTCCTCAGAGTAGACAACCTAGGGAACATCAGATATTATAACAGACGATTGAGACCGCTTTACCGCATATGAATACTACAAGCAGGAAATCGCTGTAACTCCACGCGTAGCTCAACGACGAAATAGGGCGAAACCTTTCATATCATGCGATTTGGAGTTATTTTCATACTTTCCCCATTATCCACATCTGCTGCCAGGCTTGTTTGGTGGAGATGCGTTTAGGTCTTAAATGAAAAATAATTATCTTCATAGATGCGAACTCAGATGTGGTGCTGCACTGTTGAGTATCGCACCTTTTATAAAAGCAATTCAAGAAACTCATAATGATAGTTATTTATATTTAACCTATCTTAATATATTAAAGCTTTTTGAAGATCGGGACCAAACAGTAGCGAAGAAATACTTTCGTTTAGAGTAAATAGAGAAGTTTAAATTCCCGAGAGCTTGATGTTTGGTATCATCACTGGAACGGCAAAAAAGGGTTAACACGGAAACGAGCTCTTTGACACTGACAAAAGCAAGCCATAAGATTACATAAAATGCTGAATTTGTTTATGTAGCCGCGCCGCCACACGAGTCAGCGAAATGCATTACGGGGGCTCGCTTCATTTATTAATGACGTCACTAAACTATTTGAATAATAACGAAACGCGAGACAAAAACACGTCATAAAAATTAAAACCAAGAAACCCACTGAAAAACTTAAAATATATTGTGGTTATTATACATACATGAAACAATGAAAAATTCAACTTTAGCTTTTACTGGCCAAAGATACTTTTTTATTTTTTTCTTCTTTCACGGCAATCGTTTTGGTTTTCCCGTCCGTTGTTGGCGGATCTCCTTCCTCTGACAAAGGGCAAACAGGTGTCTTTGAGCATGGCGATTCCGGTTTTTCTCCATTGGCTGGTTTTTCTGGATTGTCTGGTTTTTCTGGATTGGCCGGTTTTTCACCATTATCCGGTTTTTCTGGATTGGCGGGTTTTTCTCCATTCACTGGTTTTTCTGGATTGGCCGGTTTTTCACCATTAGCCGGTTTTTCTGGATTGGCCGGTTTTTCACCATTCGCTGGTTTTTCTGGATTGGCCGGTTTTTCACCATTAGCCGGTTTTTCTGGATTGGCGGGTTTTTCTCCCTTCGCTGGTTTTTCTGGATTGGCGGGTTTTTCTCCATTCGCTGGTTTTTCTGGATTGGCGGGTTTTTCTCCATTCGCTGGTTTTTCTGGATTGGCCGGTTTTTCACCATTGGCGGGTTTTTCTCCATTCGCTGGTTTTTCACCATTAGCCGGTTTTTCTGGATTGGCGGGTTTTTCTCCATTCGCTGGTTTTTCTGGATTGGTCGGTTTTTTGTGCAAGGGTGGGTCGTCCAGCGTGAGTGGTTCTTCCGGTGTTGGCGGTTCTTCCGGCATAAGTGGTTTCTCCGGCATGGGCGGTATTTCCGGCATGGGCGGTTTTTCTGGTTTTGGCATATCGCACGGTGGTGGCTCTTTTGACTTAATTGTTGAGCATGGCGTTTCCGGTTCTTCCGGGATGGGTGTTGTTGATATCTAGGGCATAAAAGGGGCAAAATACGTGCAGTAAAATAGAAAAAACAACATTATTTAAAAAGCTATTATATACTTATTATTACCTCGTCCATTGTAAAACCTAGGAACAACAAACACAATGAGAAGACAGCTAGCCGTTAAACACGCTAACGCAGGGTTGTGTACAAATTTCATTGAACGAGCCCTTACGCTTAACGTTTTACGGGCGGGAGGAAGACAATTTCTCAATATTTCCCTTCCGACCGCAGCAGGCGAAAATTCATCTAACCAATGAAATCTGTACACAATAAAATGCACAGGTTGCCTTCTCCTGGCGTGGGGCGCTGTGTTTGTTGCTCTTATAGGTACCAGACCTAATTGTCGAATTTCCAAACGCATTTTTCCGCGCAAGCCATTCATTTAAGACATCATTAGATGGGCACGCGCGGTAAACTTTACAGAGTTAGAACCTGTCTATTATTATCAATGATTTGATTATATTTCGTGTTGAGTTTTTTTTATAAAAAGTCTTAAATACATGTAGCTCATGGAATGACGCTATTTTAAAAATAAATGCGGATGGAATTTTTTTAGAGGTTCTTTTGAGAAACATTTCCTTTTTTTTAGAAACCCTGACATTAAAACCACCAAGCACCTTCAATTGCTATTAGAACTAGATAAAATATAAATCTGGCGAAGCAGAAAAAAAAACCCTTTTTGTAATGCTGAAGCTTGTTAAGATTTAGATAAAAATATACCAACAATTGTTATAGACATATAATATAAATCTAAATCTCTGATTGTAGTATTTAGTATGTGTAAAGTTTCAAAGAATTAAAAAAAAAATGTAACGGAGATTTAGTTGCCGAAATATTAGTGTAGTAAAAAGCGCCCTTGATTCGCTCGTCCAATTATAATTTAAATGAACTTACCGGAATAATCGACGATAAAAAGTCGTTCATGGGTTCCTTACCGGTGCTTTCGCCTTGAACAAAATGTAAATATTATTTTTTATATAAGTTGCAAATTAAAGGCTATCTGACAAAAACCTAACTTTATTTAAGTAATAAAATTTTAATTAAAAATAATTCGATAAATTTCAAAAAGGTAAAACAATTTTCTTTCGTTCATATACGTACACTAAATTTTATTTAATTAGATTTTTAATTTAGTTGGTGTAAATTTCCAAAAATAAGAAAATGTATGTATTTTATCCCGAAGTACATAAAATTTCAATTGTTTTAATTATAGTTTGAATGAATTGCTCAATTTATAAAAAGGTATATAATTGATCTTTACCTAGATAAATTTCAATTAATAAAAGATTGTATCAATATTTTCATTTGTAGAATTTTCTAAATTTAAAAATGCCCTCGAAACCGTTGATTATATTTAATTCAAAAATTAAGTACAAAATTGGGTAGATCCAAATAAATTAAAGTTATTAAATGAAGAGGTTAGAAAAATATACAAAGATTACCACTTTAAGTCTTTAATATTTTTAAATAATTATGCATGTTAGATGAGTAAAATTCTTGGAGATTCTTGCGGAGTGACATCATCACACAAACAAAATGGCGACGTCAGACGAGACCGATCGAAAGCATTACGTTTTAGTGCTAGTTTAAGTTTAAGTGAATGTCTTTCACAATTTCTTTTATATGTAAAGTCTAGTAAGTGTCATACTTATGGCAAAATATTATAGACTTAGGTTATCATTTCACAATTAAAGCATATTAAGCTGGTATCTCACCATATGACGCAAACAGAAAAACAGTTGCTATTAGACTTAGAAGGCAAGCCATCCTTCAGACTCTTTTTATGAAATCACAAAAGTCAAAATACGTAAAATTAAGTAGAACTTTTAGTAAATTATACCTATCACATCGTTTTGTAGATGTGAAGAGGCATTTATCGCAGACTTTAATAGAACTTTATTAGCTCCTAATTCAGATTTTAGTGGAGGTATAGAGGACCTATTACATATTTTAGTAGAACTTTAGTAGCACCTATCAAAGATTTTAGTACATATAAAATAACACTTAAAAAGTAATATATATTTTTTCAGGGTTTTGTAAATGTTATTCAAATGCTAGAGCTATAATAATATTATTTAAAAGTGCTTATAGAAAACTAAGAAATTGCTTAAGTCCAAATTTCTTGGAAATATCGTTTTTTTGAAAAAAATCTGTATGTGCTTCGTTAGAAAATTAATTTATACAAATTATAGGCATTAAGGTAAACAAGGTTAGTCAAGTCTTTTAATAGAATTTAGAAATTCGGACTCATTTCTATCATATTTGATTTTTCCCCATGAAATGGCGCTATCTTTTCAAAGATATTAGGATAAAAACATATCCCGTATTAAATTTTGTAAATTGTCACGGTCATACATTGAAAAATACTCAATTTACTTACCAATTTGGTCGAATCTCCTCAACTAATCATGTACGATTAAAAAATTGGAAGAAATCTGTGGAAAGGTATGGCCGGTATTCCTTTTTATACATTAACCGTGTAAAACAATGAAGTAAACGATACGTTCAATTGCCCATTGAACTTACTTAGGTGTTTAATTGTTCTAAGAACCATGAAATTCTTGTGTTCTAATACGTGACAATACATATTCTTTGAAAGAGCAAATGTCTAAAACGTGCCGTGCACTTTGCCTTCTTTATTTTCAGTTCGAGTAGAACGCTTGTTTTGTGGCATTAACACTCGTAAAACTAAAACATAAAAGAAGAAATATGATTCACATAATTGTGTCAGTTCCATGTCTCCATCGTGTCAAATGTTTACCGAGGGCAACCACAATTTCAGTAATTTCATCGGGGGTAAAACACACTTTTTAATTCGGCACCTGATATTATTTTAGGCATAATATACCTAAAATAATAATAATAATACTAATTGATACACTTTGAAATATAATTCAAGTTTGGACGCACAAATTATTTTCAATACATACGAGCTATTTTCATTACATTTAGTGAATTACGTTTTGAAATTCCTCAAACAACGTCTGTGTTCGGGCGTTCGTCAAATTGCGACGATTGGATAAATATATTAAAGTCAAAATATTTCCATAGTAGAGCGGAATTGTAATTTTTGATCATCATAATTTTGTAGTAAGTCTTCCTTTCCTAGGAAATACGCAGATTTTAGTTCATTAATATTAAACTGAGTTGCAATTTATATGAGCTGTCCGATGCAATTTTTAATGAAACTGTCGACTTAAGCTCATTTAAAGTTAAAAAATTATTTGACAACTAAATCGTTTGTGACTCAGTTCCCTTTTTTATATTACTGATAAATGACCTTAAAATGTATAATAAGTCGAGTGGACGTGAAATTTCAAAAAAATTTGGTAACTGATTCGATTCCTTCCGTAACTTGCTTCTAGGATTTAGTCGAATCAACGATTCAACTATTTTTCTCGGAGCATGTTTGAATCTTTAAGAGATTCCATCTTAATAGTTGTCGTGATACAAAACGTTAAACCGATGATGCGCAAAGATACTACACTTTGAACTTACCCTAAATTACACTTATATTTTTATTTCTGAAGCCGGGAAATATATTTAAACCATGTACGAGAGTCGAACTTTAAATACTTTTTTATTTAAACTAATATATATTTATCAATTTATACAAAATAGGTTATCTATAAAATGCTGACTTGCTGTGTCGATCTCTGGAACCAAAAAGATTTTTCATGTCCAGTTTGCCGACGCCCCTTATATAGTGGACTTTTATGAAAAAAAAAACACTTGATGGGTCCAGTGATAATTGTCGCGTATGTGTTTTGGGACATGTTTCCAGCCGGTTTAAATTGAGTGGCGTCACTGGTTTTTCTAGTGGGGTCTTATGGATAAACCCAGATGGGAATAACTGGTTACTAGTGGTGTCCTATGAATAAAACCAGATGGACATTTAATAGGTAACCCTCTAATGGTTTTTTACGTTTTTAGCCAGATAGTTACCATTGGTTTTTCAAATGGTTCCCTACGTTTTTAAACAGATAGTTACCATTGGTTTTTCAAATGGTTCCCTACGTTTTTAACCAGATGGTTCCCACTGGTTTTTCAAATGGTTCCTTACGTTTTTAACCAGACAGTTACCATTGGTTTTTCAAATGGTTCCCTATCAGATGATTAATTAAGCCTTACTGGTTTTCTAATGGTTAGTTACATGTAAGCCATACTGTTTTTTTAATGGCTGTGGGAACTGTTTCCCTTAATGGTTCCAATGGTTTCCATTACCATTACCATATAGTTTTCGTTGTAAATTGTAAAAAAAATTACTAACTACACAATTGGAATTTTATTTAAAACCCTTTAGTTTTTATTAAAAATTTTCTAAAAATCGTCACAATTTAGCATTTTTTTTTTCATTTTCTTGGTCTTCTTAGATCGTAAATTTTATCCGAGATGGTTTTATTAACTGTTTTCGCTGCTGCTTCCTAAGAATCTTCAGTTTTTCCTTTGGTTTTTGCCAAGTATCGGACACAATCTAATTTTAAAATGCAACAAATTAAGTTTAAATGTTAAATAACCAATCGACTCACACTGCATAAATCTTTTATCTTAGCCTCAAATGTAACGGGTTGCGATTCTACTCTTATCTCTGTCTTTTTGGTTATTGAATCTTCTCTGGCAAAGAGTAGAAAAGCACCACAGTTGCTTAATCAATTTTAAAGAAAGCACTTTTGACTACAGTTAACTTATGTGGCGTTAATGGTGGCTTAGGTTCTTGGTTTTGATTGCGGTTCGAGGCAACACCAACATTGCTCCTCTCGCAAGGAATTTTTCCTCCCCAAATTATCAACGCCAAGTTTTTGATTCATTCCACTTATTCCAGTCCAAGAAAACTCCAGGGCAAATACCTGTCAAAGAAAGGTTTTTTTTAGTCAAGCGACTAACAACTGACTTTTAAAAACCAAAGTAATACATTGCCATTTGGAGTTTTAGTAAATCGACCTTGTACAGCATCAAATGCCTCCTCTTTTTCTTTCCTCGCACTGGCCGATTTATATTCTGCTTTATTCTTAGCATAGTTTGAACCTTAAAAGTTATGATACTATAGCAATATGTATATTGCAATAGATTATATTTTATAACTATTGTTTTACCTTTTAAATCGGTATATTGTAAAAATTTTCTTTGCAATTCCCTATTCAAAGATGTCAACTCTGCATTATCTTTTTCGAGTGAAGTTACTTTATTCTTTAAAGTTTCAAATAGTTTTTTTCACACCTGAAATGAAATTTATTATTTAACATTTATAAAAATATATTTTATAAATAATAAAATTATTTTATAAATAATAAAAACACCAACCTTCGGATATAAACGGGTCATCTAAAACATATAATTTAAAATTTACGTATTCGATGTTGGCTTTATGAAAGCTGTTTTTACAATCTTTTGTTGGTTTTTGGTTACTTCGGACTCGCTTGCGATCATTATTTTCCATGTTGTCGTAATCACTCAAATTAATGCATTTTTTGTAGATCTTTTCTTTGGCTATCGTGACTATGGGCCCGCTTGGAATTATTATATTCCATGTTGTCGTCATCACTCAAATGAACGCTTTGTTGATGATCTTTTCTTTGCCTTTCGTCGCCTGAAATGTAATACATTATGGCTATCTTAAATTAATGTATATATTAATTTATGAGAGAGGGTACTTGAGATTATGTCAGCATATATATCAGAAGCATTTGATTAGGAAACTGATGAAGACCGTGGAGACATAAATGGAAATGCCATGTCTGAAACTTCTGCTTTCGTAGGAGTTACAGATGGAATATTTGGCAAAATGAACATCTTCATTGTTGAGACTAGAAATTACGGATACGTAACCAGCATAAGCACCCATTTATTCCTCATTTCCATATTATCCCTAAAACATTAAATGATATAGATTATTTTACATGTACGCCTTAAATAATTTCTTCAATTAATCTTCTTAAAATTACATTTACCAAAGGGTAAGGATTTTGCTTGTTCTAGTATGTTCATTTCCTTTTGATTTTGTTTTACTTTTTCATTTTTTTCCTTGCTCTGGTGTCTTTAATTATTTAGAATTTGGAACCATCACCTTTTTCTCACAATGATTTAGATCCAATTCAGTTTCTATTGTATGAAATAATGGTATTAATCCTTAACAGTATAGAAATACTACACTGTAAAAACTTACTGCTAAGCTTTAAAATGCTAAATAATTCTACGTCTCCGTTACATTCGCCAGTTAAAAGGCTGTACTTTTGTCTTGATTCTAAATCTTTTAAATGTTTTGGATTGAATCTTTGAATCATAGTTAATGGAACTACTTATCTTGCATCAATTTTTAGGACTTCAACTAGGGCAAATTTAGGAAGATCGCCAGCATTTTCAACCCTGTCAACTCTCTTCACTTTTTGTATTTCAAAAGTTGTGAAGCTTAGACTTTTCGTTTCCATATGGGATTTCTGGACTTTCCTTAATTTCTTCATTCTAAAACGATAAATATGAAAATAGTTTATAAAATATAAACTATACTAAGTATGATAAAATTAACGTTGGTTCATTCAACCTGTTTTTCAAATTATTTCTGGGTTTGTACTTTATAGGCCTCGTCTGAAAAGAATAACCCTAAATTCCTAACCCTGACCAAATAATTGAATTTCATGTAATGGCAGGTATTCTTTTATCGTTTATAAATTTTATAAAGATAAAAAGGTACTACAATAAAAATGTATTTACTTACTTTGGTCGCAATTAACGAAATTACGTTATTACGACGACGTGGAAACGTGTCAAATAAAGAAGATGGAGACAAATGGAGATAAGATAATTCGTTTTGAGCGCTGCCAAAGACTATAAGATTATATATATAGTCTTTGTTTCCAACAAATTGTGTATTTTTCCAGAATAGTGTTAAGCAGGGCAGATAATAAGTACAGGACACTGGACATGGGTCCGACAAATTTGACAAATTAATGTGCGATAACTTTTCCATGGTCATATGTCCAATAACATTATCTAATATTTGAGAAGCTTTTATTTTTTAAATCTTTGAGATTAACAACATGTCCGATACCTTTTCTGAAAAAAAGTATGGGGTCACTGGTTAAATGTCCTATAACTTCAAATCCTTATTTTCGGCCCTGGTGATAAGGAAATAAGCTACGGGCAACTTAGATTCACTGCTTCGAGTAGTAATGAATCTAAGTTGGCTGTAATTCAACAGAGGGATGCCACCATAGAGATAGAAAATAAGTAGAGACCCAATGAAATCTGAGGGTTTGTTCCGCGGTGTTATCCCCCTTCGCGAGCTATGCGTTATAGGGAAGAAAACACATGGCGCCACAAACGGCCATCTAAGAAACTAAACTCCCTTTGTGGCAACCAGCTGGGCTTTATGACGTCATTGCAAAATGTAAACAACGTCGATATTTGGAGAGAAAAAAGGTAAATTTACCTCTAATATTAAAGATTAAATACAATTATCAATCGTAATAATATATTTCTGATAGACTGGCATTGCATACAAAATTGTCCTTTTTCGAACTACTATCGTTGTTGTATCTGCTGATTTTTCTTAATCTTATATTTACAAGTATCCTATGGGGACTTTTAAATGGCCGTTGATAGCCACAACCATAAATAAAACCGTTGATGTTGCAATTTCGTCAGTGGCTTGAGTTTACGAATCCGGAAAATTAATTTCCTATCCATTCAGTATGTTTCTTGATTGACGATTCATCAATACAAAACAAATAATGCTATTAAAAGTTGATGGTCTGATTTGTCACTCTCATTTTTAATGTAGTTAGAACTTGGAACAATTTTGTTTATCCATTCTCGTAGAGGGTTGGGATGTGGTAAACAAAGGTGTTTTCTCAAGAAATCGTTTGCTTTCGGAGAATAAAAATTAACTGTCATGGCAAAGCTTCGTAGTAACTGAGGGTATTGCTGTTTTTTTATTCTTCAACAGTTCTATTGAAGTTGGACCAAGTCTTTTATCATTTCACGAAGAGTTTTTTAGAGATGAATCATCTTCAATCTCGTTCATTTCAATAGATTCAAAATCCATCCATAATGACTAGAAATTTTAAATTAACATTAATCATGGAATATTAATTATTAGGGTATCTGAGGATGACACTTTTAAGTCGAGAGTGTCGAGACCATAGAACGTTTCATATTGGATATCCAAAGACGTTTTCGAGAGTTTTAATGTTTCCGTGGAATAGTAGGTGCTAGTTGTATATTATTAATCTCGAGTGTCTCCGAACTGACCAAATCAATATGTTAGCTGTAAGTCCTCTAGGGATGCAACGGTTCCACTTTTTTGGACTATCTCGGTTCCGGATCCGGTTCTGGTTCTTAAATTTTTGCTTTATCGGTTCCGGTTACGGTTCCGGTTCTCAAAATTTAGAACCTATCGGTTCCGGTTCCTAAACGGTTCCTATACGGTTCCAGTGTGTTTAGTATTATTTAAAGTTAAATACGCAAGCAATTCAAATGAAGTTAAAGATAAATAAAATCCACCACATTTATTTATTTAGAATATAAAATTGGTTTTTGATCAATTATATTTTAAAAATAGTAGCTTTCTCAGTGACGTGGCTATAGGTTCCGGGTCCTCCCGCGAAACGGTTTTTGGGGTCCCTTATAATCATTAAGGCCGAGTCGCGATTATCGCCTTCTTGAGTTAGGGCTAACATGTATCGCCTTCTACAATTAGCGTCTGGATCATTAAAAACCAAGGTTCTGGTAGAACTTGGAAGTCTGGAGTTCAGACTCCCAAGTCCGACCAGAATCACGATCTAGATGACTTAATGTAAAATAATTAAAAAATTATTGCTACTATTCTCTCGTAGGGAACTCGTGTAAGCGCGTTATTTGTTTATTCAATAAAGTAGGGTCAAAATGAAATCTTCTGTTTGAAAATTCCCACGGTTTCATCGTTTCAAGATGGAGGGGGGGGGGGGAATGATGTACTTTCAAGTTTTGGGGAGACATTGCCTTCCCTTCCGTTTCTCATATCTGAGGCGTTGGAGGGGGCAAAGAGAAACGAAACGGGGGTCTAGGAGCTTAGCCCCCGATGAAGAGTGAGTAATCGGTCGCGAATGTCATTAAGGCATTAACAATAACAACAGTTATCATACGAAGTGTAATTTAGTCTTTAGAGTCGTTTATGAATTTAAGATATACAAAACCACAATAATAAAATGAGAATGGGTTTGAATTTTTAAAGGAGTATAGCTTCACCGAATGCATGTGTTACTGTTTGACTAATATGTAAATTGGCGGGAAAAGACACAGTTGAGCTTCTATAAGCTTAATATGCTTTTAAATTGAGAATTTGTGCTTTTAAAGATTTCCACTCACCAAAAAGTTGAAAAACCATAACATTAGTTGCCCCTCAAAGCAAAATTCTAGGGAGGGGCATTGCCCCCCTGGTTCCTACGCCCCTTCCTCAAGCAAGTAAAACATTAACTTGAGCTGAGAAGAGAAAAACTAGACGAGGCCTCGCGCGGTTGGACTGTACATAGTCCCATAAGCAATTTGGGGGCCCCTCGATGGAAGCCCCCCCCCGCATTGCGGAGTCTGCCAGGCCTTTATTTACGCCACTGGCTTTTCTGCTGTTCCTCCTCTAAGTCGGTTGCGAAGGGGATCATCAATTATGCTTGCCCATTGCCCCACTAAATAATTGCTCGGAAGGCACACTAGTAGCAGTAGATATTGTGGCCTTTGCTACATTTGTGAAATTGTGTCGAGTTCTCCGACTGAAGAAAATAAATCTAAAACTATCGCGGATTTCCGGATTATGGCAGTTTTTAAAGCAAACATTTGGAGGACGAGCCCATTTTCAATTGAGAATACGTAAGGGTGTGTCAGTTGACAGTTACGTAGAAACCCACGTAGAGTTATCTGAGATAGGATAAAGATGAGCTTATACACTCTTTTTAGAAACGTTTATTGGGCTCCGCCATTATCGTACAGACATCCAACGAGCCAGCCCTCTACCGCAGAAATTTCATCCCCCCAAAACCGGTTTTTTCATCACCCTCCCCGAAGACTAAGGTAATGGCGGTTGACTGGGAAGGCGCGTTTAAGAGTCTATATGAAAAACTAATAGTAAATTAGGAAGTTTAATTACTAAATTTCCACATGCGCTAAATGTTGGTAAATAAAGTAATAGAACCGTTTAAAAACCGTTTAAAACAATGAAAATCTCCGGTTCCGGTTCCGGTTATCATTTTGTTACAAATATCGGTTCCGGTTCCGGATACGGTTATCAAATTTTTATAATATCGGTTCCGGTTCCGGTTCCGTTGCATCCCTAAAGTCATCTATAAAGTTATTTTGGTATATACCGATATCACCAGAAGTACTTCTGATTTCACCAGAAGTACTTCTGATATCACTAATATTATTAAACTCTGAAAATTGTTTCTCCCGGTTTTGTTGAATCTCAAGGGAAAATCCAATTTGCAACTTCACAAGCTTCAACTATTTTCAGATTAATTTAATTGACACGACATTTACGTTTTATACTAACATATTACTTTCCAAAGTTGTCAAGTCGATACTTAGCTTAAATGTCGATTATTTAAGCCCAAATCTTAAACTCAACGATTATGTTATTTTCCAAAAAACCCGATGGGAATAGTCCAGGCTATTAAATCGAACCGATTTAGATGAAATTATATTATTTTAATTTGATCTTAAATATAGTTTGAAACGACCAATTTAAGTTCTTAAAGCTTTCGTCATGAGAAATAGTTAAATATTATTCATTTTCAGTCTACTCATCACAGATTGCGCCAGAACGGCATTCTGATAAAAGGACAAATTTCCGAATTAAGTTTTGTTTTACTGCCGAAGGTAGAGTGGTGCTTAAATATCTGTCAACTGGCTCGTAGGATACAAAGGGAGACAATATATAGAGCGCTTCACTGTTCGTCACTGTCTTTTCTTTGCATTCAGATACCATCTATTTAGTCAGGCAGAGTAAAATTAAAATGTTTAATTTAAGAACTAAATTAATATTAATTGAAATTTTAACTAACCATCCAGAACTTCGATACTTTATGAACTAACAATGAAGTGAACATTGAGATATAGTTGTTTGAAATGGTTTGTTTTAGAAAAGTTAATCTATTAAAGAAACATCGCTTCTTCCTAGTGATAAGTACTCTTAACACGTCCGCCAAGAAGGCGATAACATTATTTCGTGCCCGTATTCCATTTGAGCAGGTAGCATTAAATCATGAAAAAGTAAAAAAAACATTTGAGTGAAATATTGCCTCCAGCCATACACGGCTTCGAAAAGTAAGTGCCACACTTATTTATTACTTCTGGCACACTTATTTGTTACTTATAATCGACTCCTACCACCAAAACTGTCCAGTAAAGTCTACCAGCCAGCCCAGGTTAGTTCCTTGGTGGAATAATGAGATAGGTAGACTTGGCAAAACTACTCTCAAGCTTTTTAATAAAGCTAAGAGGTCGGGTGATTGGTCAGCATATAAGCAGACCCTCATTTCCTATCGTAAGGCCATTCGGGAAGAAAAACAGGCTTCCTGGAGGGATTTATGTGAGAGTATCTCTGATTATCCAACTAATGAAAATTATGGCACATAACAATACAAACCATCTGGATATTATTAAGTTGAAGGATGGTAGTTACTCCAGTTCTCAAAATGAGACACTACCTCATATGCTGGAGTTCACTTTCTAGACTCCAGAGTCATTGACACAGATTACTCTTATGATCTTCCTCTTCGGTTCAAAAGAACTAAAAAGGTAGGTTGTCACTCACTTCAACCTTATGTGAGCTATAAAGTGATTTACCGGATGGAATCTCACCCGTCTTATTGCAGGAGGGAATTGATATTATCTATCCTGTGTTGTGCAGGATCTACAGGCCCCTGTATAATTGTTCTTAGGCATTTACCAGGCTCTTGGAAGCATTAAAAGGTTATATTTATTCTTAAACCCGAGAAAACCAGTTATCTCGAGGCTAAGGCATTAAGACCAATCAGTCTAACTTCATTTCTCCTAAAAGTATTGGTAGATATATTAGAGAGGAGGTTCTTAGTGTTACACCCCTCTCTGATGCTCAAAATGGCTATCAAAAGGGCAAAACTACTGAGACATTCGCTGTTTTACTGGAGGGGGCTTTTGATAAAGTATCTAAGGCTGTCATTATTAAGGCTGCTAGATGTTTCGGTATCAATGATACGCTTTGTCTATGGATCGATTCTATGTTCACTGATCGGATCGCGACGGCCTCCATGCTTGGTGAATCGCTGAGGGTCACCGCCAGCCGGGGGTGTTCTTTCACCCCTGCTGTGGAGCCTGGTTGTGGAAGAACTCTTGGTGAGGCTAAACAGCTAGGATTGCTGTCGCGGCTTTGGTTACGACGATGTCGCAATGGTTATTACTAGGAAGTTCCCAGGAACCATTTCGGTTATGATAAGAAAAGCTCTCATTTCTGTGGAATTCTGGTGTAGGGAGGTTGAACTCATCGTCAATCCTGACAAGACCAGCCTGGTTCCTTTCACTCGGAGGAAGGTAAAGGACTTTTTTAACGATATTTCTTTCTTTTTGGACCATCTTGGTCAAGTCAGCTGAGGTAAAATACATCGGGGTCATGGAAGTCTCATCTTGATGGATAAGATGTTATTCTGGAGAGTAAGGTAGTAAGCAAGTCTTGGGGTCTTAGCAAAAAGGTTTTATATTGGATCTTTACCATGATAATCTGACGTATGCAGCAGTGGTTTGGTGGCCGGGGTTGTGCTTAAGTCAGTTCAGGCTGAACTATGCACTGTGCAAGGCTGACCTGGGTCAGCATTACAGGAGCTATGAGAATAGCCCGAAGCGTTTCTCTGTAGGTGCTCCTGAATATTCTGCCGATCTATCTTTATATAGAGGAGGTTGCAATTATGAGTGCCTATCGGTTACTACATAATGGTTGGTGGTTGTCTGCTAATTGGGAATGCAGCTACACCAGTTTCGGCAATCTTCTGGTCATTTACCGGTCTTATTGTCGGGTTCTGACCACATAGCTGCAGTTTAGTGTTTACTTTTTGGAACCAAGGATGAAATTGTTTAGTTCACGGATGGTTCCAAGACACACTCAGAGGTAGAAGCTGGTGTTTACTGTCAGACTAAGAAGTTTGGCTTCTTTGAGAGCCTCGGCGTTTTAGCTACGGTCTTTCAGGCAGAGATTTCGGCTATCTGCTTCTGTGAAGACTTCTGTCTTAAGAAGTATTGGGGCAAGACTGTTAAGATTTTTTCGAACAGCCAGACTGCCCTTAAGGCTCTTAATCCGTTAAGTATCACTTCTAAGATCGTTCTGAGCTGTATGATCTTCTTTCAGCTTAAGCTTGCCAAACCTATATATTACTCTTAGTCTTTAAAAATAAAAAGATGAATGATTAAGAAAAGGGGTTGGGATAATTGTTAATCCTCGGATCAAAATTTGTAACGTCTAATTTTCCTCCTCAACAAAAAAACATACATACCTTAGCGCTGTCTTCAAGACGTATCCAGGTCTAGTTGTCTTCTTTATTTTCAAGCACTTCATCCGTCCATCTTCAATATCAAATCGGGAAAAAAATAAAAAAATCGCCCATAATAACTAACATACTCACCAACGCCTTGCTTTCGAGAGCTCTTCTAGTGGCCCTCCTCATCTTCGCGCTTCATCCGTCAACCTTTTAAAAAAAACCTAATCTTCTCACCACCGCGCTGATTTCGAGAACCCGTTGGTCAATCTTCTAGTTGCTACCCTCATCTAGAGACCTGTTCGGCAATCTACTAGTCATTTTCGAGACTGGTTCTTCAATTTTCTATGTGCCCTCATCATCTTCAAGCCACGGTTGGCAATTTTTTTACTTAAAACAAAAAATCAAATCGATTTTTTTTATTTTAATTAAAATTTCCGTTTTATATAATTTAGTATCATAGTTTTACCTAAAACAAATGTTTTAATTTTGTAAAGACTATAATGCATTTATTCAATTGAAGCTTTGATAACCATGTAGAAATTCTTATTTTTACAAACCTATTTGGGTACATTACCAAAAAAAATACAAATTGACATGTAACTGTAGCTGTTCCTACGGTGGGGCTTGGAGTTTATTCGTCATCATACAAAGAGAGGCTGAAGGAGGGATTCAAATGCTTAAACAAAAATAAAAAATTTGCAGATTTTTCATTCCCTAATCGGTTTCTCAATTTGCATTGCACCAATCTAAAGGTGCTAAAAACCCGTTCGGTTCCCGCTGACGAAGCTATAGCAATTGCAAAGCAGTTTGAAGTATATTTTCCGGTAATACCTCTTTGTGTAATTCCCACCATTCGCAAACTCTTAACTGTTTAATAATGTTAGATTTAAACATGAAGGGTTTAAAAGGGGACCATTTATTTTCGAATTTAACTCCATAGCTACTTCTCTTTCATTGTCTGTGAGATTACTGGAATCATATCTAGGATCAAAAAGGGCGGGTGTTAAAGCCATCTCATATCGTTTTCGAATATTCGTCATTAACCCATCAAAATTATATATTGTCTCCAAATCACAGTATTTTACCGCGTCTGATATAGTGCAGGTATTGCTCTGGGTCTTGTCTAGAGCTAATGATAATGGCTTCAGAATGGAAAGCAAATCCTATGCATTTCTCTTAACTCAATTTTTAACTTTTCCAAACATAACTATCTATTTCATCTTTGTTTTCGTCACAAATGTTTACTTATTCAACCCAGTTATCTAGGTACGATTCTAGACTATTTGTCATTGAGTTTCAACAAACCTCAACAGGTAAAACGAGGGAATTCAGCTTCTCTTCTTTGGTTTTAGCCAACGCAAAATGAGTGTTTCTAAAATATTTTACCACAGTTGTAACGTGTTTAATTACATTTGGTTTGTTTAGTCAGATTTGGCAAAAACCCGGCAAAATCAGGTTTTTGCCGGGACATGTGGGAAAAAACTCTTTTCACGCTCAATTAATCATTGATATCTCTATTAAGTGACTAATTTGGTCATTGCAAATAGGAGATATGCAAAAAAGGCAGAAGAATAGAATAGAAAAATATACTGCTTTTAATAAAAGCAGTATAAATTCAATAAAAAATAATAAAAGCCTTTTATTATTTTTTATTGAATTTTGCCACTAGAAGTGGAAAAAACCATGGAAATACGATTTTCCACACTGTTTTTAATAGGAAAAAACAGGTGCGAAAAACCGCGGTTTCTTCCACTCTTGGCAAAATCGTGCCAACCCTGGTTTAGGTCTTTCGCTTAGAGATTTAGAATTTGGGCAAAACAACCGTAAGTTAGAACATTGATATTTTTTCTGGGTTGATTCCTCATTTCTCCCATATTGGCGACATTATCAATAACCACACTTCTAACTCTCCCCTCAAATTTTCTTTCGAATTCTTCAATGCCCTCTATCGTTATTTCTTCAAGATATTTGCTAGTATAAGCCTTTCCCGTCGTGTCAATTGATTTAATAAGGAAAAACAGGGTTCGTACAGATCCTGGATAAGTCAGGGATTTGGAAAAAGAAGGCAAAAGGTCAGGGATTTGAATAACTTTGAGAAAAGTTAGAGATTTCGTTTAGTTGACCTAAACATACCCCGCCAAATATTTTATTCCATCGTAAAAACTACTCTTTCCTCAGCTACGAGAAAAGAGACGAGTCAGAAGACCTAGAGAAGACTATATGCGTTGCCTAGTGCTTCTATTTCGCATCTTTCGTTTGCGCCACTCCTTACTGTCTGGACCCCCGCTACCGAAACTCCTCGATTCCCGCGAAAACATCTCTAGTTTCCATACTACGCTAGACTTCAGCAGTTTCGTCTGCAAAACTTTCTGAACATGTTTTGGCACGAAGTTATCCGAATTTTGGCGCGTATAACGGACAAACCTAATTTGCCAAGGTCGTTCATTTTACAATAAAAGGTAACTTAATTTTGAAAATATAAATAAGTATACATTTTTAATGTTATATAAATATATCTTTAAAATTATAGGAACTAAAATGATTTTTTTTGTTAAAAAATCGTTGATTTAAATCGATTTGAATCAGCCAACCCTGCTTCAAGCTTGATCTACTTCGAGAACTCTTCGTCAATCTTCTGGTTATCCTCATCATCATCTTTGAGTGCTTGCTCCGACAATCGTTTCCACAAACAAATGCTCACCTTTGCGCTGTCTTCGAGACTTACTCATTAATATTCTAGTCGCCCTGATCATCTTAGAGTGCTTCATCTGTTAATCTTCTTCTAACAAAGAAAATAAATAATAATATTAAAAATTATCCTCACAAACGCGCTGCTTTTAGTACATGTTCGTCATTCTTCTAGTTGCCCTCGTCATCTTCGAGATCCATTCGTTACTCTTCTGGCTACCCTCGTCATCTTAAAACTTCATCCGTCAGTCTTCAAAAAAACCTACTCTGCTCACCAACGCGCTGATTTAGAGAACTCGTTCGTCAATCTTCCAGTAGTGTAACTAGGAACTCCGGGGCCCCCCCGCGAAAAACGACTCGGGGCCCTTTTAAAAAGCACCAATTTCAATCATAAACGTTCCCCCCCCCCCCCCCACGCTGCGGGGTCAGCGGGGGCACTATTTACGCCACTGCAATCTTCTAGTTTGCCTCATCATTTTCGAGACCCGTTCGTCAATCTTCTGGTTATCCATCATCATCTTCTTCGAGTGATTCTAAAGAAAATATATACTCACCAATGCGTTGCTTTCGAGATCTTGTAGTCCATCTTCTAGTAGTTCCCATCATCTTCGAGACCTCTTCGATAAAAAAAACAACAAAAATCATCAACAAAGCACTGCTTTCGATACCTATTTGTGCAATCTTCTAATCACCTTCATCATCTTCGAGACCGGTTGGTCAATCTTCTAGTTACCCTCGTCATCTTCAAGTGTCATTCGTCGGTTTAATAAAAAAGCTTACCTTCGCAGAATTCGAGTACCTTCTCCTATACAAAAATTTCTCGTTTTCGAGTATTCACCTTCAAAAACTTTTGGACCATCATTTTATATATATATAATTCTTCGTCCACATCAATTTTATACTTACCTACACACTGTCTTCGAAAGCTATTTTACCATTTTCTAGTAGTACTCATCTTCGAACTCCAGGCATCAGTCTTCTAAAAAAAATTACTTCCTTTTGAACTGTCTTCAAAATGTATTCCAGTCATCCTCATTTTTTCAATATTAATCCTTCATCAATACATTAACGTATATATGTACTCACTTCTGAACCGTCTCACAACACATATTTAAACATTCGGCTCAGGGTTATCTGTCGATATTTTACTTATATCAACTTTGTATTGTTCATCCATGGTTACATGTACCTCTCATCTTTACATTCATCTAATTACTAATGATAAATCTAACCAATGTACTTTTATCATTACTGCTTCGAGTGTAAACTATCGTCATAATATAAGTAATCACTTGAAAAAATACTTAAAGTGGATAAATCTGCATAATTCCTACCATCTAAGCATTATCGTAAACTTTATCCTCGTTCAATAATTACTCATACGGCACTCCTTCAGTTCCCAATTTGTTTATATAATTTATTTCATTCCGTAATTGTTTAATTTTTATTTTTTTTAAAAAACTTCATCGGTGACTGAGGACGGCCTGCAGTTGTGATGCGCCTCTGGTGTCTCCCCGTGGGGTCGGGCTGTTACAATTTAAGGACCCCGCAAACCCCCAAAATTGGGAAACTACCCCAAAAAAATTGTTCTCTCTTCAATTCCAGTTACCTGATGATTAAAGCAAAGCCCTTTGGTAGTGGTGCCAGGGAAGGTATATAGCCTTTTTAACGAAAATACGAATAAAATAAAGAAACTTATAGCATTATGAACATTTACCGTCGTACATTGCTAACGCTTTTTTGCAGCAACCGAGTTCCAAAAGTAGCTCAATTGTGGAGGGAAACCACACACATGGCAACACTGCCGGCGGCGTTCCAGTCCCTCTCAATATTTCATGACCAGCGGGCACGAAATAAAAAGTACAAAAAGGATGGTCGTACCAACAAATGGAGAATTTTCCCAAATCACCACCTACTCTGAGATTTAAATTTAACATGAAAGCCGCTTATGGTTTAAAGTCTAATAGTTCGAAATTGGATTAATAAAACTTTAAACCATAAAGGGTATCCATTTTAGGGCGCATAAGGGTCGCATAGTCGTAAATGCCGACTAACGCATACGCTTTGATTTTTCGTAGCAGTCGACCCGACGTTATTTTAAGTATATAAAATTCTTTAAAAGAAGAAGCTCATGGATTGTCAAATTAAATTAAAAGAAACCCGGCTGCAAAATGGCCGGGTTAGCGGAGAGAGCTTTCGGCCCTCGAAAGGCCTTTGTCAATCTAAAGTAAAATCTAAAAACCATTAGTATATATACTAAAAGTTAAAACATCAAACATTTTTGTTGTGTAAAATGTCCCCCCATAATTTTGCCTCCAAGCGCCCTTCGTCCAAGTTCATATTATCCTGATGTTTTTAATAAATAAACCCTCAATAAATTTCCTTTTAAACCAATTTTTTTTCTGAGTATGCAATTTCCACCCCATTGAAATCTATCTTATGATTATCACCCGTAGAGTTCCAAATATGATGGGCTAACCCATTTTCCATGTCACCTCTAGCCACACAGTTCTTATGTTCACTCATTCTTGTATTTACCTTTCGCTTAGTTTCTCCAAAATATTATTTAGAGCAACTACATTCTAATTTATAAACCACGCCACTGTGTTGTCCGACCGGTACTTTATTATCAGGTTTATTTTGTTATTAAGAATGTTTTTTAAAGTATGAGTGCTGCTACTGACAAATTTAACGTTGTATTTTTGTTTTAAAATTCTAGCTGCCTTTTCTGTTTTTTCTTTTATATATGGTAAAACTAACGGTCTGTCTTTTGGTGGCTTTTGACTACTGTAGTTACGAATATGGTAATAATAAAATATGTTATCAATGCATTTTTCTCGGTAATTGCAGTTTTAATTTAGCTTTGTCAGTACAGAGATTATCGGAAAACGATTCCACACGAGCTTTTAAACCTTTTACTAAGCCTAATTTTACATGACGCGGGTGGTTCGAAAAATAATTCAAAAATGCGTGGCTATGGGTGGGTTCTTGGTAGAGGGAGCAAGTGAGGGTTTCAGTACCACTGACTCTCTCTACCATTACATCGAGGAAGTTCAACCTTCTATCAACTTCTATTTCTAACGTGAATTTAATAAATGGGTCAATGTCATTTAAAATTGGTAATATGTCATCAACATAACGTAACCAAGTTTTTATGTTGCGAACTAAGCGCGGGTGCTTAAAAATTGTCTCCTCAATATGTTCCATATATAAATTAGCTAAAATGGGCGACAGTGGATTACCCATAGCAAGTCCCTTCGTCTGACTATAAAAGTCGCCGTTAAATTCAAAGTAGGTGTTAGCTATACATATTTCGCTCCGTTCCAATACGGATTGCACACTTAAGTTAGTCCTCTGTAGTAGAGTTTTATCAGAAAGCAACCTCCCTCGAAGAACATTCAAAACACCGTCAATAGGTATATTAGTAAAAAGGCTAACTACATCTAAACTAAGCAATTAATATTTGGTGGATAATTTCAAGTTTTTAATTTTGGACACAAAATCAGTAGAATTATTTAAATTTCTATCATTTCCTACTAAGGGGGCGATTATTGGAACTAAATATTTGGCCAAACGATATGTTGGGCTAAACTTGGAATTGACTATAGGGCGCATCGGATAATTTTCCTTGTGGATCTTTGGGAGACCGTATATAGAAGGGGTTTTTGCACAATCAGTTATTAAACGGAAATATAATTTTTTGGGAATTTCATTGTTTTTAATACACTTGTTTACACATTATTTAACTAAAGAGTCAACCGCACTGGTTCTATCCCCCCTAATTTTTTTATATCATTACTTTGTAAAAGTTTGTTCATCTTAGAATTATAATCTATTGTGTCCATTACCACGACACGATCCCCCTTATCTGCACTTACGATTCTATTATTATTTTTCAATGTTTTCAATGCGTGTCTTTCGTTAACTGTTCAATTCGGTTGTTCCCTACCCCTGGCCTGAGAGTTTTTGTAATGTAGATAAGTTTCCTAATAGACTGTTTTTCCATTTCCGAAAGTTTACTGTTGTTATGCAAAAACTCCTCCGTTCTGGCAATTTTTGTTGGAGGCAAAATTATGGGGGGACATTTTATAAATATCGGTCGTGATGTTTTAACTTTTTAACTTTTAGTATATATACTAATGGTTTTTAGATTTTTCTTTAGATTGACAAAGGCCTTTCGAGGGCCGAAAGCTCTCTCCGTTAACCCGGCCATTTTGCAGCCGGGTTTCTTTTGATTTAATTTGAAAATCCATGAGCTTCTTCTTTTAAAGAATTTTATATCATTTTACCATGGATTTTAAAAGTTTTAGTATTTATGATTTCACGCACGAAAAAGAAGACGTAGCGAATTTTTATAGACTTAAGAAATGTAAACTGCTTTTAGCTTCAATTACTAATCAAATACATTTCTTGTGCAAATGTCGCGACTTTGACTTATCTCCTAACGGCCTCTCTATTAATTCCAAGTCTAACTTCCAAAAACGACGACGAGTTCTTAATGCGGAATGAAATTTAGAGAAAGCTCTTCTCTCAAATTAAAACGTAAATCACTTTACAGTGAGGCAACCTTTCTCAAAGATCAGCTTTATACTTACCTTGATTACTCAACTGTATATAACCTTTTAGACATAATTCAACATTTGTTAGATTTTTACGGAATAAATCGAAAATACAGAGCTAAATAAAATAATACGGTTTATTATGATGACGTACAAAAGTAGACTAGCACAGAGATTTTCTAGAACTAAAAACAAAGAGACACGTGATTAGCTAATAGAATCCCGCGGGAAACATTATCGCCATCTATGTTTCGAGTTCGGCATAAGTCTATATCACTCTCTAACACTTCCCCTTGTCGACTCATAACTTTCTCTCTTAAGTCCTATCTGCTCACAATGTTCTTTAATGTGTTGCGCCCCTATAGGCTTGGTCAGCATATCTGCCAGGTTCTTGTCGGAACGCACATACTGAAAAGAAATCTTCCCCTCGTCAACCATTTCACGTAGAAAGTAATACCTTAAGTCAATATGCTTGCTGCGATCAGAAGTCATTTGATTTTTGGCTAAGCACATTGCCCCTTGATTATCCACGTTTACCGAGAATGGTCCTATTTGAGTCTTCTCTCCAATTTCTGTCAACAGATTTCGAAGCCACATCGCTTCTTTAGCTGCAGCACACATTGCTAAGTATTCGGCTTCTACCGTTGATAGTGCTGTTGTTCTCTGCTTCTTACTACTCCATGATATCGCTGTATTTCCCATTAGGAATACGTAACCGCTGTAAGATTTTCGATCCACGTGGTCTCTTGCCCAATCGGCGTCCGAGAAAGCTGATACGTCACCAGAATTCTTTCTGTAGGTCAATTTATAATCTTTCGTCTGTTTTATATTTCGGAGTACACTCTGTTCAAAAAGTCTTTGCCCGTGGGAGATTTCGAACATTTTCGTCCGTCATTTCTTTTATAGTTGCATCAAGTCGAAGCGGACATCGGTAATAGATTAATAAAATGTTTAGCTACAAATTGGCCAAAATCATTTTCTGGATAGATTTATAATTTGGCCTATTTTGGCCTAAAAGAGGGGGTGTCAACTTTTTTATTTTTTATCTCAGGTCGTTTTACACCCGATTTTCGTGTTCTCCGGGGTTGATTTATGTTCAGAAAGTGTTGGAATTATTAAAATCGACGCATTGGTTCAAAAGATATTCACCAAAGACGTTTTCACAGAAATTGAGAAATATATAAACATCTTACCAAGCCATTTAAAATAATAAATGTTGACGGGTTTTGTCGCCATCTATAGTTCCTAGAAGTAACCTTTTTTGTTTAATTCTAAATATGTAATAAATTGAAGGTTAACATAAATATTTTCATGTGCTCATTTGAGAAACGAACAGGGGTGACGCCAGAAAATATTTAGGTGTAGACAAAGATTTTTAAAAGTTCCTCAAATACTTAAAAATTACATTTTTAGAAGTTTTTTTTCATATATTGAAAATAGTTTTAAATTTATTTTACAAGTGTTAACTAACTTTAAAATATAAATTTTAAATATAGTGTTTATTTTAGTTACAAATTTGAAAAGTCGAGAAATTTTATAAAAAAATTTATAATGTTGCGGTTTTTAAACTTTTACAATTAACTAATGTCGCAGCAGCGCGTGAAAATTGGATTTGGCGCCACGTTGGAATAAGCCTTTGAGCATTTTCAGGAAGTTAACTAGAAATCGCCGGGGCAGCTCCAGACTAACTTATGGGGGGGGGGGGGGGCACCGTATTGGTTTTATATTGAAAAACGTAAAGAAATAAAAACCTACAATCTCGTGTGGTATATATCAATTGTTAACCTCCCCCCCCATGGTGCCGCCCCGGGTAATCAGCAAAATATGTAGCAAAAACCAATTACAAAAATCTCAAAATTACGCCTAACGAGGGCTACGGACGACTTCAAAAGTTTATTTACGTATGTTAGTAAACACTTAACTTCATATGTGTTTTACGTTTACGTTATCGTTAGTACTAATATAGGACCGTATGGATATTAGCTAGGCTGAAGCTGAGATTGCGTTAGACTAGTTATATTAAAGGTCAATTAAAGGTCCGCGCCGAGTAGCGACTTTCGATAGCTCCTTTAAATCCATACACATTTACCCTGCTTGAATCAATATGCCACGATCCTAGCTCTTCTAAATGCATATACCCTGGTCGTAATATTTCGGTATAAAATGCGCGAACCTTGCAGTTTAAGTAAGTGATTCAGCTTTAAAATGCCCCGAATCAAAGTCGCTACTCGGCGCGGATCTTTAATTGACCTTTAATATAACTAGTCTAACGCAATCTCAGCTTTAGCCTAGCTAATATCCATACGGTCCTATATTAGTACTAACGATAACGTAAACATATTAAACACATATGAAGTTAAGTTTTTACTAACATACGTAAATAAACTTTTAAAGTCGTCCGTAGCCCTCGTTAGGCGTTATTTTCAGATTTTTGTAATTGGTGTTTGCTACATATTTTGCTGATTACCCGGGGCGGCACCTTCAATTATCTATTTCGATTTTAACCTGTTACCTTAAGCGCCCCTCACTTTTCAGGGTGTAGCGCGGAGATTTGTTTTCGTCGTCTTAGGATGCCTTCACGCGTTGCTGCGACATTAGTTAATTGTTAAAGTTTAAAAACCTCAACATTATAAAAAATTTTATAAAATTTCTCAACTTTGTAACTAAAATAAACACTATATTTAAAATTTATTTAATTTTTAAGTATTTGAGGAACTTTTAAAAATCTTTGCCTACACCTAAATATTTTCTGGCGTCGCCTCTGTTCGTTTCTCAAATGAATACATGAAAATATTTATGTTAACCTTCAATTTGTTACATATTTAAAATTAAACAAAAAAGGTTACTTCTAGGAACTATAGATGGCGACAAAACCCGTCAACATTTATTATTTTAAATGGCTTGGTAAGATGTTTAGATATTTCTCAATTTCTGTGAAAACTTCTTTGGTGAATATCTTTTGAACCAATGCGTCGATTTGAATAATTCCAACACTTTCTAAATATAAATCAACCCCGGAAAACACGAAAATCGGGTTTAAAACGACCTGGGATCAAAAATAAAAAAGTTGACACCCCCTCTTTTAGGCCAAAATAGGCCAAATTATAAATCTATCCAGAAAATGATTTTGGCCAATTTGTAGCTAAACATTTTATTAATCTATTACCTATGTCCGCTTCGACTTGATGCAACTATAAAAGAAATGACGAACGAAAATGTTCGAAATCTCCCACGGGCAAAGACTTTTTGAACAGAGTGTACGTGTTTGACACAACGCCAGTGTTCCTTAGTTGGGCGCTCGTTAAATTGGCTCAGGAACGTTGCTGCAAACGCCAAATCTGGTCTTGTAGCCCCTGCGAGATATAGTATGCTACCTATCGCTTGTCTGTATGGTATAGATTTGCTTTCAAATTCTACATCTAACCATTCTTCGTCCGAAACCTTCTGTGATTTAACTCCGGGGTCTAAAGGAATTTTTAATCCTTTCGAATCACTCATTCCGAAAGTTTCTACAATCTCTTCCACATAGGCGAGCTGGTTTAGAGATATTGAACCATCATCCCCCTTTTCTATGCTTATTGAGAGCATTTGGCTAGCTTCTTCTATTTCCCTACTTTCGAATGCTTCTTGAACGGTTCTGATAAATTCTTCCGCGATTTCGTCATTTCGCGCGATCAACAAGGTGTCGTCAACGTAGATTCCAATTATAATTCCCTTCTCCAAATTATTATAAATACATGGATCCACTTTGGACCTTGTAAGACTGGCCGACTTAAAAAAATTGTCAAAACATGTGTTCCACTGTCTTCCGGCTTGTTTTAGCCAATAATTTTTCTTAGATGACATACCCAGTTTTCTTTCCCTTTTTCTTCAAAGTGTTCGGGTTTTTCCATATATATGTCTTCTGTTAGTGTTCCATGCAAGTACGCCGCGGTGATATCCAGTTGTCGTATTATCCAGCCCCATTTCGCTGCTAGTGCCAATAATATTCGGAACGACTTCATTTTTAAAACCGGTGAGTAGGTCTCGTTATAATCTACGCCGTGTATTTGATTATAGCCTCTCGCTACTAAACGTGCTCTGTAACGTTCCAATTCTCCGGTTTTCGTCACCTTTCTCCGGAAAACCCATTTGGAAGTTATAATTCTTCTATTGGTTGGCTTAGGAACAATTATCCAGGTTTTATTTTCTTCGAAGTTGTTCATTTCTTCTCTCATGGCATCCAACCAGAATGTTGCGTCTCTTCTTGACATTGCGTCGTTAACGGTCAGTGGGTCTTTCTTGATATCTGTAGATCGTATGATGTTACATTCTCTAGCGATCAGTGTTTTTGGTGCATTGATTTGCTCGTCTATCTTCCCCTTTCTGTTTGCTATTCTTTCAGATCGTCTGAGCTGTACCACCTCTCCTGTTTTTGATGTCGTCGCTTCACGGGTTGGTACTAAGATTGGAATGTCCACTATTACTGTTGATTGCTTTGTCCGTGTAGTCGTTTCCGGTTGAGTGTCTTCTCTCGTTGAAACATTGTTGTCTTACATTTCGGATAAACATTTTTCAGACTCGTCGTCGGTGTTAGATGCGTTTTCCTGTTCAGAAGTGTCTTCTTCAAATGAAACCTTGATGTCTTCCCCTTGATTTATAGTTTCTTCTTCCTTCCTGTCTTCTGTTGGCGACCAATCGTCAGCCTTTCTCAGTGGGTAAACATCATATTCAACGATGATGTCTTTGCTTACGTATATTTCATTAGTCCTGAAGTTCCATAGCTTATAGCCCTTGACGCCTTCCGGTTAACCGATAAAAATTGTTTCTTCACCTTTCGGATCAAGCTTCGAGCGCTTGTCCAATTTGCTTCGTACGGACCAAACGCGACAACCGAACGGGAGCATGTGTTGTATTGGGGCTTTTTCTCCAGTCCACATTTCTTCTGGTATCTTGTTGTCTAGAGATTTAGTTGGGCATCGATTTCTGATGTAACAGGCTGTATTCAAGGCATCTGCCCAAAACTTTCTTGGAAGGCCCGACTCAATCAGCATGCATCTCGTTGTATCCATTAGAGTTTGGTTGGCCCTTTCTGCCACTCCATTTTGTTGTGGTGTACCGGGAATGGTAAGTTGTCGTGTAATTCCATGTTCTACTAGGTACTTATCAAAGTCATTACTTATGTACTCTCCATTGTCAGTCCTTAGCTTTTCGATTCGTAAATCTAAAGCGTTTTCCACGCGTCGTCTGTATACGTTAAATTTTTCCAGGACTTGGCTCTTCTTTTTCATAAAGTACACAGTTGTGTGACGTGTAAAGTCATCGATAAACGTCACGAAGTACTTTGCACCACCCTTGGACATGGGTGCGATTTTCCCCACAACATCAGAATGGATTAATTCCAACGGTCTTTTTGCTCTTGTAGCTTTGCCTTTAGGAAATGGCTTACGTCTTATTTTTCCCAGCATGTAGGTCTTGCAGCTCGTCTCTGCCGACGCTCTCTCCTCTTCAGATACGTTTTCTGTCTTCAGTTAGTGACCCAAAGCTTCCTTGTTGAGGTGTCCAAGCCTTCGATGCCATAGTTCTGATGTAACTGTTTTAGCTGTCTTGGCTGCATGTCGTGAGGCGTCTTCTTGAATTTTGTATAAACGTCCTTGACGGATAGCTGTCAGAATCACCTCGCCGTCTGTTTGAATGACTTTGGCTTTCCCGTCTTCAAATACAACTCTGTGTCCCATTTCTTCAATGCGGCCGACAGATAAAAGGTTACCGTCCAAATCGGGTACGTATAGAACGTCGTTTTGGGTAATGCTGAACTTAGTTGCATTAGATTGTGGATGAAACTGCATTTTCCCTTTACCTTCCACGCGAATTACGTCCTTATTCGCTACTTCTACGTTTGCGTTCGTTTCACAGAAATCCATCATACTTGTCTTTCGAGATGACGTGTGGTCAGTGGCACCACTGTCTAAATACCAAACGTCGTCGCTTCGTCCGGCTTTCTTCGTTATGCCTAAATAAAGGGCTTTGTGGGAGACAACTTCTTCTTCGCGGTACTCTTCTTGGATTTGTCCTGAAATTTCAGAGCGTCCTCCTTTTCAGGACAGTCAATTGCAATATGCCCGAAATTCCCACAGCAAAAACATTTAACATGGCGTATTTTCGAAAGGGTACTCTTTACGTCATATCTGCCCTTTTGGTCATGCTTCGAATCAACCTTCGGCTGTCTTCTTTTAAAATGATTCTTCGTTTCGTCGTTACCCCTATTTCGTATAGCTAATGCCTTGCCTAGACCAAAATCTTCACCGTCTTCTTCTTCTCTACGATCTTTTCGTTTTTCTTCTACAGATAGTCGTGCTTTTACTTGTTGGGTAGTTAATGCGTTAATATCGTGCTCGAGATTTAATATGACATGCTCGTAAGCTTTCGGCAATCCCATCAACATGATCAGTGCCAACTCTCTGTCTTGGAACCTGTATCCACACGCGTCGAGCTTCCTGTGAAGATAATAATCAGCTAGGCTAATACCCAAGGCACCACCTTTGGCCTAAGTCATCAAGCGACTTTTGAAGCCTTTTAATTCAGGTGGCCGGGTTACAATGCGTAGGAGGGTGGTGGCAAGCCCTGCATGCCACGCGACCGAGCCAACAGCTCCCTACACTAACTATTACCGTTAACCTTATTCTTCCCAAATAAGTCTGCATCTTCTCGTCTCTTCTCTTGTTGACATTAAATAAATCTCTTAATAGTTGTAAAATGTGAAGCAGGCCATATTTCGTGTGCATATCGCTCAATGTCTGCCACGCTTCTTTCGCTCTCTGGTGAGATCCAATATCATCAAGAAAGTTGTCTTCAACTATGAGAAATAAAAACGATAATGCCTTCTCATTCGTTTTTCTCGCTGGAGCAGACATTACGGGAGCGAAGCCAGGGTCTATGGCTTCCCATATACCTTTGCTTATTAGCGCGGCTTTTGTACGAATAGACCATGAGTGGTAGTTCGCATTTTCAGCTGACAGTCTTGTAATTTTAAACTCATCACTTTGCGTAGCCATGTCGATATTTTTGCTTTATTAGTAAAAACAGTCCTCTCTTCTATAGCTGTCTCCTATTTCACTCCGGCTTCTCGGGCAAAAGAGTGACCTTTGAACGTCTCGTATTCCCGTGTAACTTTGCTTTCGAAACGGTGTTTTTGTTTTGTTTTCTTCTAAACAAGGCTCAGGCTTCTTCATAGGCCTCTGCATGCAAACCGAATATTTTCTTTCTAATAAACTTATTGTTCGATAACTCACGTAAATGTCTTCTTCCGTGTACTTCGTAGCGTTTTTGGACCCATAACCTGTTAGATTTTTACGGAATAATTCGAAAATACAGAGCTAAATAAAATAATACGGTTTATTATGATGACGTACAAAAGTAGACTGGCACAGAGATTTTCTAGAACTAAAAACAAAGAGACACGTGTAAGCTAATAGAATCCCGCTGGAAACATTATCGCCATCTATGTTTCGAGTTCGGCATAAGTCTATATCACTCTCTAACAACATTACTATCTACGTGAATTTGATTCCGTTAGACAAAAACATGTAACAAAATTCGAAACCTTAAACAATCGTAAAGTCCACCGTTACAAATCTATCAACTACCACCCTTACAGATTCCCAGTTAACATTACTTTCAAAAGGGTTAGGCTTTGCGCCCTCATCGAATAAAATTACTCATGTGGATTTTGCTGCCTGAACGGAGGAGTTTTTGTACATTAGGAACGTTATATTATCTACATTTAAGTACAAAAACTCTCAGGCCAGGGGAAGGGAACAACCGAATTGAACAGTTAACGCACTGAAAACATTGAAAAATAATAAGGACCTTAGAATCGTAAGTGCAGATAAGGTGGATCGTGTCGTGGTAATGGACACAATAGATTATAATTCCAAGATGAACAAACATTTGCAAAGTAATGATTATAAAAAATTAGGGGGGATAAAACCAGTGCGGTTGACTCTTTAGTTAGATAATGTGTAAACAAGTGTATTAAAAACAATGAAATTCCCAAAAAATCCTATTTCCGTTTAATAACTGATTGTGCAAAAACTCCTTCTATATACGGTCTCCCAAAGATCCACAAGGAAAATTATCCGATGCGCCCTATAGTCAATTCCAAGTTTAGCCCAACATATGGTTTGGCCAAATATTTAGTTCCAATAATCGCCCCCTTAGTAGGAAATGATAGAAATTTAAATAATTCTCCTGATTTTGTGTCCAAATATAAAAACTTGAAATTATCCACCAAATATTAATTGCTTAGTTTAGATGTAGTTAGCCTTTTTACTAATGTACCTATTGACGGTGTTTTGAATGTTCTTCGAGGGAGGTTGCTTTCTGATAAAACTCTACTACAGAGGACTAACTTAAGTGTGCAATCCGTATTGGAACGGAGCGAAATATGTATAGCTAACACCTACTTTGAATTTAACGGCGACTTTTATAGTCAGACGAAGGGACTTGCTATGGGTAATCCACTGTCGCCCATTTTAGCTAATTTATATATGGAACATATTGAGGAGACAATTTTTAAGCACCCGCGCTTAGTTCGCAACATAAAAACTTGGTTACGTTATGTTGATGACATATTACCAATTTTAAATGACATTGACCCATTTATTAAATTCACGTTAGAAATAGAAGTTGATAGAAGGTTGAACTTCCTCGATGTAATGGTAGAGAGAGTCAGTGGTACTGAAACCCTCACTTGCTCCCTCTACCAAGAACCCACCCATAGCCACGCATTTTTGAATTATTTTTCGAACCACCCGCGTCATGTAAAATTAGGCTTAGTAAAAGGTTTAAAAGCTCGTGTGGTATCGTTTTCCGATAATCTCTGTACTGACAAAGCTAAATTAAAACTGCAATTACCCAGAAAAATGCACTGATAACATATTTTATTATTACCATATTCGTAACTACAGTAGTCAAAAGCCACCAAAAGACAGACCGTTAGTTTTACCATATATAAAAGAAAAAACAGAAAAGGCAGCTAGAATTTTAAAACAAAAATACAACGTTAAATTTGTCAGTAGCAGCACTCATACTTTAAAAAACATTCTTAATAACAAAATAAACCTGATAATAAAGTACCGGTCGGACAACACAGTGGCGTGGTTTATAAATTAGAATGTAGTTGCTCTAAATAATATTTTGGAGTAACTAAGCGAAAGGTAAATACAAGAATGAGTGAACATAAGAACTGTGTGGCTAGAGGTGACATGGAGAATGGGTTAGCCCATCATATTTGGAACTCTACGGGTGATAATCATAAGATAGATTTCAATGGGTTGGAAATTGCATACTCAGAAAAAAATTGGTTTAAAAGGAAATTTATTGAGGGTTTATTTATTAAAAAACATCAGGATAATATGAACTTGGACGAAGGGCGCTTGGAGGCAAACTTATGGGGGGACATTTTATAAATATCGGAGAGAGGGGTGTGTCCATCTGGTGATTGAGAATGAAATTCTCAATCACCAGAAGGACACAAAGCTGTAGCTTGGCTCCCGCCTCTCCCCCTTAATCACCAGAATTTCTAATCACCAGATTCTCGTTCACCAGCTGCTTTCCCCCCATCCCCATTCTCCAAAATTAGTTTTCCTCGCGCAGATATCTGGAGATTAGATTTTTACCCGTTTGCTTATCGCTTCAGAACTCCTAATCTCTAGGCAATAAAAACAAGAAATATACATTTCCAAATTTATTTTACTTTTAATTACATGATTGCGTAAAACAGGTTCTAATATTAGACCGACAATATAAATAACGCGTTTAAATCGCATTTTATCAATATAAAAAAAATTAACTCGATCTTCGTGAGGAATATGTACAATTTCATTTAAAGGGCTGAAACGAACTACCTTCTGCAAGTGCAGTTTGTATAAATAATTTTATTAAAAGTTCTACCTCACCACGTCTGACCGGAATAGATATGAAATCGTCATCATCCAGTGCCGCTGACCTTGGTGGTGCCGGGATCTCCCATTCTTGCGAAAGGTACTTTTTTTACGATGGTGAATTATCCCTCGACGGACAGTGTGGAAAGAATCTAGCATGTTCCCATTCTGGTACGTCTCCTGATTCCCATCCTTCTAATACGCCATGGCACTTGTAACATCGTACTTCATCGCCCCGCTGAATATAGTAGAATCCGGCCTTTACTAGTTGTTCCTTAGTAACGTGCGGATTTCTCCAGTGACGAAAAGTTTCAAGTCGATACGCTTCGATGTGCATACTGTAAACTGATAGTTTCTATAAGCTATTGTCAACATTCTTAAGCCTAATTGGTTAAGCCTAAATTTCAATAAATGTTTTTCTATTTATTTTGGTTAGACTCTAAGACTATTTGACTAGAATCTAAGTCTATTTACTTCAATTTAAACAAGGCCTAATTTCCTACTACAGCAAAATAATAAAGTCACTTACTTTTACGGAAATCCTTAAGCCTTTGCCTGTAAATAGAGTCGAGAAGGCGGGGTACGGAGCGCGAAAATCTACGTGTCATCAAATAACACTCGAAACTTCAAGTAAATCCTGATTTCTCATTGGCTGAAACCCATTGACGTCACGGGAGATTGTAAAATGTAACCAAAAATAGAGGTTACTGCTCATTGGTTAGCGATAAAAAATTCTTCACGTGTTAAATTAGGCAAATTAGAATAGCTGAAAATACATTGCGCTTACTTCGCACTAATTTACTTCTGATACAACTTTGATAAAAATTAATCCTGTTTCGGGGGAACCCACAGGAGGAAATCTTAGAGACTATTAACTCGGTAGAATACACTATTTTAGCAATTGCAATTGCATATAATCCTTGTTATTGTAATGTTTGATATATACTGAAATGATTATTGTTGGATAGGAAAATAAAAGAATCGTGATAAATGTTAATTTTTTTATTATAAAATAATTGGGACGATGAGTAGTATCCTACTGGAATGTATTTCGCCCTCATCGTCCCAATATAATTGATGTTCCAAGACTTGAAGAAGCATCCTGGGCTCTCCCACCTCAAGGCTAACAGAACAATACATAAAATTTTAACTTTAGTACAGTATAAATAATTCGTGAAATTTAATTTATTACCTTATTCTAATCTCAAATTTAATTGAATCATCGCTCGCGCTTTGCATTACTATCCCCTTCAATTCTTCAATTCTACATGAAGAAAATTAAAATCTAAAATTTTTGTTCTAAAAGTTATTTAAATCTTAAAATAATATTTACCTCATTTTTGATTTCGTTTTCGTTTTGCTCCAAGCAAAGAAAAAGGTTGGAATAATTTGTTCTAATTTTATTACTCCCTTTTTATACCATTTTCCATCCCCACCAATTCCTAGCCCCTATATCCTATCTCCTTCTTTTCCGTGATGAAATCTAAGTTAGTGAGTGAGTGAGTGTGGAATCTATTCAGTGTGTAAATAAGTGGGTAAAGTCGGTAAATTTTTCCATTGGTTAAATAGTGTTCGTAGATAATTAATTTCGTGAGACTGGGAATTTCCACCATCTTCCTCTTAGCGTACGTCAAGAGAAGATGGTTTAGGTTCGTGCAAAGTCTAACAAATTTACAGATAAGAGTCCGCATTGTAGTACGTTCTTGCATCGGACTGGTTGACTTAACGAAATTCTGGAAAAAAAGGGGTAAGCGATTTTCAATAAAGAGTCTTTTTTTGTTACGTTTTAAAGTATTTATTAAGAGTGAAAAAGTTACATAGGAAAAATTGTTTACAATTGTTTTTTTTTCGCGTACATGAGTTTATATTATTAAATAAAATGGCAGAGTCAAATTTCAATCTTTTTTATCATTACAAGACCCAAAGCTAACTAAATCCCTGTTAAATTATCTAAGGCAATGTTTTTTTCGCCAATCTTATTTTGCGTGTACTAAAGATATTTTGTTAATGACGGGTAGAAAACATCTTTCAATGGTTCAAGACGGTAACAGATTTCAATGACTTTTAGAAAGTACTTTAAATAGAACGTACAGGAATAATGCAATAATATATTTCTACCAATGTTTTGTTTTCATGCTAGATTGCGTAAACCACCCCCGTTGTCCTAACTAGTATACCAATACTTTCTGATTCTATTTTAATTTTTTTGTTTTTGGATGGTTTATTTTATTCGAAAGTAAATGGTTTGGCCCTCGTAGAAGCGCGCGCATGTTTTCGAGAGAGGTCGGGTCATATCTCTAAAAGATACCAGATAGCGTGGGAATATATTGTTTTATCCTCTGGAACCGGATTTTTTCCAGTCAGTCACCATACCTCTCTCTCTAGCTAATGGATTCGCTAAATTCGATGTGATGATTTTTCTAGCATGATTTGCGAAAGATAAAAATATCTTGCTGTCGTTTTTTTCCCAATTTTTGGAAAACTTTTGGTAGTACGTTTTTGTACTCTGTCCTTTAGTTCTATGCAAAATATACATTACGCAATATTCGCCGCAAACGTTACTAGTTAGTCCTTGCAATCGTCTTTTGCTAAATGTCCACGTCTTACACATTGAATTTAAATATTTTCTGATTGGGGGTAAAAATGGGGGAAGCCCCATTGAATCAAAATAGAACCCCCGTTTTCGGCCATCGACGTAGACGCAAATCCAATGAGAACCTGTTTCTCCCCTTTTATCAAAATTAATGATAAGCGATTGCGGATATTTCACCATGGGTTTTAAATTATCTGAAGAAAAAACGCCTAAAAAGTTCGGTGTTTTATACAGTGCCTGAGATAAGTCCACGTTTGTCGTAGTCATTTTAATAGTCTCGAATAATGTTCCTATTTTTATCTATCTGTAAACAAGATTGAAATTCAGCGTACACGATAACGACCGTAGAATCTTTTAAAGGGGTACCAAATCCTAAATCTAAACGTAGTTGCCCTCTCTTTACGGGGTTCCAAAACGTGACGTCACTGGCCGAATTGTCGGGGGTTAAATCAAAAGCATATAGGGCAAAGCCTAGAGGAAAGTGAGCCAACGCGATGTGATTTCCCTCGTCTTGGTAGAGTATCCCAGATCCCGAGAATAGCGAATGATAGGCTAGCGTAAATTGTTTACTATTAAAATTAGGGGTCAACGCTTTCGAAGGGATTTGTTCGTTATCAACGTATAGAGCCAAATAATTTAGGTCGAAATTTTCAAAATTATAAGGATTAGACTTAACGGAGCCCTTATACGCTTTGTTGGTAGCTAAACCAATAATGACTCTGTTGGGCATCGGACCTAAGTATATATTGTCAAAACTATCGTTCTGAATAGAACTAGCCTATGTTTTAGCTTTAATTTCGGTACGAGTAAAGGGATGTTTGGCATTGCTACGTAATAATCCTTGCTGATGGGCTAATAAAATTTTAGGCATAATTTTAACTTTACGTACAATTAGAGCAGCGTCTATAAATTCGACTTTATACGCGTCGACAGTGTCGCTAAAAAGGGTAAAATTATCGCTATTTCTAGTTAGTGAAACCTTAAAATGTACGCCATTAATTAAATATTTGTTGAAATTAAAAATTTCACAAAAAAATGTTCCCGTAAAGTTCAATTTCTTTTGATTCAGCGGCTAGAGCCTGACGTTTTATGAATCCGGCGTTTGTTATCAGATCCATACTTCCAGCCGTGTCATCGTACCATCCAGATGTAGCTAGGTGAGTGTTTTTTGCATCGTACCCAAAGTTGAGCAAGGTTTCGATATAGGCCCTATAGGGGTAATTTGAGGCCGATGGTGAAACCGTCGTATCATTGAGTTTCACTTCGCATTGTTTGAATAGCGAATGCAGAGAATTGTTCACGAGCGAAACGTTAGACCCGGCATCTAAGTTGTCACCGTTGGTTCTGACGATTTTGACTTTACAATATATCATTGTCATTGCCAAATCTGTGTAAGAGTCTCCCGTACCCGGTACCACGAATTCGATGATAGAACTGCTGTCGATAGATGAAATTGGCTTACACCATACCGTTTGACCTTTTTCAACGCTGAGTTGAGTTGGTAGTTCGTTGAAAATATTTAATTCGCTTTTAAGTACTTCCATTTTTTAGAGAGCAAAAATATCGCGAACCGTACGGGTGAACTTGCGGCGTTTAACTGAACTCTTTTTCTTTGCGCGGAGATTCTTCTTCTTCAATGCTTTCTTAGTAGTTTTTCTTCTCTTGCGACGACCCGAACCTTCTTGCGCAGCCATTTCGTCCACAGTTTCTGTCATTCGTTTATTGGCTGACGTTTTTAAGTCCTGACCTTGCAAGACGTCTCCGAGTACTTTCTTTCCAGTAGAAAGAGCCCTTTTTCCCACGTATTTGGCAGACTGTTTTAGGAATGGGAATACAAACCTAGCTAGCCCTGAAAAAAAGCTACCAATTCCGTGTCCTTTTTGTCCCGCAATCCCAGAGAAATAAGGTAAATCTACTCCGCCCCCCGCCTGATTTAAATAATATTGCAAGTAGGGACAATTTCTATCAACGTACTGATAAGCCATTCTTTTTTTTTTACTGAGCTCGTCGTAAATGTACTTTACACGTGACTGAACCAAACTGAAATGGCACGAATTCACCTAAACTAGTTCTTATATTAATGTCGATACAGTCAAAATAATTTCTACTCAGTTTAAGGTAATGCGGAGAATCGAAAGTTTTTGAAACGGTTGATCCATTGGGGGCATTTTGGTCTACAACAATTGTTCGCAAAAGGGGGGCTAATGTATCCCCAACCATTTCATTTCCTACCAAATCGGAATACACGAACATAAGATCGGGGATGAATAAGTTTAATTGCATAGGGGAATCTGATCTGAATGCTACCTTAGGTGAAATATCAGTAACATTATCTCTAAATCCTAAAATTTTCCTCAACTTTGGCGTTAACTCGAGTTGGTAATAATGTTTACTATAGGAAGTGTATTGTACGTGTCCGCTTTCTAAACTATATTCAAATTTTCCTAATGAATCATTATCGAACTCTGAATTAGCGCTTTCCTTTAAATCAAGGTTCAAACTTTTAATACTTTCATTAAGTACGGCCAAAAGTTCATGAGGATTTTTGTAGTAGCCCTGAGGTATCTCGCGGAAGTCGTACGTATATTTGTAATCTACTATGTGGGCTGGAGGTTTCGATAGTAATTCCTTAATTTCTATTCCACATCCCATTGGCTCGCTTACGTTATAAAAAGATAAAGGATAAATATTTTCTACCAGAGCAATTTCCCAATCTCCGCGTAAACTAATGGGTTTGGCCAACGTTGTAGAATACGAGGCTAGAGTATTTTCTGAATTATTCTTATTCTTATCTCTAGTATTACTAGGAAGAGTTATGTAAATCCCAGACGTCATCTTGATTAACCCAACTATTAAACGATGGAGGATATCCTAGCCAACTAACGTACAATTGTTTTACTCCGTTTTTAGTTCTCTGACGTAAAATCTTGTTTAACTTGAACGAACGAGGCGCACTGACCTTTTGAAGCTCTCGAAACTAGAACGTCCCTTTTATATCGGTTTCTGCTAAGTCTTTTATTTTATAAACGGGGGGATGTCTTTTAACTATAGCTACGACTTTAAATATTTCTTCGGTATAATTAGCTTCGAAACCCTTTTGAAATATCATTTTAGTTGTATTTATTCTAACCAAATCCCCTACTTGGAATTGCGGTTTCATTTTCAGTTTCTCGGCATAATATTTAGAGTAGATATTATTGTACACACGTAATACGTTATTTTCCGAAACGTCATTAGGGGCCATTTTAATTGAGCTATGATAAGAGGAATTGTACGCTTCGACCAAGTCCTGTAAGACTTCCAAATATCTATTTGTGGAGTGATGGGTAAAATATCTATACATTTTTGTTTTTAACGTTCTATTAAACCTTTCTACGATAGAGGCTTTTATTTCGTCTTTTTCGGTACTAAAAAATTTAACTTTATTCTTTTTGAAATATCCTTGTACTTGTTTATTCCTAAATTCCGTGCCCTTGTCCGATTGAAATTTATCTGGAATTCCGTCTTTAAAAACAATTTTTATATTTTTCAAAACCTCTTTCCCCGATTTAGTTAGCGGGGATGGAAAGCCTTGGATCGCCGGTGAAGAGTTAAATTGGGTCAAATTGGAAATAAACGCGAAATATCCGATAGGTTTTGGGTAGGCTTTAGGATTTAAATACGCTTTGGCAATTTCGCTAATATTGGAACCTTTAATAGGTCGACCGTTTATTACGAGCTCCCCGTTTTCATCCCACCGTATTCTTTCTGGTACAGTTTCCAACTGATCCACCATGCTTTGCGCTTTTTGGTAATATATCAAAGGCAAATCGTCTATCCAGTCCCTACTTAGCGAGTCGAGTGCGGGGGCAATTTCAATTTCTTTAGGAGCCGAGGCTTGCTTACGTAGATTTCCGTGTCTCATTAAAGCTTGTTCGTATAAAATCCATTTCGAGGCGTCGTCTAAATCTTTCATATTTAATATTTGGTCCATCTTAACGTCTAATTCAGAGACTGTCAGAGCGAGGGGGTGCGGGAACGGGTCGGGCTTTAAAACGCCGCTAGGGACGAGAATCATTTTCTGGCGTGTTTCATTGTTTACTACCGAATATAGAACCAAGAAGGGTTGAAACGACGGGTAGAAGAAACGAGAAAAATCCGCTCCCAGACTGAACTAACAATTTCTTTTTACTTTTCCAAGCTACCCGCTTACTAGCTAGTTTTCGAAGGGTATTTTTATGACGAGATAACCTGGTTTTTTGGGTATTTGATAGTTTTACGTTACCAATTAAAGTGTTATGAATACATTCACTGATAGCGTCTATGAGGGATTTGTCGGCTTTAGCTAAAATGGCTTTTCTTTGAACGGGTTTGCAAAGACCGAGATATCGGAGAGCGTCTCTCTCGATACGTACTCTACGAGACATGATTCATAACTGATTGAAGTTACGAAATGTAAGTTCTATTTATTTATTTAGGGAGATAAGCGTAGCACGTTTCTCCCGGTAAAATATTAGTTAAGACTCTTTGATCTTCGGGACAAGTTTGAGTTAAATTGAATACTAGGTAACCGTGAGGTCTCGAAGTCGCGTCTTCGTAGGCGTCAACTACAAAACGCCACTTATCAGGGAACATTTGTCTAGCGAGATAAGCCACTTGCTGACGGTCTCGGGGGCTTTTCAATAAAATTATGTAATGCGAATTCAGGGAAATGGTTCTGCTATCTTTTGATTGATGGAATAAGTTCTGTGTAATAAAAATAACGCTTAGAGAACGGTGATGAGTCCCTTTCACGAATAAATCGCCAATTTGACCTTTACTCTCGCTCATCTGGTCGTCGATAACTAATAATATAGGATCTTTTCCGTCATAATCAGATAAAACAGGCAAACCTTCTTTAAAAACTACCCTGTGCTTCATTTTATCGTATAGAGCTTGCCATTCTCCGTAATAACAATGTATTTCTTTGAAACCCGGAACAAACATTTCCTCTTCGTGATTAATTATAGATTCAATTAAATAGCTTTTGCCACTCTGACTTGGGCCTGCCGTTACGCAATTAAACGGATGAATAAATTGCATGGTTATCTCTCTTCGAGTACTAGCGTACAAATGAAAATGTAAATTAAAATTCGGTTAAATTTAAGGGACTCTTCAGCGGAGGAAAAATATAATCGAATTACCTATTTCATCCCTTACCCCGTATAGGTTTGATATTCACATTAGAGTCGCAAGACTATATTTACTTTAGAGTCGTAAGACTGAAACCTATATTCACTTTAGAGTGGAGAGACTAATTTTTAGCGAGAATTAGCGATTGGAGGGCTCTACGTCCCAGTCCTCAGGACCAATTAGATTCGCTTTATAGCCGTAGGGTACCGTAGTGAAGTCGTCCAGTAACCATACCTTGTCTACGACGGGTCTATAGATTTTAGTACGGTCGACGGAAACGACCGTATGATCGGGTAGACGCAAAATCTGCCTCGGCTGTGGTACGGTTACTGGCTCGTTCGTTTCTCCGTCGACACCTATCAATCTTTTAAGCGTGTCCATATTAACCGAATCTTTAATGCCTTGATTTATACGGAACCCTTTGACTTTCATTTCGTAGGAGACTTTACCGGTCGTAGGGTTCAGTACTTTAAAGGCGTAATTTTTTGCGCCACCTGTTGCCAATTCTTGGATGTACGAGCCTTTTCCGTACTTTTCCAACTCATCGGTCATGTCTCCGAGATAGTTTCCAGTCTCAATCTCTATTCCATATCGTTCTTTTAGATAAATGCAACTGTCCGTATCCTAATAATACGTAAGCTGGCCTAATCTCCTTAAATAAGAGTATAACTTGATCCTAGCCATTGCGGTCGTATAGGCTGCAATTACTACGTTCGTGTTTGGGTAAACAAAATCAATATCTTTCAAAAACGCCCACTTGATCACGCAATGCGTTTGACTTAAGGGAATAACCGATTTAACTTCTATGTCGGGGTCTAAGAATAAATCGAAAAACTTTTTGGGATCGCTAATAATAGCCGATTGGTCTTTGCGAGGGTTTAAACCAAAACGACCCCAAAAAGAGTTAAGACAAAGCTTCGCGATGGTACGAAGTCCAGGGTTCTTTTTAATATTGGTAGGATCAAGTTTTACTCCTTCCTTTTCGTAATATTCGTCAACGTATTTCTTAATCTCTTCATCGGTCTCTATTCCCGTGGGTAAGCCGCTGGATTCCTGTTTGAGTTTAAGAAACGCGTTGACGTACTCGGAGAAAAGACCGCCCTCTTTCGATATCGGGTCGTATTTTACTACCTCGTATTCCCAAATTTCGTGAATAGAAATGACCTTGTAACCCATTTCGATTGCCAACTGTACCTCATCTGCAACCCAAGTACCAGTTATTTGTCGTTCTGAGTCTTCGTGGGGACAATCCTGCTGGTTTCGAGACTCACTACATTTTTGGCAGTTGGCAAACACTAGTTTCGATCCTATTCTTTGGGGTAAAACGGGATGGTAGAGAGATTGAGGCGATAACATTGTGGCTTTTATTAAACCGTTTACGGTAGAAATGTCCGGTAAAGGAGCTTTTACATGTATTTTAGGGTGTCCCACTGGTAACTTGCAATACTTGTTACACCACGGATAGAGTGAACAAATATCAATGCATTTAATTTCCTCCCCCTCTTTACACGTGTGATGTAATTTCAAGGCTGACGTACGTCCTCCGAAAAAGGCTTCGCGGGGGCGGATTGGTTCTTTAATTTTAAATTTTCGGTAGAAAGATATGCGTCGATGACGGAGTTAGTACTCCTCTCAGCTTTGAAGGTACATTCCCATTTTTCATGGACCGTGTATCCCAATTGTTTCAAGCGGTTAGTGGTAGCAATGGTTGACGCGTATCGCGAATTATGGGTCTGAGTGTGGTCGCCGTATAACGCTAAGTTTCTATTGATAGTAAAACACGTTTTACACCCGTGATAATAACAACCGTGATATTGAAAGACTTCGTTATCGAGAAGTCCGTCCACGTTAATGTTAAGAATTCTAGGTTCAAATCCATTAAAAGCAGACTCGTAAGTGAGACATCCATTCAAGCCATTCGATCGCTCCAAAACTCTGGTTGCAGTTCATACGATAGCCGAAAGGGGGCACTACACCAATCGTATCGGGCAGTAAAAAGTGTTTCCTAAAGATAAAACTGCATACTCCCGCAATCGTTATCGCAGTTAAGAATTTATCCAAGAAAATAGAACGATATGATAAACAGCCTTGCAAAAGAATGTTTACGTCCTGGCGACAGTACCGGATTAAATCTCTTTTATAATCAAAATAATTAAAGTTGGGGTCCGAATAACTGCAAGCTTCGGACCGGAAATCGTTATACCACTGGATAAATTCATCGTAGGCCTTACCGATTAAACGATTAGGGTCGTACGCGTCCATCGGAGGCATGTCATTATGTAGTACGAAATTGGTTTCGTTCGAACGGGCTGGATCAAATTCATGGTCTACGGTATTAAACAGTAAATGCGGGAAATGTCCCTTATTTAAATTATTATCTAAAGCAAATGTGGAAACGAATTGAGAAAGGGCAAAGGGCATAAAATTTAAGGAATCTAAGAATTTTAATTTTTTATACTGTACATACATGAATTTGGTCCCGTCTGTCAAGACTTTAGGGGTCCACTTTAAATCGATAATTTTACGTACTATAAATTGCGCGTCGTAACCTTTAGCGTTATGGGCAATACATATTATCTTATCAGCCACTCGGTTAAGCGTACGAAGATACTCTAGAAAGTCGCCGACGGGGTCTTTTGAGAGAAATATTTTCTCCCGAGGACCACTACCGCATTTAGCACATGCGTACTGACTATCTTTTTCTTCGAAACAGAATTTACACGCTTTTTGCGAAACGCATAAAATTGGTTCGTGAATCAAAGCATTGGCGTCAGTACGATTTGTTTGTTTACATTCCAAGTCATAAAAAACAAAGACTTCCGTTTTTGGAGTACTTCTCTTGGTCAGTGGTGATTGTTCATGGTCGGAGTCGTGGACCCGTTTATTATTGCTATTTATTCGAGAACGAGTAGTTTTATCGGCAGAATCTTTACGGGCGGTCTTTAAAGGTTGCATGTAACATAGATGACCTGCGGGGTTAAACTCACTACACGAAAGACAATAGGTCTCTCCACAAACGTGTACTGCCTTACGCTTAAACATACTGATAAATTTTCCGCAAAGATTACAAACGTAAATTTTATTACATAAGGGCTCGGGTCCTGATAAATGGTAATCGTAACAATTTTGATTAGGGAAAACTCTTAAACATGTTTGGCAAGTTATTTTATCTACGTCCTTCCTGCAATCTTGTTTTCTACAACAAGCGTGACAGAAAAGAATGCATTTATGCTCACTGAGATGATTAAAACCTACTAAACATTTTTCGCAAAAGTAATTAAACGCGAAAAGGGGTTTGGGGTTAGTAATTACGTTGAAATGTTTGTCAATATTTAGAAGACAAAGACGTTTGCGGAGAGGCCCTTCTAGTTCCCTCTCTTCTTCGATGTCGCCGAAAATAACTAAGGGTACGGGATCGTGTAATCGAAAAACGATAATACTGTATTCAGGCAAGATTTCTTGGAAGCGAGTTAAAGCGTCCGGACCAGCGCATTCTTCGTCTGTTAATGCAGAATATACCAAAAGGGTCCTAGCTTCGCGGGTCTGTAATAGCGTTTCAATATTTTTTCCTCTACACTGTCTTATAGTAGTATATTTTCTTTTAAGTTCTACATCATTTTTATTATCCATGTATTCTCTATGAGCTATGGCTACTACAAGAGCTCGTGCTAAACAAATTTTATCAGGGTCATTTATCGTTATGGTGCATTTTTTATAAAAAGAAAACTCTTTTTCAAGGGAAATCCCTAACCCAACTGATCTAGTTCCTCCTTGCGGTAATCTGACTCGATTAAACGTAACCGTAACTATTCCTTCAAAAAAACTACCATCGTTCTCGGATCTATAGCTTTTTTCATCGATATACATCATCAACCATTGCAAGTCTAATTGGTCCCGACGCCTGAAACTGACGTGAATTTGAAAGCCGTGGTTAGTGACGTTCACGAATGAAACCGAAACCATATCTGAAGGAAAACCGTCCTCCAATAGGGTTTCCATCAATATATAAATACCGTTTTCTATATTATTTTCTAGTCTGACATTTAAAGTTCGTCCCATTAGTCCGAAATTTGGGAAATTTTGGATATTATTATTTAATATTTTAATAGAACCTGGTAAATTAGGAAAGGTTGGAGGCGTTATTGGAACGTCAACCAGCCCACCTCCAACTTGAGGAGGAGACGAAGTGGGGGCAGCCAAATTTGCGTTCTCGGAGTTCGCGTTTTTCTCAGCAGTCTGAGACGGTGGAGGTGAATACTGCGGAGCTCGTGAGGGGCCGGCGACCGCTATAGGGTCATTATTACGCTGAGGGGAAATATTATGATGTGGCCTGCTACTACTAGCCGTACGAGCAGCTAACAACGCTTTAGCTTCCTCGAACATTTCGGCTGCTCTTGCGGCTGCGGCTGCAAGTTCCTCCGCGTCCCGCCGGGCAACTTGTACGTTCTCAGCTAAACGCTGAATGCTGTCCGTACTGGGGGACGACGTGATAAAATTATCTTCCAAAGATAAAGAGTGGCACGTGTCATCTGATTCTAGAAAGGGTGAGGGAGCATCCATAGGCGTATACGAGGGCGAATAACGTACTTCGTCAGGTGGGATAGAACTAGGTCTTAAAAGGGGTGAAGGTAAATTAACGATAGGGGCGAACAAATTTGATGGGTTAGTTGATATTCTCTAAGATAATCTCGTACCATTGTCATTTCTTTTAAACGTTCCAATTGCGAATCAGTTACTGTAGTTAAGGAAAGGGTAGGATCTTGGGTATCAGTTAAATCTATTATTTCCATTTCTGGAGAATCGGGTAAAGTTACTATGGGTACTTCCGGGAGCTCGTTATCAGTGATATCAATCAATTCTGGGGAGTCGATTATAATCATTTCCGGGGTATCAACTAAATTAATTTCTGGGTATTGTACACCTTTCATTTTTATGCCAATTTACTTAAACCTTATTCAAAAAAATTACGATAAAAAAAATGAAAATAAACTTACGTAGAAAGAGAGGGCGCGCTTCAAAAAAATCCTGGTACTAGACGCACAAAGAACAACAATAGAGTGACGTTCCCCCGGTTCAGGCACCCCCTTATATAGGGCCTAGGGGAAGATAGTAAGCTTATCTCTTATTCCCAAAGAACTTGTTCAGTCGTCGAGAATATATTAGGGTTATGCTAAAATTTATACTTATTTACGCAAAATATTCCATTTAACTTCATTTCCGATATGGACACTGAAGTACAAACATCAGCCATAATCACCGTCCTGAAACAACCTTCTAAAATTATAGCCGTAGTGATTATTTTAATTACAATTTTCTTATTTGAGTTCATTTTGTGGTATTTTGAAAACGTTTCTACCGTAAAATTGTAACTTTTTTCACTGTAGTTCACAAAATGGTATTAAAAGTATACTAATTTTATGTTAATTTCTATTAATTGTATTGTTTTCTAGGATATGATTGCATCACAAGCTCTCGAGAGGAAACTACAATGGGTTTTTTTTCTTCTGCCAAGTGGATTAATATGTGACGTCAATGGGAATAATTAGAGGCAGTTTCGAGCACGGGACGGTTTAATTTCGAGTGTCTAGAACTGTTATCTCAGAGAGAGAGAGCCGATAGAATTTGAGGGTTATTTGAAGTTTAGATCACGTGATGAATTAATCTCAACAAGATAGGAACTGATTAATCTCCCATGCGTCATTTCTCTCTGAGACGCTGAACTGAAAAGAAGTGCATCCGCTTTGCTCTCGTCATCTACCGTGAACATGGAAAAACGATCTATTGGTAAGCATTATTTTATTAATACTATTACTATTTCAATAGACAAAGGCTTAACATTTTCATTTTCTATAGCCGAGACGCATACCGTATCCAAACGCAGGGGCAAAGAAAGACGTATCAACATAAAAATCACGTTAGGAGGATCAGTCTACATTTCTTTTGGTTTCGACGGATCAAAATTAGAAGTTCTCTTCTTCAAAAAATCGAACGAAAATATTCTGTTCCTGACCTCCGAAGCTTTCACCAATCTACTCTCTCTTTGGGGAGATCTTTTCGCCGCTACGCAAACCGGAGCATCGTCTCTAACCCACAACATCATCGACTATCACGACAACAACGTATCCGTCGTCGCCACGAGCAACAACATCAAATTGAACTCGGCCTACGGTCATGTTCTGGATCTGGGAGCTCGCGAAATCGGTGAGTTCCAAAAAAAAATTGATTTTATTCGGTTTCAAATAAATCTTTTATCGAATGCATGTACTTAGCTATTGTTAAAAACCTTAAAAAAATTCACGAATTATTATATGGAAAACCTTTCGAGGGTTTATTTTTGTACCCAGATCAATTTAATTCGTACCATCAAGTAAAATCTTATTTTGGCTGTTTTAAATCACCCTCTGAAGTACTACAAGATTTTACTAATTTACTCGTAGATAATCAATTAACCTGTAAACTTAGCTACTTTAATTTGTTTTCATTGTGTGATGTACAAGATAACCATCTAATGGAATATCTGATAGTACCTACTAACATGTAAACAAAGTTCTAAAATAAAAAATTAAATGTAAATAACTTGTTATTATTATTGCTTATATCCTAGAAATTAAGGGGTTCGGAAGCGATAGGGGAAATTATGGTTAACGAGAGTAGAGAGGGGTAAATTCCATCCTTCAGAAATCTGCGCGAGGAAAACAAATTCTGGAGAATGGGGATGGGGGGAAAGCAGCTGGTGATTAGAAATTCTGGTGATTAAGGGAGGAACGGGAGAATCTGGTGATTAGAAATTCTGGTGATTAAGGGGGAGGGGCGCGGGTGAACGGCGGGAACGGCGGGAGCCAAGCTACAGCTTTGTATCCTTCTGGTGATTGAGGGGGAGAGGCGCGGGTGAACGGCGGGAGCCAAGCTACAGCTTTGTGTCCTTCTGGTGATTGAGAATTTCATTCTCAATCACCAGATAGTCACACCCCTCTCTTATCGGTCGTGACATTTTTACAACAAAAATGTTTGATGTTTTAACTTTTAGTATATATACTAGTGGTTTTTAGATTTTACTTTATATTGACAAAGGCCTTTCGAGGGCCGAAAGCTCTCTACGTTAACCAGGCCATTTTGCAGCCGGGTTTCTTTTAATTTAATTTGACAATACATGAGCTTCTTATTTTAAAGGTTTTAGTAGTTATTTTTTTTTCCGTAGAAGTCGGCCCGACGTTATTTTAAGTGTCTGTAGACAACCGGCATCCCAAATTTTATCGAAGTTAGCTTGTGCACGTCATATCAACCCAATTCGGACTAGTTCGTTTTTCTTTCATTTATGTAGAAGTCTGGCCAATCATATTTTTAGCGGCTGTGGACAGCGTCATTTCGACTTCTCAATTATAAATAGTATTTATAATTAAAAAAATCACGCACGTTGGGCCTAGGCTTATATTTTACGAAAGCTATGGACGAACACGGAAAAGGACGCCTTATAAAGACAGGCAGGATATTTAAAGCAGGCAAAGGCTATGGTAAACAGATCGAACTGCAATAAAAAGTTATGAAATCTATTAGTAATTTGACAGATTGTTGGGTGAACATAAAAGTTGTAAGAGGTAGTATATGAATATTCAGAGTGCAATAGGGTTAAAGATGCTTATCAAAGTTTTTGGTGTCACCTGTTCACTTCTTTGAACTTGTGACTCTTAGTCAAATTGTGAAAATAGCCTCTACACTGAGGTAGTTTCAAGAGTACCAGTTCTTCAACTTCATTTATAGAATTAAATTACTCTATCAAAATGGATTAATAAGCTGGAATCTTGGGGACGGAAGAAGCTTCAGACTACTAGAGTAATTACGAGAAAGCTCCTATCCCATGATGTTTTTATTCTTTGTAACTGGCATGGCGCAAATGAGAAAATTGCCTTAAGAGCTAAAGAAAATCATAATATTGATAATTGATTTCTGTTAAATTTACTTCGAAGCTGTAGATTTTTCCATGAACCTTAAGGTGGTAAAAGATGAATATGTAGAAAAAGCCTTTTAGTTATTGTTAAAGCATAAACAAGTAGGCAGACTTAGAAGATATTTCTAAGCTCTACCGTCTAAAACCTAGGTAAATGAAAATGACTTGGAAGTCGAATCTAATCACTGAAAACACAATAATTTTACAGCAACATTTTTATTCTGAGCATTTTGTTTTAAAAGAACATGGTTATAATAATATATTTAGTGAAAACTAGATAATGCAATCAGTATTTATTAAACGTTTGTTACTAATAATTTGATAACCGTATTGTTCACGAAAAGCTATAATTGAAAATGTTAGTGTCTGAAATGCTGGGGCTAAGCGTAACGCGCAGTGTTTTTTGTTACAATATCAAATTAAAAAATATATAATTATAAATTTTAAAATTAAACCATTAGAATTTACACTTTTTTAAAGACCGTCCATGGATTGGGTTGTTCTACACTCTTAGATAAATGCAAGTTTGTCCTCTTAAAGCCAAATATGGATCCTTTAAAAAAACTTGACAACTTTATCCATTTTCAAAATTCTCACCGTCCCTTCACCGGAAATGAAAAATTATATCATTGCACTATCAGTACTAGAATTTATATATTTCATTATTTTTATTTAGAGTCTAAAAACTGCCACTCCAACTGTCTGTATAGGAAATGAAGACTTCACCACATGTTTAGTCGACGTCAAAATAGAAAACGACAATCGAGCACGGAGTTGTCGCTCTATTTGCGGGTTTTTACGCTTATAATAATAATAATCAGCTAGGCTAATACCCAAGGCACGGCCTAAGTCATCAAGCGACTTTTTAAGCCATTAATTTAGGTGTCTGAGTCACAATTTGTAGGATGGTGGTGGCGAGCCCTTCACGCCACGCGATCCAACAGCTCCCTACACTAACTATTACCGTTAACCTCTTCAAATTTTTACGTAAGGGGAAAACCCCTTAAGCCAATGGGGAGAGAACTTGCAAAGGAGTTATTCCACGCAGTGCCACAAGCTGGGATCGAGCCCTGCTCCTCTTGCTGCGAGGCGAAAGTGTTAACCACTTCGTCACCCCACCAAATGGAATTTCTAAAACCCTTCGCAAAACATGGAATATTTAAAAAATTGTTTTTAAAATTAGTGTAGATAAAAATTATTCCAGTTTTATAGTAACACTTCTTTATACTTTAAATGTTTTTCATTTAATTTAAATTTCTGGAATTCCGAAGGGGCCGCCATGGCGAACTCGAGATACAAAATATGTTCGGTCTAGAAACCTAGTTTAACCAAACAACCTGTCAACAGAGGTTTTATCTCGCGGAAGCAACTCATCCGTTAAACGCTGAATTCCATTTTGTCACGTTCTAATGTAATATAAATTGTGTTATTCTTTCTAAATTTTTCATCAATTTACATCTTTGGATAATTTAATTTCTCGGTTATTTTATTAAATGGTATTTTTAACGTTGTTAAAAACCGGAGTTACGTCGATTTTGATGTTGCGCTTTTAGTTTCTAGATTTGCTTAGAAAAGGCACATTTCTTGGTACAATTTTTTAAGTTTGTGGAATTTAGGTTGGTCATCTGTTTTTTATTATTAATTCATCATATCAACTAATTTCAGCTTTGTGGTTTTTGCACATGAGCGTCAGTGTTAAAGGTCTTAAAAAGAACACTGTTTTTATCGTATTTATGCAACGCGCACAAACGTAAAAGAGCGTCATCGAAAACGAACGAATACCGTAAGTTCGATGAAAAAGAGCAATTTTCTACTAAAAAACATGACTTAAGAAATTGAAAAGCTGGGCAAGCCAATTTACACTTTCAACTCTATGCGATTTGGCTTAACCCATAGCTAAAACGTTGCGCGTTGGTTTATTTCAAAAGTTTGTAGGTGGTTTTGTTTTATTTCAAGCATGTTTTTCCTCAACCCTGTTTGATTGCTATAAGAAATATTTTTCTATGTTTTTAATGAAACGTTTTCTTATGAAAATAGCTGTTAAATGATAAGTTGATGAATTGTTATATTGTGTATTCAACATCCAAATTGAACAAAAAACATCAAAGTTTGTAAACGATAGCGGATTAGAAAAATAAAACACGTAAATTGAGTTTAAAATGAAATGCATTTTATTTTAGCTACATTAAGTTAATTAATTTTTCTTATTATGGAGTCTTATTTTAGAGCGGACCGCACTGAGATTGTGTGTATTTATTATGGAGAGGGCAGAAGAATTCTAACCATGGTTTGCGAGAATTTCCAAACAGCCTTTTCCGCAGAAAGTGATGATTTGTGTTGTAATAAATCTCGTATTTAAAACAATTACGCAAAATCACTTCCCCTCTACCGAGCTACGCTGCAGCAAGACTTAGGATATTGAGATCACAAAAGAAGATTCGACTTCTGCAACCGGTTTGCCAATGTTGTTGACAACGATCGCCAATTTATCCGCAACGTTTTGTTCACAGAAGAATGTTCATTTTCAAGAAAGGGACATTTAAATCATCAAAATAATCACCTAGGGCAGGAAGAAAACCCTCACTGGGCATTTCCACGTCATCACCAAGTGCAGTTAGAACGCTTAAATGTTTGTGTTGAACTCGTGGGAAATCGCCTCATTGGTTCAGTGTTTTTACTTCTAAATCTCAACGTTGAAAACTTCATTTTCTTACAGAAGATATCGACGACCTTCCTTGCTTCAACCGCGAAGACAATGGTACGACAAGATATGGTGCCCCGCCTCATTATCACAGAGACGTGACTTCTCACTGATGAAATCGGTTTTCCCGAGTTCTTCGGTTTCCCCTTTCCATAAAAACTTGAAGAAGTTAACGGTAATGTAAATATAATTTGGTTTAGTGATTTCCGAGATATGTTCAAATCTTTTAAAAAGTTTCCCAACTTTTACTTTCCCACTTCGACCTTGTGTTTCTTAAGAGTATGATGGTGGATATTTTCGGGCAACCACTAGCGGCGGGGGAGGGGCAAATGTGACCTTGTTGCCACAGGTAGCCCGAGTTTCCCCCTATGTGATCTATCTCCTTTCATTTCGCCCTAGTTTCTTTTGGGATAGAGCGAGACCCGTCCCTATTCGTTTATTCCCTCGCGAACCCATTAACTCCTTCACTCATTGCCCCAATTTTTAATATACTTTCGAATTGAGGATTGCCAATTTTCGGAGTTCTGAGAAACTCCGCATTTAATTTTATTTTCTACGTGTCTTATTTTTGGTTTTATTTATATGTGGCGTCTTGTTGTCGACGTTATTTTAAAAGTTGAATAATTGGGAACGCTCTGGTCAACCCTTTGAGGTGACCGGCTCGTGGGACCCATATCATAAAAGTGAGCGTCGTTACGCTGTGGTTTTCATTGGCTGGGCCCCAATCAAACGTATCTAGGCCAAGGTGCCCTGATTGGAAAATGACTTTCCCGTCAGAGACCACGTGAGATTTCTTGGAAACAAAACGACGGACTCATGGAAAAACAGGATCTGGGTCCTGGACGCACCTGAATGCGTAAACGGAGATCACCGCTTAGACGGGATGAGTTAAGTTGGAACCATCTATGGTGACCCGCGATCAAGAAATCGGCCGTGCGGACTTATCAAAAACGCGTAACGTGCGTTATGGGCCAACCACAACTGTATCGTTGGGTTGTGCTGTCTAAGATGTTCGTGTGTGCCTGTGTTCAGTATCCGTAAGGAAGCAGACTACATGGGACCAGCTGGAAGTAGGGTCCCAGGAGCAGCCTTTTGGAGCACTGTCAAGGCTGCTCCACGCGTGGAGCTACTTTGACACTTTTATGGTGCAATTTGATGGTATAAATATAGCTAACATCAAGGTAAAAGGCCCCACAATTTCGAACGAGAGAACTCAACTATGTAAGTATACTACTTTTACAAAATTATTATTATTTTGTCTATGTCGCTAACATAGAAAATTTACATGTCTGCCCAAGTTTTGTTTGCCCTCTCGTCTGAGAAGTTCATCGAAGTTACACCTGCTCTCGATGTACGCCTAGGTCTTCGTGATAGTTCTACGGGGATTATCCTACACGAATCCAACTTCCACGAACTTTACCGAAAGAAAGACGAAATTCTCGCTTTCTTCGAGAATGCAGACTCTCCGGGTGCTTCGTGGTTCTTCACCGGCTCTGAGACGCAACGTATTGAGTTGTGTACGTTTCAGAACCGTAAGCTATTAGACGTTAGAGAAGTGCGTGCTGGTTACGGCGAATTGTACGGCAAGTTATTGCCGACTAGGAAAGGTTTAGCCGTCGGTTACACCTTAACCAAGACGTTAATGGACAAGTACAACAATGTGACGTCATTCCTTAACGAAGCAAGACGGATACATACTCTTCTAAAAGACTGTATACTAGACCAACTACGTAAATGTTGCTACGGTTGTGAAATAGACCATCCATCTCAAACCCAGCACAATTGTCTAGAAGTCTGGGAAGTACGCGTTGCAATGAACTATGAGTCCGCAATAAATAATCTTGATTATGTCGAAATATATAAAGTATTTTGTAAATGTTTGGTAGCTCAAATTGTCTGTAACGCGAAACAACTTTTGTAAATAAAAGATACTAGATGTAAGAAAATTTGTCATTCTTCAAAATGGATTTCGTCCTACAACATCCTTTCAATGGGCTTATCGCTGGTGCAACTCAGTCGGGTAAATCTTTCTTCGTAGCTAATATTATCAAAAACAAAGGCACGTGTATTTCACCCCCACCTGAGAGAATAATTTGGTGTTATACCGAATACCAACCTAAACTATTTAATTCGGTACTGGATCATACACCCGAAGCGGAATTCCACGAAGGGTTATTGAACGTAAATATTTTAGACCCTAATGTAAAGAACTTTGTTATACTAGATGATTTACTATGTGAGATATCTAACAACAAGGATATTACTAATTTCTTGATACGAGGGTCTCATCATAGAAACACCTCAGTTTTTATTCTTATGCAAAATTTGTATTACCCTGGGAAAGAAATTAGAACATTAAATTTGAATGCGCACTATTTAATCATTTTTAAATCACCACGTGACAAGTCAGCAATATTTCATTTGGCGATACAAATTTACCCTACCAACAGTAAATACGTCATAGACGCTTTCCATCAAGCTATCGCTAGAGATTTTGGGTGTTTATGGGTGGATTTGAAACCTACCACGTCAGATGATCACAGACTGCGAACCGGACTTATACCAGGAGAGGAAGCTGCCGTTTTTGTACCAAAATGAAGAGAGTCCATAACCATAAAGATTTTTTAAAGTATTTAACAAAGTGTAATTCATGTCAAAGAACCGCCGCCATCAAGTATGCAAATAAGGATGCAATCAAGACTATTGTTGAATGTTGTATAAATGTTCTGCGAGGGAACGTGAAACTGTCAGACGTGCAGAAGAAACGGCTGAAGAGACATTGCCAAACTTTGCGGAAGATATCTAAACCCAATTCTTTAGAAAAACGAAAAAAGATTCTAATAGAAAAAGGTGGATTTCGACCTTTACTGTTAGCGCCTCTACTATCTATTGTAAGCAGCGCAGCTGGCGCCGCTATAAGTCGAGCTATCAAAAATGGCTAGAAAGATGATTCTCGTTCCCGAAGAAGTTTATCGAAGGCTGAATTCTCAACCGAAACTTGACGAAAACTTGGATACCAAAGCTGTTTTGAATAACCAGAATCTCAATCAATCCCAAAAAATGGAAATGTACAACCATGTTCTGCAAAAAAATATTAACAAAAGAACTAAAAAGATGAAAGTCGTGGAAAAACCGAAAAAGAAGGATTGGTTCCCTGAAATTGCCATTGCGATTCCAGATTCTCATCTCAAACCCGCCATTGCATTGTACAAGTGGATTGATAATAATACCAAGATTGAATGGGCTTCTAACGGTGAACTTATGTATAAGGAACAACCTATCGACCGCTCTAATATTATGGACATTTTACACGAATCTGTTAAAGGACATAGAACCAAACCGAAATACAATACTGTCGGGATAGACAAATTTTACGAACTGCTTAAAAATGAAAATGTTCCCAAAACTCTCGTTAAAAATAAATTTCCTTTTAACACCTCTATTGATACCCAAAAACCAAGTGAAACGGTGCTACATACTGAGAATGACTCGGAAGGTGAAAATTATTTATATTTACCCCAAAGCCCCGAATCTATGGATGGAAACGGATTAATGAAATGGATAAAATTGAAATAAAAAATATAAATGTATATCATGGAAGGTTGTAACGACTCCACCCCCACTGGATTGCTATCCTCTCTGTCATTATCGTATATGAAATCACCGAAAGTTATAACGGCGTTTTTAATATTATTTATAATTATCGTTTTTGGACTATTTGAGTTCGCGTACTGGTATCACGAACGGAAAATGAACTGCACGAGAAATGGATAAACTTGAAAAATATACTTTAACGTAAAGAACCCCGGAAGTTACGGCGGGGTACACGCTCTTTATCGAGCTGCCAGAGCAAAGGGGCTAAACCTTTCCTTAAATAACGTTCAGGAATTTCTAAAGCGACAGGATACGTATACTTTACACAGACCAGTGAGACATAAATTCAAAAGAAACAAGACTATAGTGTATGGAATAGACGAACAATGGCAACTTGATCTGGCGGACCTGCAAGATATCAAACGTCACAATAACGGTTTCCGGTACCTATTAAGCTGCATCGATGTATTTAGTAAATACGCTTTCGCTGTGGCTACCAAAGATAAAAAAGGAACAACAATACTTAAGGCTTTCAAATCGATCTTGGAATCTGGTCGAAAACCAAAGATTGTTCAATCAGATCATGGTAACGAATTCCTTTGCAAAGAAATACAACGAGAATTAAAACGTCTAGATATCAAGTTTTTCGCTACACATTCGGAAGTGAAAAGTAGCGTCATAGAGAGATTTAATCGTACTTTGAAATCCCGCATGTACCGATATTTCACGGACAAAGACACCCATAAATATATCGACGTATTACCTGATTTACTGGATGCATATAACAACAGCTATCACAAATCTATTAAATGCAAACCCGCTGATGTCACAAATGAAAATTCAAAACAAGTGTGGCAGAATTTATACGGGAAAGTGAATTTTTCGCCTCCCGTTGCATTTCCCTTTGAAATAGGTGACTTGGTTCGAATTAGCAAGAATAAAAAAACTTTCGAAAAGGGATATAAAGCGAACTATACCGAAGAGTTTTTCAAGGTGGTTCAGCGAGTACCGAGGGACCCACCAGTATATAAACTCGAGGATTTGAAATCAGAGCCCATTTCGGGTGTGTTCTACAAGGAGGAAATACAGAAAATCGGTAAAGATCTTGTAAACTGCTTATTTAAAATAGATAAAGTTCTAAGGAAGAGAACCAAATCAGACGGAACCAAGGAACTACTAGTACGTTGGAAGGGTTACGGTCCAGATTTTGACTCTTGGGTACAAGAAATCGTTACATTATGAGTTTCTACATTACGTTACCGTCAGACTCTTCTATGCGATATTTCCAAAACAATACTATAAGCAAGTTTAGAACGTATTTACCGGAACCGATAAAACTCGAGGGGATCTACGAAGTTGGAGTGGCCGAAATCAGTTACCCAAGAACCTGGAATAATGTTAAAGAAGAATGTATAGTTCGAATTTGGAAAACTATATCTCTACCTGACCCCTTAGAAGAATCAAAACCCAAGAAACAGAGAAAGAGTCCTAATACAAGAGAGTTCAACGATGTAATGGATTTCGTAAATATAGTAATTCCACCAGGATATTACGAAGTTGAAGATTTACTGGAAATCATGACTACTGACGACGATGGGCAAAATATTAGCTCCAAAGTTAAACTCTATTACAACAAACCAAACCGCCGTGTAGTTGTTGAACTTTATGAAATGAACCAAATTCATTTTCCCAATGAAATTGCCCTTATTTTAGGGTTTACGAAAACACAGGGAAAAGATGTTACCGTGGTTACATTAATGACGGCTCCTTTCAGTTGGGATATGGACGCTGGATTACACTCCCTGTTTATATACTCGGATATAATACAAAGCCGATCGGTTGGTGACTCGGACGAACCACTGTTACGAATAATAAGCATTCAAGGAAAAGACGGTGATACCGTAGAAAAAGAGTTTTCACGACCGCATTATATGCCTATAGCGAGCAATAACTTCCAAACAATCGAAATTAATATTATGAGTGAAATGGGATAACCCATACATTTTGAAAGAGGAAAAGTTCACGTCACTCTTCATTTTAGACCGCGAAGAACATGGACTCTGCTAAAAAAACCCACTCGAAACTCAAAATTCGCTTCATTAACGACAAGTGAGTTGAAGGTACAACATGTCCCCGCATAACGCAGATCGAGTTTCCGTGAACGATTATCAAAACTATTATTTAAATCAAATTGGACACGGATCGATTCCGGTATATCGGAGAGTAGCCGTTCAAAGAGGATATGGACTCGGTAGCATTTTAACTTCGGCGTTTCGATCGGCTATGCCCATTATTAAAAAAGGAGCATCCTTCCTTGGACGGAAATTTTTAAATGACGGGGCAAAAGTTGCGTCAGATGTCTCAGGTGGGGTTTCCTTGAGAGAAGCGTTGAAAACGAAGGGGAAAGAAGCGGGGAAAGACGCTTTAAGAAAATCTGCGGAACACGTGACGAAACTAACTGGGAACGGTAAAAGAAAACGTAAGCCATCAACAATTATCAGTTCAGTACGAACGAGGAAGAAGAATAGACGTTCATTGCTTCACTCCGATATATTCTCGTAATAATGGCGCTACAACACCCAAGCTCTCAAAACAGCATCAGCTCGGAACTAGATTTATTTCACGTACCGTATACTCAGACTGGAATAATCGGAAGCCAATGGGTAGAATATAACCCAACAACGAACGTAAATGAAAACCAAGCAATTATCTTCAACATCACCGGAAACTCAGAAACGTACATTGATTTGAAAAACACCTTATTGCAAGTTCAAGTGAAGATTGTGAAACCTGACGGAACTGTACCTAAAGCTGAAATTTATGACGCTGTATCTAAAAAACAACGCCTGCTGATAAAGTCGCACCAGAAAATTTGTTTTTACACAGTCTCTTTGGAGAAGTTCACGTATCATTGGGTGACAAATCTGTTACGTCATGCGCTCAACAGTATCCTTACAAGAGTATGATCCAGACACTTTTGACTTTCGGAGGACCCGCGAAGGAGAGTTTCCTAACGGCTTCGCTATTCTACTAGGATCAAGCCGGGAGATTCGACGAGTATTTTGATAACGCCGGATTAAAAAAAAAGAGCTAAATTTGCGCTAGAAGGCTTTATGGATATGATTGGAGTAGTCCACGTCGACATTTCCCAACAAAATCGACTTATTCCTAACCTGATAGATCTAAATTTCAAGTTTATCAATAGCCCTAACGAATTTTGTGTACATTCCGATGGAACTAAATGTAAAGTGGTTTTTAACCATGCATCATTGTTCGTCAGAAAAGTGAAGTTGACCCCGGAAATTATGATATCTCACACAAAAATTTGGAAATGGCAACCATGAAATTCCCCACTACAAGAACCGAGTGCAATTCCTTTTCTATATCGGCTGGCAACAAGATATGCGTAAAGGACAATTTATTTAGTGGACAGTTACCTAATAAAGTGGTTATTGGATTCGTAGACCAGAATGCGTTTTTGGGAGATTATAAAATGTCCCCTTACAATTTTAAAAAAATTTCGTTAAATCAAATCGCTTTATACGTCGATGGGTCCAGCGTTCCACACAAACCCTTAAATCCAAACTTTACAGATAATTTGTATATGCAATCTTACGCCAACCTCTTTCTTCAAACTGGACAATGGAATATTGACGAAGGAAATTTCATTGGAAGAGACGAATTCGCTAATGGTTCTGCCCTATTCGCGTTTAACCTATCGCCTGACCTAAACGATAGTTCTACGCAAAGTTTTAACCTTATAAAGAACGGAAGTGTTCGATTGGAATTAATTTTCGGAGAATCGTTGCCGTCAACAGTCAGTGTTATTTACTATTCCGAGTACCAGTCGTTGGTAGAAATCGACAAAAACAGAGCGGTGTTGTTTGATCAAAGCGCATAATGAATTCACGTCAACTCGAAAAAATACTCAAGAAAGATCCATATACCAAATATCTGTTCAGAGGCATTTACCCTGCGGATAAACTACCCACGAATGTGAAATCGTACCCATCGTTATACATTTTGAACACAGATACGTCAAACGGCGAAGGAATACACCGGTGTCTGATATATATATCAAGGAAATTTAATTGTACCTTCTTTGAGAGTTTCGGAAACAGTCCAGATTTGTTTAAATTTAATTATTTTATCGAAAAAAACAGCTTAACTGTCACGTATAATTCTGTTCAATTGCAAGGAAATTATACTAAGACTTGCGGGGGATATTGTGTCGAGGTATAAAATTATTTCAAATATTAAAAATATTTTCAAAAAACAAATATAATAATGATTGTATGATTGTAGAATTTATGTATAAGAAATACTCAATAAATTTGTCATAAAATATTTTATTTTTTCGTTTTATAATGTCCATGTGCTAAAGTTGCGATACCATCGGCTAAAATATATCGTTTATCATCGCATGGGTTTAAACGGAAAGTTGCATAGGGATGTTTTCCTTCAACGCTTCCGATATAACCGTAGACTCGTCCAAAAGCATATTTAAAAACTTCAACGCACCGTCTTGTCCCCTGTATGTCTCGTGCTTTACGAGATTTCCTACATAGTAAATAAATATTAGATAAAGAATTAAAAGAAAAGTAATCAAACGTACCAGTGGGTCCGACAATGGCGTAAGAAAATCCACACGTGACATGTACGACTAGGGTCGTGGTCGATGACAATGTTGCGTCTGGCAAACATGTCGCTATTTTGGACATTATCGATTCGAAATCGGCGTAAATAGTGTAAGGGACCTATATGAAACAAGTAATTTAATATTTCGAATTTATGAGAAGTATTAACAATTTACCATTTGAGACCAACCAAAATTTTTGAATTTTAAAATGGGTTCTTTGGTTGGCATCTCCACGCGCTGTGGTTGGCGAACATGGTCTTTGATAATGTCTTCGGAATTACTCCTTTTTAAGCACCGTCGACAATAGAAGGTTTTGTGATCATGCTTGGTGAATCCGCTAAAGAGACGACTTAGATGACGAATCAAGACGTAATGTTTTTTCTGCCCATTTGTCACCAAAAGTAAATCCATCTCCCTCGACTCGGGTACGTGTTTTTCACTCACATAGCGTGGGAAAAACCCCTTTTCATATTCGAAAATGTTAATTGATAAATTATTCGCCTCTTCGATTTTTTTCAGTTTATACGCGTCGAGTACAAAGGGGAACGTAATCCCGCACAAATCAAGTTCATTGGCAAATCGCCTATAATGAAAAATACGGCTAGGGTGGATTTTAGCTGGGTGAAGTTTGGCTAAAATTGACCAAATAAAACATTTATTATCACTGGAGTCTTGTGGGTCAACATTTACTGTAGCCCGTTCATTTTCAATCACGGGTGGTAGTTGAAAATATGTCCCCCCTACAAGTGGTAAATATTGGATAATGTTTATTTGTAGATATAAAATTTTATCCAAAACCCAACCACTTCCTAGTCCTTCATAATTGTTCATACTGTCGGCAATTTTTTCCCGACTAGACTTTATTTGCTGCGGGATTATCTCTGGTGATAATGTCGCGTGTGTAAATCCCCTGAAATACGGCATTGCCTCAACGTCCGTACCAGTGTTGCCAAGTTCACGGGTATATCGTGCCCGCACCACCATATACCACTTGATACCTTTATTGGCACTCAGTTTGTTTTGAAGATACGTTTCAACCTTAGCACGGTGTTCATTTATAAATAACACAGGGTCGGTAACGCCATCTGGTGCCGTTATACGAGCCGAAAAAATTGCGTCACCAAGCGCATTAACCTCCTCTATTTGAAGTGGATGGATGGCTGGTTGAATTGCTAGTGGGATGGGTGGCTGATTGTCTGGAGGTGCAACGGGTGGGATAGTTGGTTCGTTAGAGGGTGGGATAGAGGGAGGGTTAAAGTGTTCGTTAGTGGGTATGCTATTCGGTGGGTTAGCGGGTGGAGTGTTAGTTAGTTGGAGGTTAGCACCTTGCTGTTGGGCTTCCCAGTTGGATACAATAGCCCCCAATTCTTCGGCTTCCCTGTCGTATTGTCTGTCTGTTAATTCCATCGGTTCGGGGATAGGGTGTATCGGGTCGCCCGAATCTCGAGCGATCGCGTCATTAAACATAACACCTAAATCGTCCATTGCGCGATCACACTCACTGTGTGTGATATTCGGCGTTAATGTTTGAGCGGCCTCCACTTGCATGACATAATCATCGACTTTATCATCATCGTCTTGCGAACACAATAACTCGTCTAACGGATCGAAACTGTCGGAAAATAAGTTCAATGTGAAGTCCGTAACAGACTCATGATTATTTACATTCGCAACCGCGGCGTCTAATATCTCATTAAGAGAAGACAAAGGATCACATGTTAGGCGATCACCTATAAATAAAAATATTTTATTTTATAATTTATAATTTATTTATGAAGGGGAAAAAATCCTACCATTTTCAACTCTAACTCTTTTCCGAGAAATAGAGTCCGGAGATAATCCCCTTTTTACAGGAGAGTTCGACGGTGTATGAGACTGGCCCAGTCGAGGTGACGACGGGTTAGCGGTTCGGGGCGACGTCTTTGACGTTGTCACCGACGTGCGTATAGATGACGCTAGTCTCACCGGTCTGACGTTAGGATCTGGAAGACGGACCGGGTGGGTGAAGCGGCTCGGCGGGGCGGGCTGACGGCTCAGAACGTGGAATTACCTCCGACCTGGGAGATGATTCAGACTACGTAGACGGTCCGGGTTGACAATGCGATGGTGGCGGTGGTAGTCCCGTTAGCGACAGTGGGTGCGCTATCGGTGGATTTGGTTGGCGGTCATCTCTCGTACCGGGTGTCGCGGGTACGCCGTGATTAAATTTACTTTGATGCCGTTTTAAAATATCACGCCTCGGAAATGGCTTATGGCACACGGGACATTTAAAGGAAATATTACCGTGAACTGATAACATGTGACGGTCGTGATTTCTCTGGTGGTTGAAAACGGTTGAACAAGTACCGCACGAATACATCTTGAGTCCGAATGTGACCTTTTCACTCTATACACGACCTTTTATACGTACTGGTAGGCTTAACATGATTTACAGACTTCACCCTCGCTCGGCCTTTGAGCATTCTCCGCACGACCTTCGGTAAATCATTACCCAGCTTCAACACCCCGCATTTCCCATGATTCCCATTGCTTAAAAATGTCGTATGCTTAACGTTCTTCATTTCCCATGATTCCCATTGGTTGAAAATGTTTTCCGTCTAAACTGCGTCCGAGATGGTGGTGAATTTCGTATTACCCCGAACACAACATTGTGCAATGCTGGGTTACATCCCCTTGATCTACTCCCTTTTTCCTATTGGATAAAAAATGACGTATCCAAAATCAACAGGGCCAGTCAGGTTAATGGGTTTTTAGGGTCACTTTTATACAAAGTGTAAAGACTATATACATATACTTCGCTAGATGGACTAACACGTTTCGAGAGTGTTAACAGCTTTCTGAATAGGATCACTTGTCCAGTAAGCAATATATATATAGTCTTTGACGAACACCTGGGGAAAAAGTGGGGAGAGTGGATTCTACGGTAGATTATTACAAACGGGTAAGAAAAACTTTCCACCACATCTTCTGTCCATCTGGAGCTGTAGAACAACCGATGGATTTTCCCAACACAATTTTTTGGGGTACATCTCCTTGTTATAATCCATGTTTCCTATTGGTTAAAAATGACGTAGCCAAAATCAAAGGAACAAATCAGGAAAATGGATTTCTACGGGTCACTTTGGGATTTTCTTCAAAGTGCACCTGTGAGGGAGGATTTTCGAATAAGGTTTTTCCACAACTATGGTTGGATTCCACTATATCTGGTATGTACGTCATGAAAACTATGAAAGTGCATGGTCATGATCGTGGGAATTACACCCTTCACGACCGTTCAACGGGAATAAAAGGGATCCTACGATGACCAGAAAGGTAGTTCCTGATTATCACCAAAATGGTCGACGGAAGAAGGTGCCCAGCCTTCGAGCCAGAAAACGACGACGAGGAAGAACTAATGATTGGAGAATTAGAGGATAGTGACGACAATTCATCTATCACATCATCGATAGATACGTTTCCAATAGTCTATGCTGAGGATTTGTAAGTTTCTTTTTAAATTTATTATGGACTCGGTTATTTTTCCGTAAAATACAATACATTAAATTTTAGGGAAATATCCGAAGAACTAGGTATTCCCGAGGGTGAAGAGCCGGCTGAACCTGAGGGGTATACAATTAGTATGCAAGTAGAAGAAATGTCGGCTGTGATATTGAATATAGATGGTTTTCTGTAAATATATCATTTTTAGAATTTTATTTTTTTAAATTTATCAATATCTATTTAGGATTATGCAATTAATCAGAAATCTATTGACCCCAAGTGTTCAAGGACCAGACTGTGATATCACTCTACTCCTTGAAACAGTTGAGGATATCGTAGCCGTCAACATGTTTCCTGTGTATGTATAATTAATATATATATATTAATAATAAATACATAAATAAATAATATTACTTTTATATATTAGTCCTTCCCGAAATGCAGATGTCTTATATATCCCTCCACCGGAGGGTTATTTAACATTAAACGCTGATGGGTTTGCGTATGTATTTGTTCTAATAATAATAATGTTATATATATATATATATATATATATATATATATATATATATATATATATATAACATATAGAATTTCAAGTTAAAATGCAAATGTTTTTAATTTTAAACTGTTATTTTTTTTATAAATAAACCCTCAGGTTATATATAAATAACTCCTTTTTATTCATCTACTAATTGCATATTTACATAGTCCATATTTTTATATACCCACTCCGCGTACAAATTGCTTTTTTCCAAAGCGCATGAGTATTTCTTATTTAAAACGTTCGTATTGTGTTTAATAAGACACGAAAACTTAGGCCCGTCTAGTTCAAGTAGATCAGTCACTTTCGGACATCCTACACCATTTAGGTCTATAATTTCACGGTGTAATAGTTCCATTAAAAAAAGACATTTTTCTTCCCCTTTACAAAAGATGCGTTCGTATCCTTGAACCGCCATTGTTAAGCATTCCTCCAGTTTCTCGTACGGGGTAAAACCGTAGTCCCAAGCGAGGCCGTGTATATTTCTCTCGACCCAGGTGTTCTGACGTTGAGCGTGCGGAGGGAGGTCGACTCGAGAATATGGCGGGGTGAAAACCCAAGCCGCGACTCGGGGTGAAGATTCCGCTGAACAGGCTGCCGCTTCTTTAACTATTTTCTCTGGTCTCGCGTTCCTGGTCCGACCGTCAAAAAATTTTATACCTATAGTTCAAAAATTAAATAACTACATTTTCTTCGGGATGTGGGATAAAGTAAGTTAGTTTTGTATACTTACATAGTTGAGTTCTTGATGATACTTGCTCGTTCGAAATTGTGGTGCGTTTTACCTTGATGTTAGCTATATTTATACCATCAAATTGCATCATAAAAGTGTCAAAGTAGCTCCACGCGTGGTGCAGCCTTGACAGTGCTCCGCACGGCGGAGCAGACTTGTCCGCACGTGCGTTGGCCTTCCACTGTATAAGCCCTGGGACCGGCTCGAAGACCCTACTGCTGGACTCCCGAACTTATGGATTTGCGACAAGTGCTTCCTTCTCAATTTGGCTATTCAGCCACTGGAATTTTGCCATTAAGAATCACAGAACCCGTGTAATAACCATGCAGAGTGTTCCCCAGTAATTTCAATAGCAATGGCCCAGTGCGGCTGTATTGTAATAAACTTTGATTTTGTTCCTTCAATTCCGTAACTTAAGTAATTTATCCCCTAGGCGCCGTAAATGACCTTGCTAACCCCAATTATGCAAGTTACGCGAGCGGGAGGACCACGTAGGTGAAGTTAATGTAGGACAGATCGCAAGGACTCCTTTAGGCCAAGGTTCTTATAAGCGCGCTCAAACGCACTATTAGGTTGACCTATAGAAGCGCCACTTTAGCCGGGGAAGAGAGTGAGACTATACACTCTTAAAAATATTGGGTTGTTTTTGACCCAAATTGGGTTAGTATTTAACCAAACAAAATATTGGGTTGTTTTCATAACGCTATTTTGGGTTAAATATATAAGTTACCCAAATATGGGTTGAACATTAGCCCAAAATATGGTTAATATACGACTATATTTTGAGTTAAAATTTAACAATTAATTGGTTTGTTTTTTTTTCATTGTTGGGTCAGTATTTAACCAAACAAAATATTGGGTGTTTTCGTTTTCACCCAAAATGGGTTATTTTTATAACGATATTTTGGGTTAGATTTATAAGTTACGCAAAATATGGTTAATATATTACTCAATTTTGGGTTATAAATTAACAATAAATTTTACTATAAATTTTATCACACTTGAAAGAATGGGGTCTTGGCAATTTGCAATAAATTTAAACAAGGTAGCTCATTACGTTCTTCCGCTGTAATATCAACACAGCATAAAAAATAAATTTAAAATATTTGAAAAATTTAAATTATAAATATTAAATTAAATTTAAAATATTCTATACCTTTAGAATCAAAAATTAAGAATCCTTTCAAGCATTCATCGAAGCGATACAAGAATGGCGCAAAATTTTTCCAGTCTTCCAAAAACTACAAGTTCGATGAACTCATTTTCGATGGTCATATCGTCTTTGGCTTAATTTTAAATTTGATAGTATTACCCAATTTTGGGTTGCTATTATAGTATGTTAAAAACAACCTAATTTTGTTTAACCCAAATTTGGCTTTTCAAGATTTTCAACTAAATTTGGGTTATTTTTGACTCAAAAAGTAGTTAAAAATGAAATAACCAAAATCATTTAACCCAACGTTTTTAAGAGTGTATTCCCCAGTTTTGACGTCAGTGGTTGTCGAACTTTCGGAAACACGCCGTGGCAAATTCACCGCTATACCCCCATATAAAAGGGGTTTTTTCTTGGAATCCTATCTCTTTATTTACATTGTGGCCCTACACAAATTCCATCAATATTCCCAATTTACAACTTTCAGTCGTTCACGATCACAGTTTACGACTTGGACTTTCTCTCAGAAGGTAAAAAAATTGTCATGCAAATCTATGAAGAAAATTTTTTGGGATATACGGAATAAGTTCGACGTCGACTAAATTTTAATTCCCTGATTGAACCAGGACTGCCTCGAAAACTTTTAAGGACGCGAGGGGGGCTAGATGATCACCCTACCCCATTCAACTCTGGTTTGAAGGTCGTCCAGTCATTCGTCAGGGGTGATAAAGTTAGCGAATATTCACTTTAGATTAGTCCATTAAGAAAACGAATAATAAAGATAAACCTTAAACAAATTTGAAGAAATTTAAAAACTTAATAATAGCTCGCACCGATAGGTCTTCGAGAAAACAAAAAGGCGCGAAACACGGACCAAATAGATCTTCGAGTGAAAAACTAAACTAAATTAAATAGCCAGAAATTCCATCGGTAGACCGGTTTCGTCTTATTTGGGACTCGTCAGTACCGTGCGGGAAATCTGGCTCGCGACTGTAACACCAAAAAGAGAAACTAAGCCGAAACATTAAAAATTTCAAAACGAGTAGCGTTTTCTTAATGGACTAATCTACTTATTCTCTAATTTTATCATCCTTTACAATCCAGTCCATAGGGGGTTCCTTTTAACTTAACATTGCGTTTATTCACCACTCTCCCCCTTTTCGGCTTTCCATGGAAACCGTGTTTTTTGCGCTCAGTGTGTGGCGATTTTTATATTATTTTGAAGCTAGAACTATCCTGCTGTCGAATTTGATAGTTATTTTTCCATTTCGACCGATATTTTCAGTTTTATATCAGTTTTTTCGTTTTTTCAAGCCCGAGTGCCTTTTGAAACTTTTCATTGTAATTCCGCGTGCGCGCGCGTGAATTAAAATTTCAAATCTCGCGCCATGGATTTGATTGAGGCTGACGCCGCAAAAGAAAATTTTCTTGTTCCTTCTTCAGGAGCGCAAGAGGAAACTTCTTCCCAGTCTACTCTCACTTTTGCGTTTACTACCGTAAACACTTCTACAGCTACATCAACTTCTCAAAGCGATGCCACCGCCGCAGCTACTATCGATGCTACAGTTCCTTCTTCGGAAGAACAGTCTGCGAGTCCATCGTGGGCCGACGTCACTGCCTCGTCGGAAACCGCTAATTTGGAGCGTATTACGAGGGAGAGATTTCAACTGCCTCACACGTATTCGTTCAACTGACCTTCTCAACGAGCGAATCCAAACGACAGAGGTATTTCTATCCGTTCTATTCATCGAAACGCTACTATTGAAGATTATTTAGTGGCCACCTCCAAATTCCTGCCTTCGAAAAATATCACAGATGTTTTTCGTAATAACGGATTTATCTACGTCTATTTCTCCGATGCTACCTGGGCTCGTCAACTGATTTCTGAAGGCCTTGACTTCCGTAACGAGCGCCTGGAGTGTCTCCGTATTGGCATAGCGCCAAAAAGGGTACTCCTCTCTAATGTTTCACCCGCAATCGACGACTCCACGATTGTTTCAATCATGTCGCGTTTCGATGCCGTGCAGGGAAAGGTACGCACCCTACCTGCTTCCGTCTCTCGTCCTGAATTTAAACACATCAAAAGTGCTCGCCGCGAAGTGTCGGTCCTTTTCGAGTCCGATGAAGCTTATCATTGGGTATTAGCCTAGCTGATTATTATTATTATTATTATTATTATTATTATTATTATCGTGCTCTACCAGAATACTTCATGGTTATCGTCAATAAAGAAACATTTATGGTCTCAGTCAACAACCCAGTTCGCTGCGTATATTGCAAGGAAACCGGTCACATCGTTCGCGATTGCAAAAACGTTCCACCAAAGGAGCCTAATCAATCCACATCTGCGCTACAAAATCCGTCTACCTCTAATGATGAGACTACCATAGTAAAATCTGTAGCGCCATCCGTTGTGCCTTCTTCTCTTCTTACGGAATCTGACGCGAACTCTACTGACACCACTGCCTTTCCCAGTGCTTCTGGAACTGCGATCGTCACGAAGCCGGCTACTACCGGTGACACTCCTATACTCGATTCATCGCAGAACGTCTCTGGCTCAGACGCCGAGTTCGAAGACGCCGAGATGGATTTTGACAGTGATCCCACTGTTAAAGTGGTTCGAAAAAAGCGGAAAAATAATCGTCCGAAAGCTACCACTGAAAATTCTGCTAAGCGGAAAACCGATATGGGTCCACCTAGTTCCATGCCTCCTAAGACACGTACAACTGGTACGAAATTCCATTTTAGCTCTTTCATGAAAGGGCTGACCCCAAAGGCTAGTTTCAACCCGCTTTCTCGTATGACGATGTTAAGCAATGCATTAACCTCGCCCTCAGATTTCCCGCACACGTCGCTCGCGACGCTTGTCGAAAAATCACCAACGATGCCGTCGACGCTTACGCATTATCCCGACAAATTCTAGTCATCGGTTACACCGATCCTGAAATCGCCCAACTGCCTAACGACCTACGGAAAAATGAACGCAGCAAATTTTACCGTCTCGCTAATGCCATTCGAGGTATGTTCCCCAATCTTTCGGACATCGAACACTCCTCTCAGGAGAAGTAACTTTTATTTTTTTGCTCAACTCAAAATGGTGTTTCTTTATTTAATCATGGTTTTTAATTTATTGTCTTTAAACGATCGCGGCATGAGTCAGGACTTAACGTCTATTCACGCTCGTGATTTCGTGACTCGTTTTAATCCGGACATTATTTGTTTTCAAACGACTTTTGTAAATTCTAATTTCGCTCTCAATGGCCTTATGTGTTTTATCACATGCCCTCCTTGGCGCCACGTAGTTCCGGTGTGTCAATCGCGATTCATCCTTCTCTTCATCCTTATGTAAATTCTTTTGATTCTTTCCGCGATGTTTGCTTATATATGAAATTTAACGCGGGGATTTTCTCTTCGGAGAGCCCAATTCATCTTTTTTGTGTTTACATTTTGTCTTCAAATGATAATATAGCGATTGACACCCTGAACTATATTCGGAATATCGTTGACAAAATTGATCCTGTTGACACTGTTATACTTTTCGGCGATTTCAATTGGTGTTTATCTCCTATCGATCGTAATAATTGTACTGAGTATCGACTTCCCCTTTGTCAAAATTTAAACGATCTCGTTACTGATTTCGATTTAATTGACGCTTTTCGTCATCTAAATTAAGACACTCTAAGTTTCACCTGGCGTGCTAAAAATCACCAAAAACTACTCTCCGCTCGATTAGACCGAATGTACGTTCGTTCCAATTTCCGCCTAAAAAACGTTCGTCATATCCCGTCATTTTTTACGGACCACGACGCGATTTCGTGTAATTTTTTTTGATACTTTCACGATGCCCCGGTCGCTGCCGTTTTGGCGTATGAACCCGCGGTGCTTAAAAGACCACGTTTTTCTTTCGCAGTCTCGCGATATGCTTTTGGGCCTTCTTTGTGCTAAGCCGCTCACGGAGTCTTGGACCTCGTGGTGATTTCGCATCCTGAAGCCCAAAATTAAGTCCTTCTCTATGTTGTTTTGGCACCGTCGCAATGTTTGCGATACGGCTGCCATTCACCACCACGAAGCAATGGTGACCGCTTGTCCTCCCGAGCACCAGGAACATAGCGAGAGTCTCAAATCTTTTTTATTAGACCGCTCCTCTACTTCGCGTGAGATAATCGTTTTTCAATTGTATAGATACCCCTTCCCGCGACTTCTATAAGCTCGAAAAAAAGGCTCACGCCGTCAATATTATCCCTTCCGTTTACGACCCGCGTGGTATCACCGTCTCGGACCCTGATACTATCCGCGAAGTAGTCGCTTACTATCACGAGAACCTTTATACAAAGCCAACTGATATTCGCGACTCTACCATCGATAACTACCTTTCGGACAGCCTGCCAGCCCTTGAGGCTGACGACCCTGATGACGCTACCACCATTTCTGGTACTTTCTCCCTCTCGGAGATTACCAGCGCCTTAAAAGGGTTATCTCGCGGAAAGGCCTGCGGTCTCGACGGGATCCCTGTTGAGTATTACATCGTGTTTTGGGACCTTCTCGGGCCCATTTTAATCGATGTATTTAACGGTCTTCTTACTTGTCCCAATTTTTGGAAAAAATATCATGCTCGGTCGTCTCCCTCCTTCCGAAGACGGGAGACCTTATGAACCTTGCTAACTGGCGCCCTATTTCCCTAATAAATTCTGATTACAAGCTATACGCCAAAGTTTTGGCAAACCGTCTAAATTCTGACATTTCGAAGTTAGTTCACCATTCCCAGACGGTATATTTATCACTCGCTCGCGGTTTTGCGTGACCTTATTAGTCTCGGAAAGTTGAAAAATGAAAAACTTGCCATTGTTAACGTTGATTTTCGCAAGGCTTTCGACCGCGTTAATCACGCGTACCTTTTTAAGACGCTCGCTCGCTTCGGCATACCGACTAATTTCATTAATTTTCTGAACGTGGTTTACACGGACCCTATCTTTCGCGTTAGTTACACGCTCACCCGTGAAATTCCATTCGCGAGAGGCATTCGACAAGGCTGTCCTCTCTCCGGGCTGCTTTTCGTTTTATCTCTTGAGCCGCTCTTATGCCACCTGCGCGCTGCTTTACGTAGGCCTTCTGGCCCTGGTTATTTTAACATCACCAATACCACTTTCGCTGATGACGTTAATGGTCTTCTTCGAAACGAATCAGAAATCGCCGTCATGAGTGGGTGTCTCGACGCTTTCTCCATCTCTTCCGGAGCTATAGTTAATAGCAATAAGTCCTTCGTTCTTTGGTGTGGTGCGTGGCGTGATAACCCACCCAATATCACCATTCCCTTTCCTACCAATGTTGACGGTGGCAAATTTCTCGGTGTCTATCTGGGAAACTCGCCCGAGTATGAACTTCGAAATTGGCCTGAACTTACCACGCGCCTTAGCCGCGTTCTTGGTCGCTGGCTTCATTTAAAACACCTTTGTTTCATTTCGGGACGAACGCTACTCGCTTATCAGCTTGCTTGAACTATATTCTTTGGCATCGGCTCAAAATTATCTCACCCCCTCCTTCTTATATTCACGATTGGCAGTCTAAATTAGTTAATTTCCTTTGGGCGGGAACCCACTGGGTTTCATCACATTATTTGTACCCCCAGGCTATCGCCGGTGGTATTGGTCTCGTCAATATTAACCTTAAAATTCAGGCTTTCAAAGTCCAGCAAACCTCCGATTTTCTAAATTCAACCGATCGCGACTCTCCGAACATTAAGTGTTCTACCGCCACTTTTGATCATTTCCTCCCAGGTCTCCCGTCTCCGGAAGCTATCCTCTCGGACGCTTTTACTCAAAATGCTGATATTCCTTTTTATTCTTCGGCCCTTTCGTATTCAACCCACCCTCTCTTCCCGTTCCAAATTCTTAAATGTTCCATTCGTAAATTCGCCTTTTCTCAAAACCGTCGACGGTGTGATGCTTCGTTATGACGACGTTTCAGCCCTCGCGAACGTTGGCCTTAAACGATTCTCCGCCTTTCTCGATCCCAGAGGACGTTGGCTTCCCCAACACACTCTCTCTCTCCGATTCGCTCGCCATCTCGCCTTTTCGTTCAGCAGCATGGCAAAATAATTAAAACTTTGATTCGTAATTTCCCCGAAACTTTCGACGCACGGGCATTAAGGACAGCGCGGAGTTTAGCAATGATGACATTTTATCAATCTCAACGGAATATCGTACCGGTCCCAAGATCAGCCGTGTTTTGCTTACCGATAACCCTTCTACCCGCGAAATCTATGTCGCGTCAGCTGCTCCTCTCCTGGTAGGCCTCCCGCTGTTCCAACGTTTGACCCCACTCTAGTTTCACGTGTTTCCTGGCTTGGAAAAAAAACTTTCACCGATCAGCTCAAGGGCCGATCTCTCCTTTCAATGGAGAGCTCTGCATCTCGCGCGTCCCTCTCCGGCCCGACTCTTCCATATTGTGGAAAGTTTGGATTCTCTTTTTTTTCCCCTTTCTGTCCAGTGAAGGGCACGGTTAGCCATTGTTACTTCGACTGCCCCTTCGCCAGGAGCGTTGGTGAGAGGGTTTTGGAGAGCGTTTTTCTTTCAACCGGCCATCAGCACTCGTTGACAAACGTTTGGACGTTAGCAAGCGGCGACAGCCATAATTTCGCTTTCGTGCTATTCAAAGCCGCTTTGGCTGAAATGTACGGTGAGCTCTCTAAACTAACGCTTTTGGCGATTACCTAGATCGAGTACACCGAACGATCGGTAACAGAGTAATCGCTCGCTACCGGACTCAGCGTAAAACCGCCGTAACAGGTGAAACTTTGGATGCCTTTAACGCCCTATGGGGCATTAATCGTGAACCCCAGTGGTTTTAAGCTGTAAATATTTTTCATTTCTCTATTTCTTTATAAATATCGCTTTAATCTCTAAAACTTGTATATATATCTAAAATTTGTAAACTTGTAACTTAAGCTGGTATATTTAAAAACAAAAAAATCTCCCCCTATTCGGCTTTCCGTTGCTACGCAACTCGTTTTGAAATTTTTAATGTTTAGACTTAGTTTATCTTTTCGGTGTTATAGTCAAAAGCCAGATTTCACGCACGGTGCTGACGAGTCCCAAATAGGACGAAACCGGTCTACCGTTGGAATTTCTGGCCATTTTATTTAATTTTTCACTCGAAGGTCTATTTGGTCCGAGTTTCGCGCCTTTTTGTTTGCTCGAAGACCTATTAGTAAGTTTTTAAATTTCTTCAAATTTGTTTAAGGTTTAGCTTCATTATCAGTTTTCTTAATGGACTAATATACTTATTCGCTAGTCATTCGTTGACGCATTGAGCCAATGCCATCATTTCTTGCTGAAGATTTTTCGCAAGAAAATCCAAAATGCAAAACAAATTCGAGTAAGGAAAAATCTACGGGAAATTGTACCGTTCCAAAAAAGCGACTAAAAAAAGCTTTCGCTTTTAGATTTTGAAGAAAATGGGATGGAATATCTTTGTGGATGGGTGGCAATGAAATACCACAAAACTACCCCGACTTAAATTTGACATCAGGTGCAAATGATAAAACTATTTCCATTCCTTCGTGGGTGGAACATTTTAGTTAAGGGGGTATAACAATTCCTTCACTAAAATTTCTAAATGATGTCAAAACAATTGAATTAGAATTTATCAAATATCACCACAAGGAGAATGAAAAGGAGGGGACATTTCTTTATCTAACGAATTAGGGTAGTCAACAATCTGAAATGAGAACGATTATTCGCACGAAATACTTAAATGATAAAACAATCGAAGACTCAAAAAATGGCGAAACTCAAAAATATTAAAAGTAAATAAACACTTAGGCCTATTTAATTATAAAGAAAAATAATTTTTAGAAAACAAAATATGTATTTTCTTTAAAAGAATAAAGCCCCTATTTAAGATCATACTTAATATATTTATATATTTATTATATTTAAATTTTCCTTATTAAATTATAAAAACGGCACCATAAAGAACTGGGGATAAGACGGACGTCGATAGCTCTAGTATAAGACTACCCACTAAACCTCTCTCTCTCCGCTGGCGTGGGGCAAACCGACAACCATGACGTCAGCTCAGAGAGAGAAAAGCGGTCTTTGCGTTTCAAATTTCGGTCAAGAAACGTTCGAGAATGAGCCCCCGTTGCCTTTAGACTAGGAATAGTGATCTCGGTTTGGTTAGGAAAATCCCCTACAAGTCCCTCGATGACTTGGGCCAATAGGTGGTGCCTTGGGTATTAGCCTAGCTTATTATTAACTTCCTAAACCCCGAGTTACCTCAAAATTGAATCGGCAGAAACGAGGCTGTTCATTAGCCCCCCAGATCTTACGGCGCTAAATTTTTTTCCTTTGGGATTTATCAAAGAAAGGGTTTACGCCACTCCGGTTCAAAGTCAAGAGGAACTTCGTCATTGAATTACAAATACTTGTCGTGAAGTAACCCCAGAAATGATCAAACGGACATGATCGTTCGAGTTCGAGCTCAAGCCAGTGTGGCAGCCGATGGGAGGATTATAGAACCATTGTTGTGACCTGCTGTAAAAATTGTAAATAAACGATTATCCAATATACGATCAAATTATATCATTGCCATTTTCTTTAATTATTTCATGAACTTACTTTTCAACAACAATTTTTTAAGAAAAATAAAACCCAAAACCAATCAAAATACAAATATTAATATGAAATTAATAGCTTAGTGTTTTCCGAAAAAGAAATTTGAAGTAATGACTAAGTCCCTCTTAGTGAAAGTGTGTAATCGAAACGAATTGAAAGTGTATTTTATTATTTAGAGGTTAGCGATTGATTTGCGCAAAATATATTTATTTAAAAAATTAGCTTAACAACGAATTTTATCGTGAACAAGTGTATTTTGGCTTGCCCAAATTTTCAATTAATTAAGTCATGTTTTTCAGTGAACAATTTATCTTTTTTCATCAAACTAACGATATTCGTACGTTTTCGATGATGCTGTACAACTTTCTCAATGGCCAATTTAATCTAGCACCTATATAGTGAAAAAAAATGATGTTCGGAAAATTTTCTAAATATTTTCAGCAAATAAAAATTTCAATATACCAAAACAATTGTCTGGTTTCCGAAATTTTCGGTTCTTTATCTTAACGTTCTCTAAAAGATGACCAAATTACACCTTTCTGGCCCCAAGAGATATCCTCAATATTGCAACTCCTACCATATCCTTTAGCGTCTCTTCCTAATTTACATGTTCTTCGAAACTACTCGCATATAGCAACGAGGAGGGAATTTATGTACACGTGTTTCTTAGGAATCAGATAGCCGTTACGATTAAATGCAGGCCAGTTGTTAAATTTGTATTTCAACGAAATGTACTGGAAGAGGATATCAATTTCTGGAAGCCTTTTTTAAAACTACATGTATATAGTCATTATAAGGCGTTTCTGACGTTTAAATATTATGTAAGCCTGGTTTTTATCAAAATATAAGATTGTATCTGCTTCATTTCAATAACCTTAAATTCGGCGCTGTTGACATGTCTTCCATTGCTAACACAGTGAGTGGGTATACTTAATCCTATATGTCATACTGCCTACGAAATACTGAGCGGGTTCAAAATGATTGAATTTAAAAAAAATCCTCAGTGGTGGATTTACCAATAGTCCGAGTAGGCCTAGGGCCTTGAAACTCTGCCGAGATGAGGCTAGGTCTGAATTAATTTTGAATTAAGGTGAAGCTCAGGGGCTCAGTTTGTAGTCAAATCTTTCTTGCTAATCGAAATTTAATAAGAAACATGAGAGTTCCAACGCACATTCCAATGGTTGCTTATTTTTATGGTTTAAAATTTACCCGTATTCAAGTTTGTTCTAACTCAATAAACATATAGTTTATTTCTCCAAACACTTCTTATTCAACCAGAACGTTTCTTGCGCAAATCAGCTCTAGCCAGCGATTGTATTTAGTTGGATAAAATAGCACTAGCAGTGTGAGAAAACGAATACCTTTAAAAGATATACTACAAATTTTCGAGATTATGTAAGAGTATAAGGAATCATGCTTATTTGTATCGTCTAGGTTTTTTCCCTGAAGTCTTTCTAAATCTTTTATTACTTTCACAAATAAAATGATAATAAGGATTTAAAGGTTCGTAATTAAATATATGTTACGTATATAAAATTTTCTGTCATTACTCTATATATTTTTTGAAATAAAAATATTTCGGAGATTACCTAGCCATTCTTCTAAGGGTTCTAATATTGCTCCATGTGGTGCAAAAGTTACCCGGGATCAACGAATAACTATGCTTGATTTTATGGATTCACCCTGAATTAGTCTCTGGGAAATTGGATGGTGAATTTATCAGGGTAGTGCATGAAAAGTTATGGACCAGTTTAAAGAATATGCTAATTGCTGATGGAACGGGTCCCGTAAAGGATATTAAGAAATAGAAAAAGTATACAATTTTTAAGATTATGGTTCTTAACAATAATGAAGGCTTTTTATTATACATTTCAAATTTATTATTCTTGGGTAGCTGATTGCAAATCGGAGAAGGCTGCACCTATTAAAAAATCCCGGGGTGGCACTGGTGGTGGTAGAAAGTTTCCGTTGGAATTGACAGGCTTGGAAAACGATTGTTAGATATAATTGGTCTATTGTGTGTTGATGGTGACACTGGAGTACCCGAATTAGGTTTAAAAACGAGAGCTTAAATGCAAAATTATTGGAAACTTGAACTTATTTTATTATCAGTGTTTTTGATGAAATATAAAGTTATAATTACATTGTAAAGTCGCAGGTAGGGGTACCGGTAACCTCATATGGGAATGAGATAAAGAGGCCTTTGTTGTTTTATGTGGTTAATGAGACTGAAAATCAATTTGAGGAAGCGACTAATGACCCAATTATTAGCTTTAAAGTTCTTGGGCCATTTACAATTGCTGAAGGCTATGTCCCTGACCCAAGTTTATTATAATTTGTTGCTAATTTAAATAATGGAATTCATGCACAAAGTGGTAAGATAATAAATAAGTCAAGGGTTAAATATACAATTAATTATTCATAATTTTGAGTTATTATAGGAATCAACGCAGAGCAGACAACTGCTATGCAACTTAATGATTCACATTCCTTACAAAAGAAAAAGTGATTTTATATACGAGAAAAATTAATCTATTTTATATTTAGTGGGAAATGCTAACACAGAAAATAGTGAGAATTATGAGAAAGCAACGGAAACTTTAAAAGAAATGGAAGATGTGTAGATAAATAGTTGTTGCGTTGTCGGTAATTGCCCAGAATATGACAAAAGTTAGTCACGATAAATGAAATAGCAGTTTTAGAATAGGAAGTTTTGTGTGCAATATTATTGTTAAATTAGTGATAAACTAGTTCCTCGACTGATGTCCTGGGCTGTAGAGTTTTTAGTGGGATTTCAAATAAATTTTAAACCTTTAGAGCCTCTTAACTTTTATTTTAAATAAATTAAAAAATTTACTGTATACATTAACAAAAGAAAAATGAGTGCTTAATTTGAAAAAATATTAAGGTACCAATAAAACCTCAGCGAAAGCGCCTTACAAGGTGTTGTCTAAGTCCTTGTCTTCCCCGAAGACAATTTTCAATTGGTAAGCACTATACAGGGTGTGATTTTTTTCAAAAACTATGTACTGTACATTATACGTGCTGGGGGACACTTTCTACCAAAATTGCATCTAAATCGAAAAATAATGTTTTTTGAAAATTTTAATTTTAACCGCTAGGTGCTATAAGATAATTACCACTGTCCAACATCATTCCCTTGTCGTCATTTAGTCGCCAACGAGTCAAATTAAAAGAAAGTTCGACAAAAATCGCATTATGATCACTTCCCAGATTCAAACATTCATCTTCGTCAATTACCATCCCTTACTAGCTTTTGTTCCAAGACCGGACTCATAAGAACATAATCAATCGTAGAAGACTTGTCCATTGTTCACCATGTAATTTCACCAACACACTTTGAACTTAAATTGATAATTATATCCAAACCATGTTTAGTCGAAAATGGTTTGAGTTGACGCCCATTATAATCTTCACTCGAAACTGAATTCTTGAATATGGCCATTAAAATCGCCGACAATACAAGTGGCATGCCCATCTTTAGCCTTTAGTTGAGATACGTCATTTGATAAACAACTCGAAATTTTCTGATTCCACGTTTTACTTCTTTTTCAGTAGCCATATACACTACGGCGAGATACGTAACTTCTGAATGGAGTATAACTTTAATCCAACAGTGTTCATGAAAAGAACGTATCATTTCACAATCCAAACCTTCTCGATAAACCACTCCAATTCCACCTAATTTTTTATCAGTCCCTTTTCGATTAACTCCAAGCCAGTGAAAGGCTGTGTCCAAATCCGGAAACTCTTGATCCCTTAATTATGTCTCGACAACGCAAGAGAGGCTAAAATCTCATTTGAAACTAACTCTTTCCATTTCTCTCTTACGACCTCCTTGCATATTTAGGTAACCAACCCTCAGGCATTTCAACACAGACTTTCGCAACTTTCCTCGTCCCCTTTTCCTTCTCTTCGTCGTCCTCTCCCGACTTTGTCAATTTTCACTGACTTCATCTTCACCACCGACTAAGTGGTCCATAGGTACATTCTTATTCACCTCTTTCCGAACTGGATCATTGGGCTTGGGGTCAATTTTCCTCTGGGCCCTTCTCCACATTTGCTCGCGCTTTGTTATATCCGGTATCATCATGGGCCTTCAATGCACTCGTCTTTTTCAGAATCTTTTGAGGCATTTCCTGGGTACTGACCCTGGAAGCGAGCAACAGCTTCAACCTTAATAGTGCCATGTTGTTGTCCAAGCTTAGTCTCTAATCCGTATACAATAACATTATTTTGTTTAGCCAATTTACTGCGAGCTTCTTGGAAAACCGACTGCGCCGATTGGAAAACTTCAGTCTCACGTTTAACAGCTTTTTTACCACTCTCTCTAAGTTGATTTAACTGTATTTGCAAGCGGGCAACCTTTTTATTTGTCTCTGCACACACCTGAACAGCACAAAAACGAAAGTAAAACGAAACCTATATTTTTAGTAGACGATGGATTAGAGGGAATTTCTACACAGGAGTACACAAGTATTTTCCTATGGTTTGTTCGGTCTGGCTATGATGACCAATGTAGCTGGTCCGATTGCACAAATCAAAGCCTGGTTTGCGAAAATGGTTGAAAAAAAAACTTCAAAAAGAAAACTTTTTTGGGAAAATACTAATAAAATCCAATTTTTTAATTAAATTGAAGGCTTAATATTTTACAATAGCGTGCTTCAATTGTTCTTATTAAGTATTCTGTCTAACGTATTACCTGTTTCAGGTGCGTTTATCACATAATCTAGTTTTTTAATTTTATCTATTCCTTGTCGGAAGTGGAATACATTTGTAGCTTCATTATTACCAAATGATATCCTCTGCTTTCCAAATTCTGGTTCCAAACCGTCTTGGTTAAGGTGGTTTTTTAAAACAAATGTCGCTCCCTTGTTTAATAAGAATCTTACAATTTCGGGTACGGATCTAGCAGTCGTTAAAAGACCTTCAACAGTTTATCTGCCTAATTTCATCATATTTCTTTGAGAAGTCGTAAAATCTCCAGGTCTATTAGCGACGTCATTTTCCCAGTCCATGAAGAACTGCACAAAATCTTTCTCAAGCCACTACTAAAATAAATATAGAGTTATCGTTAATCCTGACGCTAAAATTTTTCAGATTGTTTCTTACCTGTAGTCTAGGATCATCAACGGATGCGTACGGATTAAGATTTCTCGTGATCATAGATTCAAAGAATTTATCCATTAACCTTATGAATTTTACAGTTTCTGGAAAGGATTCTCCGTATTCTTCCTCAAGAGCATTTGCAACGGTTGAACTCAATATTTGAGTGGCTAGCCGAACCCGCATTCTTAAGAATGAGTTGAGATTAATATGGTCGCTGGTAATTTTGGGCATGAGTAAAAAGTTCGATTGAAATATTTTTCGAAAAGAGTTACTTTTTGTGTCCAAAGAATATGATGACCGTTCTTCCACAAGTTACGGCTTTTGAAGTGAAAATTACTGTTTGAAAAGCAATTTCTTGCCGACGACGCTGCCAGCTTCAAAGTAATACAGGTTATACGGGGCGCTACCTATCCTGTTATACAAAATCCTTGGGTTAAGAGACGACTTCAAAAATCTGCGATAGATGTAACGGATAACTGCCACGTCGACGCTCGCCGTTGCAGCGTATTCAAGGTTGTTCGTAAGAATGCACTGCAAACACTCGTGACAACGGTCTTGCCGCTCATTTGTTGAAAATAGAGGTGCCCACTTTTTGACGCAAAACAATAGGAAAAGCTTAATGTGTTGGTTATCTTACTATAATATCTCCTTTTTCTATGGTGATGTTGGAATTCTTTACATGGTAAAACATCTTAAAATAATAATAAAACTTATTTATATACTTCCAAATAACCCGCGAATATGTGAGATTAGAAGATAGTTAAAGTAAATATGGCAAAATAGTCTTCGACATTTTATAGGTTTTTAAGAGTATTGTTCAACGGTTAAAAGTAGTTATATTTTCTTAAAGACTTTAACAATATATTATTAGAAGTTACATATTAGACGGCTACTTTCCATTGACTATTTGATTAATGTTTTTAAGCTTCCTTCCATACTTGACACAACCTTAGTAGGTTCACTTATAGACTATCTTTCCTATTTACTTTTTATAGTAGTTTAACTGAGGTTGTAGGGGATCATGTTCGCCAATTAGATTCCAGGTGTTGTTGGACTTCACTACATACCCCTACACAAGCATCTCTAAACGGGCAATTCACAAATATGTAATTTACGGTTTTTTGAGTAGGGAATACTTTAGCAGAAGATCATGGTTACGTTCGAGTAAAATTTTGCATTTAAATTTTATAAGTATCTTAAAAAAATATTTTCATAATTTTGCTACTTCTGTTTTGCACAAATCAAGTTAAATAGTCGTTTGCCCATACCTTCCATAATAGTTTTAAATAAGGCAATACTCAGACATTTGGTAAATGTGGGTGGCGTTATGACGGTAACCCAAAGTTCGATTCCTGCCCGAAGTAAACTTTATTTATGGAACTACGTTCTTAGCACGAGGCTTACAAATCAGGGTTAGTAATAGAAACCATAACCAAGATCAAGATTTAAAACTTCGTTTATTTCTAATTTCGGTTAGATTTTCTGTAGGTGTCAATCAAATCGCATTTACCTAGTGCGTGAGTGTGGGTCCGAAAGGCAAAAGGATGAAGCGTGAGGTCTTCGGAAAAAGAGCAAGCTGTTTCCATGTGCACTGTCAAAAAGAAGATTATTCTAATTATATTAGGGGTTAGGGTCCTAAGGGAAGGTAAGTTCAAAGAATAACCAGGTAACATTTGAGACATTATTATTTTGCTTGTTCTGGTGAAATATTTTAGCAAAAATTGTTAACAATTGTTTAATTCATTAAAACTTCGCTGTATGATTTAACCTTCACCTGAACAATTTCATTCTAAAATATCTACTTTCTTTATCCAACTGCATTTACAAAACATTTTGCTATCGTGACTGAACTGCTAAATGGTGTACTACCAGTTCGGTTTTAACAACACCACATCCCCCTAAATTTATTTGATAAGTATCGTACGAATGAGCGCCTTTATTCTTCGTTGCTCCCATAAGGAAATGGGACCGGCGTGCCAAACTCGACCCAAACTTTCCAAGGTTATCTTCGTCAGAACTGAATGTAACACCCAGGTATTTGACTACGTCCACCGTACCTATCTCTTTGCCCTGAATCGTCAAGTTGACACTAGTTTCGTTATCTTCAACACCCAAGGTCAAGACTAGGCATTTATCGGAACTGAAACTTAGACCATATTCTGTCGCATAATCACCACAAACATCAAGAATCATTTGTTATCCAACTTGTTCGTGCGCAACGTTGAAAATATCATCTGCGAAGAACATCGCCGCTATAGTACAAGTGACCCCCGGGGTGGTTCAGTTTCAAACCCAGATTTGATCTTATCGATCTCTCTTCTAATGGTAGGAGAAATTTGGTAAATAATATTGGAGATAATGGAAAAAAATGTGACAACAAAATAAAAAAATACAAACATAGAAAAAAATATTTCAAAATTGTTTGAAATATTTTTTTTTTCAAAACTGAAAAATATAAATAACACTGAACATATTATCAAAATAAATAGTTACGGTTCAGAACGATGGAAATTTATTTATTTAGATAAATTGGTTTTGGAAAATAATAGATCAAAATTAGCAGAATTTTTAAAATTATAATTATAATTATTATTGATTATTTTAAGAAACTGTAATAAAAAATTGTTTTATTCGTTGTTATTAAACGTTTTTCGGTTTTTTTTAAAAATTTTATACTTTTTTTTACAGAATTTAAAGATTTTGCTAATTTTGATCTATTATTTTCGAAATTGGGAAAATAATTTAAAAAAAGCACTATCTATTCCTATCAATTTTGATCGTTTTGGATCGAAACTATTGATTTTGATTATTTTTTTCAATGTTATTAACAATTTTCAATATTGAAAAAAAATATTTCAAACAATTTTGAGATAGTTGGTCGAATTTAGTTTATTTTTATATAATTTTTACAAAACTTTAAAATTGGGCTAATTTAGATCTAATATTTTCCAATTTTCTCAAGTTTCATCAAATTGACCAAAATGAATACTTAGTTTTTCAAAAAACCGCAATCTATCTATACATTAATCCAATTTTACACAACTAATAAATTTTGATCAATATTTTTTTTTATGTTTGTATTTTTTTTTCCCACATTTTTTCCAATTTTAGCCATATCGGTTCATTTCATAGAAATCTCATAGGTAACTAGGATGCTGCCGCCTACGGCCGGGCCTGTCGCCAGGTCATATTTAATCACATGGTACCTTTCAACCAATGAGAGGCAATATAGTGACTACGCTACGCCCGACGCGTAATTTATCGTGGAATAAATTTGAAAGCTGCAGACGATGCCTTCGACAGCTAAGCTCGGGAAATTCGCATAGGATTATCATGGGTTTTTCTTCGATTATTTCGCTTTTGAGTTCTTAATTGTTTTAGAAAAATAATGTAAATATGACGGTAAATAAATCAAGTTTTTAATATTTTATTTTAATATTTATAAATGTGGAATATTTTGAGCGATTTGGAAGTAGTTAGCTCCATTTCTTTCGTTGGTGCGCTTTGAAAACATTAAGCCTAGGTCAATCTGCTTGGAAGCCACCGCGTTTAACGCGTTCATAATTGTAAATAAGGTTTTGCCAAAACTTGAACGACGTAAAGCAACTGCGTATCAATCCTTGCTAGTATTGTGTGTGATTACGCTGGGTTATTATTTATGGCTTGGGTTTTTTATATTGAGATCCTAAATGTATTTACTTATTTATAAAGGTAAGAAATGTTTAGTTTATTATTTGTTATATCTTATCTAGGAAGTGATTCGGTAGAAGAAAGCATTAATTTTTAAATGCACTGTATAAATTCTTAGGCTTGTGGCTAGGCCTATAACTTGTCCAAAAACAATATTTCCTCTTTTATAATAGTTAAATCACTTTGAAGATATCGCTGTAGTTATTATTTTAGAACCTTTTATTGGTTCTCTTTTGGAATGACTGTCATTATTTTACCCTCTTTATTTGTAAGATTTTGATGGAAGCATTGTAAGTGAATTATTGGTGCGTATCAAATTTGTGGTAAACATTTCTTCAATCCTGGGTTTACAACTACTTTTTTATGTTGCCTTGGTCTCATTCATTCTATGAACCTTTTCCCATGATACTCTGGGAAATTATAAACAGTACACTAACTTTCATTAAAACATTAAGTAACCATGCTCTGATGAAATTTTGGATTTTAGAATCAATGTGTAGGCCTACAAATGGTATATACATTTATAATTAGTTGAAAACAACATTACAATAAAATGGTTTGTAATAATTTTGCTTTTAATAATTTATATAAGTACAATTTCTCCAACTATTAAACCAAACAAGTTGAGAAAAAATGAATTAAGAAAGTAGAAAAGTCCGAAAAAAAGGAAAAATAATACCTATTATATATAATTAAAGAATGTAACTTTAACGATTTGAATATTCTTTGGGAATTTTGGCCCATTCGTAGTTATTTAAACTAAAGTTGAGGAAAAGAAGGGAGCGATTTACAAGAACGTGTTGCGATTTCGATCGAATATGCAGTTATATTTAGTAGAATACAACACAACATCACAATAAAACAGGTAAGAAATAATATTGTTTTTAACAGTTGCTTAATATTTATTATTTTTTTCTTAATATCAAATCCAAATTTTCCACAAATGAATTTAAAGTTCCAAAATAATAAATAGAATGAAAGTCAATTTACAGTTGTATCTAACCACAAATTTCATATGCCACAAACACAATCTTCATTATAATCGGCGCTACAGTCCTGTTTATGAGACAATTTGTGGCTGCGTTGCCAATTATAGCCACACTATGTTTTAAATATTGTTGGAAGGTTATAATAATGTATTTATGGTGTAACAATTACCATCTGCTTGCCAGAGAAACCGCCATAAATTTCTTTACAATAATATTCCCAAGACAGTTATAGAATTCATTCCAGTTTGGTTTACCGAGTCTTCTCTCCAAAGCAACAATTATAGGGTTAATTTCCCTTTCATCAATACCCGCATCGGCCATATATTTTGTAAATAATTTTTTTTAATTGTTCTGCGTTACACTCGGTTTAAATAGCTCCATTAGTTCGCTGCTTTGATAACCCGAAAAAAAGTTATAAAGAAACATTTCAAATCGCCCGCCGTTTCTAACCCGAGCTAGCTTACCTGTACAAGGAGCATTCTACACTGTTAAAAATTGCTGTTAAAATTTACAGGAATTTACCTGGCAGAAAATTACCAGGAAAATTCCTGTAAAATTACAGAAATATAAAGTACCATTAACAGTAAATTTTAAATTGCTGTTGTTCCAACATGAAATTTCCCATTACGTTTACGGTAATTTAACAATAGAACTTTATTATCCTGTTGTCGCAAAAATTATGCTGGGGCTATAGGCCTACCCAAAATTAATTCCTACATGATAATTGTACATGAATGGCAATTTTAAATTTAAATAGATAAAACTAAATTATTGATGAACTTTTTTATTTGAAAAACATGATACAGCAATTGAATCAAATCAGGTTATGTGAACAAAATTTTTAAAACATCAAAAAGTGCACAAACCTCACCAAGATTGTTTTTACTAAAAATACTTATACAATTTATAAAATTTAAAGTTCAAATTTTCAAATCAATTAATAAAATAAAATCTGTCAACGTTCGTTAACACTTGTATTTCGGTGAAATTAAATTATAAACGTGAATTTTCTGCTATTTAAGGGTAAGGTTTTCTTCTTCCTGTCACCCTTTAAATTAACTTTCCTGCCACACAAATATCCTGGTGGTAGGCCAACTGCAGAAAACGTTGGCCTACCACCAGGGTATTTATGCGGCAGGGAAGTAAATTTAAAGGGTAACAGGCAGAAAAAAAGATAGACCTTTAATTTAATTTAACAATTGATGTTTTTTGAAATTATCAGCTTCAGCTTTCTTGTTTGATTGCCATTGATGGAGATACTCGAAATGAAACTCTAGTCAAATCCTGGAATCCAGCTGTTTCCATTTCTCAATCTTGATTTTAATAAATTCAGCCAAAATATTTTTCAATTTGAATTAAACTCTTCATCAATGTTCAATGTCTTCTATAAGTGTACTGCAGCTAAACAATATAATAATTTTAATAACTGGAAATTCTTCATACAATATCACAATTATTGAACCAAAAACATATGCACATTAAGCATAGTCATTAAGATTTTAGGCAGGTTCTTTCAGCGGTAGTGATTAAAATACAATTACAATTATTTTTAGTAAAAAAGTTTAAATAGATAACCAAATTTCAAACTCAATTTTAAAAAGGGAGCTAAATGGATTTTTTTTCACCTAGCTTACTCAATAGGTGACCACAGACTAAGATAGGCAACTTCTCTTACATTTCACCTAGAATCACATTTATTAAATAAAGAAAATGTAATCCCCTACTTCAAGACTTGGGCAAGGTGGTTTTTTAGAGGTGTTAAAACAATAACTTAAATTTTAAAATAAGTGAAATTTTGGTGGTATACACGCTAGAGCTTTTTTTTTTCAATTTGATACCATCACTTAAAAACAACTTTGCCAAAGTCTGAATAACTATATAAACAAAAGTAATAAAAGGGTGGTTATATTATTTTTGGATTCAATAATTGTGATTTAGGGCAAAACAAATTGAATATATTAAAGTTATCGTAGTGAAATAAAATAGTTTCCTTTAAATGCAGCTGAAAGAAACATCATTAGTTTGTGTTCACCCATTGAATACGGTAGCAGGTGTAAAATTTTCACTTCGCCAACTTTTTAAAATAAAAAAGTGGTTAAATATCTTTTGGTCCAATAATTGTGGTTCTGGGTTAAAAAAATCTTAGATAACGGTATTAAGTTGATTTAAAATAAATTGCTACTACAGCTGTTTAGGCTCCCTACCTGACGACGGCTCCGGCAAGGGAGCCGAAACAGCTGTAGTAGCAATAAATATGTTTTTACTGTGCAATAGTGGTTAAATTTTATTTATTTTTGAATTAGTACATGTACAGGAAGTCTGTCCACAAATAATTAGTATTAAGTTGGTTAAATAAAATTTTTCATCTGCTACCATACCCAATGGTCACACATAGACTAACAAAGATAATTTTTAACTATATTTAAAGGCAACTTCCCTTACATTACACTGTAAAAACATTGAAACTTCCTTCACTGCCATAATTTTATTATATGCAGTTTTATTTTGCAGAATCACAATTATTGAAGAGAAAAAAATACGTAACCACCTTAAAATTACCCAACACAGGTATTCAGACTTTGGCAAGGTTGTTTTTAAGTGATGGTGTTCAATTTAAAAAAAATTACTTCAGCTTTTAAATAATATTTTTTTTGGATCCACCCTATATCATTTATATAAAACCTGAAATAATTTATTTTTTTTATTATAATTTAACCATCACTTTAAAAACTTTGTGCAAGTCAGAATAGTTGTGTAGAGTACTATTAACAGAGATAATTATTTCTTGGTTCAGTTAATGTGATGATTCGAGTGAAAAATTTGCATATGTTAAAGTTATTGGATTGAAGGAAACTTCAGTGTTTTCAGGGTGATAATTAAGGGAAGTTGCCTTTCAATATAGTTGAAAATTATCTTTTTCAGTCTGTGGTCACCCATTGAATATGTTAGGAAGTGAAAAAAAATCATTTAGCAAGCTTTTCTTAAATTTTGGTATCCACCCTGTATCATTTAAAAGCTCGAGCATTTTTTTTTTTTTTAAATTAATTTTAACCATGTCAGACTGCTTCCCTAAGTCTGACTAGCTTTGTAAGGTAATAATAAAATAGCGAAATATTTTTTGGGTTTATTAATTGTGATTCTTATTGAAAATTTTGCATATATTACAGAATTAGGCTGGCTAATTTTATTTTCACCTGCTACCATTCTCAATGGGTGAACATAGAATAACAAAGGTAATTTTCCACTATATGTAAAGCCAACTTTCCTTACATTTCACTATGAAAACACTGAAGCTTCTTTCAATGCGATAACTTTATTACATGCAATTTTTTTCCCCAGAATTACAATTATTGAATCGAAAAAATATGTAACCACCTTTGAATTACCCAACACAGGTATTCAGACTTGGGCATGGTTGTTTTTTAAGTGATGGTGTTCAATTTAAAAAAAATTACTTTAGCTTTTAAATAAGATTTTTTTTGGATCCACCCTATATCATTTATATAAAACCTGAAATAATTTATTTTTTTTTATTCTAATTTAACCATCACTTTAAAAACTTTGTGCAAGTCAGAATAGTTGTGTAGAGTACTAATAACGTAGATAAATATTTCTTGGTTCAGTTATGTGTAGGGAAGCTTGTTTTAAGATTTGGTTAAAATGAATTTGGAAAAAAATGCTTGAGCTTTTAAATATATGATAAAGGGTGGATACCAAAATTTCAAAATAAAATTTAATAAGCTATATGAAATTTTTTCACTTCCTAACATATTAATTGGGTGAACACAGACTTAAAAAGATAATTTTCAACTATATTTAACGGCAACTTCCCTTAAATTTCACCCTGAAAACACTACTTTCCTGCAATCCAATAACTTTGACTTATGCAAATTTTTCACTCAGAATCATCACATTAAATGTGATCCAATCTGTATCGTAAATTTAAAAGCTCAAGCAATTTTTTTTTCCAAATTCATTTTTAACTTATCTTAAAACAAGCTTCCCTAAGTCTGACTAGCTCTTTAGGGTAATAATAAAATAGCTAAATATTTCTTGGATTCAATAATTTTGATTCTGAGTAAAAACTTTGCATATATTACAGTATTAGTTTGGCTAATTAATTTTGTTTCATCTGCTACCATACTCAATGGGTGAACATAAAATAACAAAGGTAATTTTCCCCTATATTTAAGATAACTTAATTGCATGCAATTTTTTTCCCAGAATTACAATAATTGAATCGAAAAATTACCCAACGCAGCTTTTGGGCAAGGTTGTTTTTAAGTGATGGTGTTAAATAAAAAAATATACTTCAGCTTTTGAATAAGATTTTTTTCTATCCTACCTATATAATTTAGATAAAAGCTGAAGTAATTTATCCATACAATCCAACAAGCATTAAAAAACCAGGTTCAAGTCAGAATAGCTGTGCAAGGTACTAATAACGTAGAAAATGTTTTTGGTTCAATTGACCTGATGAAAAATTTTCATATGGTAAAGTTACTGGACTGATGGAAGCTTCAGTGTTTTCAGAGCGAAGTCTTCTGTTCACCCACTGAATATGTTAACGAGTGAAAAAATTTAATTTAGCCAGCTTTTACTAAATTTAAGTTTTAAATTTTGGTATCCATCATCGTGTAAAATATACTTAAAAGCTATAGCAAATTTTTTCCAAATTCATTTGAATGATAACTTAAAACAACCTTCCCTAAGTCTGACTAGGGTAATAATATAATAGCTATGCTAAATATTTTTAGTTTCAATAATTGAGATTCTGGGTGAAATATTTGTATATATTACAGTATTAAGTTGGCTAAGTGTTTTTTAACTGCTATTTTGCTTCAAAGTGATAACTATAATATATACAAATTTATCACTCAGAATCATAATTAAAGTTTTAAATTAAAGCGTTTAACGGGATAATTTCAAAATTGACGCGTTATTGAGTTAAGCCTAGGCGATTTGTTTATACCAATCAAGCATAAATAAATACATTCTTGACCAAATACACAATACAAATATCTACTTAACTAAAATGGCCCCATTATTAACTTAATTATTACTTTAAAATAATGAAATTTAAAATTCTACTCACTATTTTCTATTTGATGATAATTTGTGTTCCGTGATACGACCATTTTCAATTGCACCACAGCAAAGCCATTACACTTTGAAACTAGTGAAAACTGCAACCTCCACAAGATGGCGGGCTCAAGCCGTCGGTTACACGGTATTACCGAAAATTTACTGTTAATATAACGGTTAATCGACGAACAGGACTATAGCTGTTGCGTACAGCAACTATGTAGTAACTCTAACGGTAAAAGTAGGTACTGGAATTTACCTGTTAAAATTTAACAGGAATTTAAAAGGAAGCTACAGTAATTTTTAACAGTGTACCCTATGGGATTTCTATGGTTCATTTTCACCCATTTGGTTCAAATTGATCAAAATGTGATCAATTTTGTTTCTTTTTTCGTCAATATTTATCAATGTTTTATAATTTTGGTATTTTAATTTTTTTTAAATTTTTAAAATGTTTCACAGGGGGGATTCCATTCTGAAACTCCCCAAGTATGCCTTGAGATTCGACAAATTTTTGAAATCTGTCCCGAATCATTGACTAATACAACTTTGCCAAACACTGGGAGACGGCTATCGGTCGAAAAGACTAGATTTATCCTTTCCACCACCTTTACATATAAGCGTAACTTCAATTCAATTCCAAGACTCTGGGATTATATATGACTTTAAAACGTCGTTAAATGCACGAAGAAGAGCGTCACGTCCATCTTTATCAAGAGCTACGATGAGCCCATTCGGGATTTCATCTTCGCCAGCCGCCTTACCCCGAGAAAGGTTTTTTATCGCACAATTCAAATCGTTAATATCGAATGGACGCATCAAATCCTTATTATCGTCAACTACTGGAATGTCTCTATAATCGACATAACCCACAGACTTATGACTAGATAGCAAGGCTTTTTCCGTTGAACGAACACTATCTTTTAAACTTAGAATACGATTTAATTCTTTCGGATCACGGAATAATTTCAAAAAAATTTCAGTCAGCTTTTTCCCAGAGTCACGAATATCGTCGGAAATTTTCTTGTTAACCTCTTTAATTTTGGAAGCCACCAACTTCGACACACAACGTTTTTAATCCAAGTACTTATTTCAAAGGTCTATCACATCTTCCTTGTCAATCTCATGTTTGTATTTCTTAGAAGCCCGACGATAATTTTGGTTAGCCAGATTCCTATCCCGAATAGCTTTCTTTATTTCAGCATCAAACCATTGTTTCATCAGGTGGCGTCCAGTATTTTCAACCTTTCCAACGAGGTCCTTGGCTACTTGGAACATATTTCTTTGAAGTTCGTCATGAGTACAGATATTCATCTCCCGAACACGATTGTTTATTACTTCTCTGTACGACTTCATTCCCTTGTCGTCATTTAGTCGCCAACGAGTCAAATTAAAAGAAAGTTCGACAAAAATCTCATTATGATCACTTCCCAGATTCAAACATTCATCTTCGTCAATTACCATCCTTACTAGCTTTTGTTCCAAGACCGGACTCATAAGAACATAATCAATCGTAGAAGACTTGTCCTTAGTTCACCATGTAATTTCACCAACACACTTTGAACTTAAATTGATAATTATATCTAAACCATGTTTAGTTGAAAATGGTTTGAGTTGACGCCCATTATAATCTTCACTCGAAACTGAATTCTTGAATATGGCCATTAAAATCGCCGACAATACAAGTGGCATGCCCATCTTTAGCCTTTAGTTGAGATACGTCATTTGATAAACAACTCGAAATTTTCTGATTCCACGTTTTTACTTCTTTTTCAGTAGCCATATACACTACGGCGAGATACGTAACTTCTGAACGGAGTATAACTTTAATCCAACAGTGTTCATGAAAAGAACGTATCATTTCACAATCCAAACCTTCTCGATAAACCACTCCAATTCCACCTAATTTTTTATCAGTCCCTTTTCGATTAACTCCAAGCCAGTGAAAGGCTGTGTCCAAATCCGGAAACTCTTGATCCCTTAATAATGTCTCGACAACGCAAGAGAGGCTAAAATCTCATTTGAACCTGTAACTCTATCCATTTCTCTCTCTTACGACCTCCTTCCATAATTAGATAACCAACCCTCAGGCATTTCAACACAGACTTTCGCAACTTTCCTCTTCCTTCTCTTCGTCGTCCTCTCCCGACTTTGTCAATTTTCACTGACTTCATCTTCACCACCGACTAAATGATCCTTAGGTACATTCTGATTCACCTCTTTCCGAACTGGAACATTGGGCTTGGGGTCAATTTTCCTCTGGGCCCTTCTCCACATTTGCTCGCGCTTTGTTAAATCTGGTATCATCATGGGCCTTCAATGCACTCGTCTTTTTCAGAATCTTTTGAGGCATTTCCTGGGTACTGACCCTGGAAGCGAGCAACACTTTCAACCTTAATAGTGCCATGTTGTTGTCCAAGCTTAGTCTCTAATCCGAATACAATAACATTATTTTGTTTAGCCAATTTACTGCGAGCTTCTTGGAAAACCGACTGCGCCGATTGGAAAACTTCAGTCTCACGTTTAACAGCTTTTTTACCACTCTCTCTGCGGGCAACCTTTTTATTTGTCTCCGCACACACCTGAACAGCACAAAAAACGAAAGTAAAACTAAAACTATATTTTTAGTAGACGATGGATTAGAGGGAATTTCTACACAGGAGTACACAAGTATTTTCCTATGGAAAATATAAAACTATTTCTAACAGGCTCTCGCATATCAACACACATACGGGTTTCCTCTGGTTTGTTGGGTTTGGCTATGATGACCAATGTAGATAAGCAAGTAGCTGGCCTGATTTCTGGTTATATTTCATCCTTATCCCGCGGTTGTAAATGAAATGGAATTCTTTGGTGTGTATGGAAATCACTGGTATACCGTGGTGAATATTTATATGAGCCTTAATGTTACGCAGTTTTCCAATAGCACTGAAGTAAGTTGGGTACATTTTTCATAAATCCACATGTTGGTTATCAGGAGAGCAGTACATAATCGAAGATGGTAGAATTCCTTCGATCGATCGCCGTTTATAGTTGAAAAGTCCTTTCCTACTATCGTTGACGGACGACGCTTCTTCGGTGAATTCAGATGAGATCTGCAGAACTCTGTCGTATGATATTCCAAGCATTAGTGGTAAGTAACTAGCTATTGGCGTTTCCTTCATGTCTAGGAAGTTCCCTCTAGTGTATTTTTTACGATGTTGTAACATAGCAGAGCTCTGAAATGTTGCCATGGCTTATTGATGAGGCTCATTATTAGTTTGATCTATTATACTTAGACCATAAATTATAATATTCACTAAGGATAGAAGTTCTTTGGGCACTGAATTTATTTCGGAATCAGTATCAAAATGGCCTGTAAATGATGATTTCGATTTTATTACCTCTATTCTCATTTGCTTAACGTATCGAATTAAGTGAAGCGGTTCTCTTTCCGCTTCATATTCACAAGCTTTTTGATTTAAGGCCACCCATTCCCAGTTTTACAGTTAAAAGTACTTCACGTTCTTTGGTATACAATGTAAGCTTTGTATTAGTATCGCGTAATTTATACTTAAGTTTCGTGACATTTGTGGACGGTTCATACCTTAGTAGCTGCTGCAGTCAGCGATCATACTATCGTAAAAATACTAGCTTTTTTTTAAAAAAAAACTGGGTATAATTCATGATCATTTGTTTTATCTTTAATGTAGGATACAATTCCTGAAAAGGCCACTGCTTGAAATTCCTTAAAAGTAAGTCTGGGGTACGATTTTACAGCTCTCCTTAAAAATAAGGATTCCTTACATAAGGATAAACCCATTTTTAACCGAAAATTCGTATTCTACCCCCATTCTCCTTATGAGAAATCCCCTCCTTTCGGAACGGAAGGAGAAAAATATCATCCTTATACCGTGACGTATTTCCTCTAACTCTACCCAATGGGGTTTCGATCATTTATCTTTTACTTCTTGTTAGCAACCGATTATTCGCACGCGCTAGAATAAGGGACGAGGCTTAGTTTAACAAGAACCGATCGACTCGACGCGACGCGCAAAGTTAAACCTGGGGCATTGGCTAAGACAATTTTATTTATTTGTTCGATTATGACGAAAAGAGGAACGAAGGTAAGTAACGGGCAGAAGGAAATGCTTCACATTTTAGATTAATACTTGTTCTTTGGGATATATGCTAGACTACACTTACTTTAGTGTCTACGGGAATTGCCAACGCGTGATTTCACGAAAGATACCCGGCCAATGGTGCTATAACAAATCTATTAAGCTGTTAGGACTTAGTCGGAGGGAAAAATTCAACCGTTAGATATTTTTCAAATGAAGCGCTTGCATCGAAGAGCTGTCATAGCATCCACCTGAAAATGTCATACCGCCCCATTCTTGCCTCCAACGCCACCCCCCGTTTTTTCTTCCTGGGTGGGCGATCGGTGTAAGCACGGTTTTGTGATATGGGGCTCACTTTAAAATATATTTCGGTAGATCATATCGGATTCTAAGAATAAAAATAGATTATTAAAGTTTGTGGTTATCTCGATTTTATTTCTAAAAAATAAATATAAAATAGGTTTGTATGGTGAAATGGCCGCCATCTTTAATTCCAGATGGCGTATTATTATGCAAAAAATACTGAACTGCTTCTTGACTTCTAGCCTAGCTGACTTTAAATATTAACTTAATAAAGTGACAGCCATCTGGGATTCAAGGTGGTGGATGATCGAGTTAAGCGTTTTTTCTTGTGGGTTGAGAAGGCAACTACTAATTTAACTTCGCTGTTAAAAGTAAAAAGTAAGAATGGAATTTTGAACGGATTTTCCGTGCAGGGGTTAAATTTAAAATTCGCCATCTTGGATTCAATATAGCTTAATATGAAGTTCCGAAAAAAAATGGTAATTTTGGCACATAAAATGGCCGCCATTTGGATTCAAGAAGGCGGACAGTTAGACATACTGGTTAGAAATGATCTCCTTTATTTACAGTACATATGTGGAAAGCAGAGATTATAAATACGCGCTGCTCTTAGGAGATATAAAACTCGCTATCCCGTGAACGTTGGAAAGCCGAACAGATTTTAATTTTCCTCCCCCCACTCGCGGGAGTGTAAGCTTCACTATTCCACAGACTAAATATTTAAAAAATACACAGAGCCTATAGAACTTTTGCGATAGAACATTTGCGAGATGCTGAAATATAAGGCATAAGGCAAAAAGATACAAAGGCTTAATGAATTTTGTATCTTACCTTTTTTCATATTTAGGGAATTTAAAAAATGAACCAGAAGTGTTATTTTTCACGTTACAACAAGAAGTAGCTGCACATCCTATTGGTACCATACTTGTAGAAATACATTTCTTTAATTTAACTTTTTTGATGACGCCAATCTGTTAACAACCACGTGGCGAGTGTGGCGCCATCCGCCCCTCAAAAGAAAATACGTCGTTTATACTCCGGCGCTGCATTTGATTACTATTTTCCCCAGTTTTTGGATTAAGGAGAAGAGTTTCACATCTCCTAAGAGCAGCGAGTATTTATTATCTCTGGTGGAAAGTTTCATGCTTTTATCACAAAGTGCAGTATTCTGATGAAAAATTCGACTTATCCGTCCTACGCGTAGGAAACCCGAAACCCATTTGATTGAGAATGTTTCGAAATCCAAAGCACCCGAATATTGAATGGTAATTATTTTTAACCCGCCAATGTCGATTAATTTCATAATGTGATTTGTCGTTTGTGGTGCAATTTCTGGTCTTCATTAGTGGTATCGACTGTAGGATTATTTTATGAAGTTAGAGTACAAACACACGACTCTTCTGTGTCCTGTTGCGTAACATCATATGTGACGTTTTAGTCGGGTCCTACTTGTATAACAGCTATTGCCGTCGAATTGGTCCCACCTTCCTTGGCTTAAGGCCTACACATGCTTCCACCGTGTCTTAGTTTTCCACACCACGAACAAGTTTCGGCGCTCGGCTGTGTAGTTTTCATTCTTCTGTTGATTATTATCTCCGTCAAAATTTCCCACCTTTCCCTTTTTACGCTTTTCACGAGAAGAAATTGTAAATAGCGCTATTAGTTGCTGTAAATTTACCTACTACTCTCGAGATAACGATATGAAAAGTGCATTTTAATTGTAAACTGCGATAAAATTGTCGAGTATCCAATAACTAGGAAATGACCGCCTGAACAAAAATAGGCCTACGTATACTTTGACATTTTTGGGAAAGGCCTACTATACGTTAGCTCTTTTTGGTATAGAACTTCCAGAACAAAGCATTTAAAAGTAAGATAGATTAGTAGAGTTTCATTATTTTGAAATGGAAAGAAACAGTAGAGTTCTATGGATTAGCTGTGAAGTTTCTTGGGGTGTTGCCCAAACATTTGGCCAAAAATGAAGAGAGTACCCCATATCATCTTTTACAGGGTCTCCTTCTGCAACCACGGAACGGGAATACTTACCACAACGCGACGGGCGATCGAACACTTTCATTCCGTTCCTGGTACAACTGACAGTCTACGACTCTCTTTTCCTTCTCCTTTAATGTTTTTAGCGCCTTCTACGAGAGTTATTCTGAAGTAATTAGAAAATACATTCATATCTTAAAAGACCAAAGCGAGATTAGCGTAAATTAGTGCTAAATCCCGTTTTAGAGAATGGCATAAAGCATATTTTCATATTTTGAACGGCAATGTTTTCCTTGCAGTTTTTTTGGACGACCATTGCATAAAGGCAATTAAACAGATATCGGTGTAGTATTATATATGTATTTAATATGAATGTGAAATAAGTTCTCTAAATAACATTTATTTAAAACACGTGGGGTGTCCGTGGAACCTGGGTGCCCGGACGAGCAAATATTTAAAACCTCACGATAACGTTAATCAGTTTAAATCAAAAAAATTGTCTCTGTCCACCCAGCTGGGAACTGCCCGAATTCGGTCGTCCTGCGCCCAACTGTACGTGGGTGGGCCGGCTGAAAAGCAGAACTTTCGATCGGGAATTCGGTTTCTGTCGACGTAATACATTACGTAAAAGCCGCACATTTCGTCTTCGTTAGTGACGCTGAGGATATCATAATAATATAATTAATTATTTACTTTTGGCGTCTAAGATCGGGGTAATTCAAATCAATGGTATACTACCCAATCATGGTGACGTGATTCCGAAAGTTCCTCATCGTACATCTTGCAGCCTAAAAATCAAAAATTATATTAAAGGCTCGTTTTCTCAAGGACAAAACGCCGCGAAGGTTAGGAGACGACTTAAAAAATCTGCGAGAGATGTAACGGATAACTGCCACGTCGACGCTTGCCGTTGCAGCGTAATTAAGGTTGTTCGTAAGAATGCACTGGAAACACTCGTGACAACGGTCTTGCCGCTCATTTGTTGAAAAAAGAGGTGCCCAATTTTTGACGCAAAACAATAGGAAAATCATAATGTATTGGTTAACTTACTAAAATATCTCCTTTTTCTATGGTGATGTTGGAATTCTTTACATGGTAAAACATCTTAAAATAATAATAAAATTTATTTATATACTTCCAAATAACCCGCGAATATGTGAGATTAGAAGATAGATAAAGTAAATATGGCAAAATAGTCTTTGACATTTTATAGGTTTTTAAGAGTATTGTTCAACGGTTAAAAGTAGTTATATTTTCTTAAAGACTTTAGTAATGCGGATCCAATCATCTAACAATATATTATTAGATGTTACATATTAGACCGGCTACTTTCCATTGACTGTTTGATTAATGTTTTTAAGCTTCCTTCCATACCTGACACAACCTTAGTAGGTTCACTTATAGACTATCTTTCCTATTTACTTTTTATAGTAGTTTACCTGGGGTTGTAGGGGATCATGTTCGCCAATTAGATTCCAGATGTTGTTGGTCTTCACTACATACCCCGACACAAGCAAACCTAAACGGGCGATTCACAAATATTTAATTTATGGTTTTTTAAGTAGGGAATACTCTAGCAGTAGATCATGGTTACGTTCGAGTAAAATTTAATAAGTATCTGAAAAAAAATATTTTAATAATTTTGCTACTTCTGTTTTGCAGAAATCATATCTTAAATATTCGATTTTGGACAGGAATTTTAAATAATAATTTAAGTTAAATAGTCGTTTGCTCATACCTTCCATAATAGTTTTAAATAAGGCAATACTCAGACATTTGGTAAATGTGGGGGGCGTTATGACGGTAACCCAAAGTTCGATTCCTGCCCGATGTAAACTGGCACGAGGCTTACAAATCAGGGTTAGTAATAGAAACCATAACCAAGATCAAGATTTAAAACTTCGTTTATTTCTAATTTCGGTTAGATTTTCTGTAGGTGTCAATCAAATCGCATTTACCTAGTGTGTGAGTGTGGGTCCGAAAGGCAAAAGGATGAAGCGTGAGGTCTTCGGAAAAAGAGCAAGCTGTTTCCATGTGCACTGTCAAAAAGAAGATTATTCTAATTATATTAGGGGTTAGGGTCCTAAGGGTAGGTAAGTTCAAAGAATAACCAGGTAACAATTGAGACATTATCTGCAATATTGCTTGTTCTGGTGAAATATTTTAGCAAAAATAGTTAACAATAGTTTAATTCATTAAAACTTCGCTGTATGATTTTAACCTTCACCTGACCAATTTCATTCTAAAATATCTACTTTCTTTATCCAACTGCATTTACAAAACATTTTGCTATCGCGCATTGTTAAAAATAAAGGTTTATAAAACGACCGAAATTGGACTTTTAATTTATTTCAAACCATTTGGTTACTAAAAATGGTCTAATAAATTATTTTAGACCCATTTTACTCTTTCATGTTTAATGCAATACCTTTTGGGGTATTGAAAGGGAACGAGCCCTAAGAGTAAACCTTTTCCAGTCTTGGTGGTAAAGGTATAAAAAAGTTATGTTCTAACATTTAGTCTTTTTGAATACCCATTTATTCCCTTAAACGAAGAAAAAAATGATATGGACCAGTTTCGGACTAGTATTTGAATACTACGTAATTTCTTTTTTTGATATTTTCTTTAAAATAACATAATGCGAAGAAATTCCAATCACCAGGAATATTTAACTAAGGTTAAGTCTTTAAAAATTTGATAACATATTTTAAATATAGGGGATATTGGCGTCAAGTTATGATAACCCAAATAACGGCACTAAAGAATTCTAAATAAAGAGTATATCAAAAACTGAAAGTATTAAATGATGCTTTACGCTTGGATTAATTAACACTAAGGATATACGGCAGACGTAGTTCTCTTCAGTAAGAAAAATATTTCTAGCTGTTCCGAACTTGGAAACGTCATCCCCCATTTTACCCCCTTTTAACGCGGCAAGCGGAAATTGAATTCGAGGCACAGCGCCATCTTTCGAATAATCATGGCACTTTAATATAAACGGTTTGAAAATTTTCGTTACTAGCGAATTGTATTTCTCGGATAAGTTTGATAAAATAATCCAATTTTACGTGAATAATTTGTTATTTCGAATTAAAATATTTAAATGTGAAAAAACGAAGACAACGCAAATAATTTATATTCATGTGAACAATTTTTGATTGTTTTAGGGTGAGTTTAATTAAAAACCAAAGTAAATAGCCTAGGCTTAAGGTATAATATTATACTACCTTTTTTATTTAGTTTAGGAGCTGCTTTATAATTACTCGAGACAAGATTTGCGTATACAAATCTTGTAAAAGCGATACACGTTATCATTATAAAGATTACATGAAAGGCGTGTGGTTTATTCCTTTTCCGAAACCTGGTAGAACTCCAAGTACTTGTGTTAGGTGGCTTTAAATGGCTTGGCAGAGATGACTACCCTATAGAAAGAGTGAGCTCCCATACGTATTTGCGTTCCAATCATTTTGTTGGTGGCTGTGGGCTAACACTTCAATATCCTGATCCAATTCATTCTCAAAAAGTAATTTTTCTACCAATTTTTTTATATCTAATACTTAAGACTTAACAATAATCTGGTAACTCTATTTCATTCATAAAGGACCTTGTATCCATCTTGAAGCCTTAATCAAAAGTATCTGGCACTTTTAATGAAGAAATGGATGTAGGGAAAACACAACAATATAATGTATAATCACTAAATATTTGTAGATGTAGTCAACTTCATTATTCTTTTCCTAGTTTGTCATTGATAATAGCCGTACCGAGGACATGAATGTATCCGAGGATATTTGTGAAAATGAATTACCTTTGGAAAATATGGAATTAGGCAATGAAGCTATAAACAATTATATTAGTATAACAAGTAGAGAACCTGAAGACCAAAATCTCTCTGTGCCCACTGTAAATTTGGACTCGGACACACCAAACACCTCTTGTATGATCAAATTGACTTCAAATTAGTTTTCCAGAACTTTAAATGTCCTTTAGGCTGGTCAATCACAATGTTTGAAGATAGTTTGAAGATTCGGAATATAGTGGAAGAAACTGGCGCTATTCTTTATGGTATTACAATTAACTGTAATAACGAAACTTCGTATCACATCAATGGCAGATGCCTAAAGAGTCAGATTTCACCTCAAGAATTCCCCGAAAAAAAATTCTCAAGTAATGAACTTGGAGCTACACTTCTGAAACTTACAAATATGCAACTCTGCTTGGGAAACTCGGAAGACCAATATATAAAAATTTTTAAAACTCGGAGAGAACCGTTGGGTTTCCTAGGTGCTAATGGGGCAGTTCATAGTAATCGCTGTACTCTCATTATGGATGAAAAAAACAAGAAGAGAAAGAGATGTTTTTACTGTGTAAAACAAAGATAGTCTTAGAGTTATCGCTAAAAGGAGAGTTAAAAGCACTGCCACCCCATTCAAGAATTTGTCAAGAAATGAATTAGTAGTTCGTTTGAGAGAAAAAAGTGCTTCTAAATCAAAACTCAAGGGTCAAGCTCGCAGTCAACGGAGAAAATATCAACGTATTATCAATCAAAGAGGGCAGGAATTAGATAAAGATTCAGATAAATTTTTTTTAGAGAAAGCGATTGGAAGTGAAAGTGAAAATAAAACTGACCAGAAAAATGAAATTGGAAGTTCCAGGAACAAAAGTAATGAAGAGTTTCGACGACTTTTCATGAAAACACAGCTTCAAATGTTACAGCTAAAACACTCAAATCGTAGACGGTGGCATCCTTACGTGCTGCAATGGTGCCTATATATGTACGAAAAATCCCCGTCCCTGTATGATGTTTTGGAAAAATCAGGTATCCTTCAATTGCCTTCAAGATCTACGTTACGCAAACATTCCTCAAATTTAGGCTCAAAACCTGGATTTAACGCTGATGTTTTTAGAAAAATGAAAGAGGACGCTGAAAAAATAAAAGGTTGTGATCATCAAGAATATTTTAGTTTGGTGTTGGACGAAATGAAAGTAGAAGAGGACCTTGTCTATAGGTTAGACACAGGTGACTTAGTTGGATACACACAACTGAGTAATTTGGATGATAAAATAGCAGCATTGAAGTTGGAAAAATATAAAGAAAAAAAATTAGCCTCTCATGTCCTACAATTTATGATCAGAGGAACTACATCTGGATTTAAGAACCCATTTGCCTATTTTGGTACACATGCCCTAAATGCAGAAAAACTTGATAGTTTACTCTGGGAAGCTATTGAAAAATTAGAACTTTGTGGATTTAGAGTAATATCAGTTGTCGGTGACGGAGCAACGACAAATCGAAAATGTTTTCAAATGAATGGTGGCAATAAAGACGACTTCAAATGCAAAAATCCATATTCTGGCACCGAGGATAGGTTTATTTACTTCATTTTCGATTCCCCTCATCTTATTAAAACTGTCAGAAATTGTTTGGCCAACAGTAAAGAAGATAACGCATATAGATTTATGAAGATTAACGGGGAACATTTGACTTGGAGAAAAATAAGGGAAATTTACAATAAGGGCCTATATTCAAATGGAAACCTTGTCAAACTTCACAAATTAACATCAGAACATGTGAATCTTCAAAATCGAATGAAAGTAAAATATGCAACCCAAGTTCTGAGTCAGTCAGTTGCGAATTCTTTAAAATTAGAATTTGGTGATACGTGCCCAGAATTAATAGAATTCGTTGAACATTTTAATAAATGGTTCGATATAATGAACGTTGGACATCTTATGAAAGGATATCACACTCGTAATCCAAATATCAGACCATTTACGTCACCCAATGATTGTCGATTAAAGGTTGGTACATATATATTTTTTATGTATGTATAGCTCATACATAATTTGATTACTCTTTTAGTGGCTTAAAGATGTATTTCGGTTATACTTGGATGAGTGGGAAAAATATGCCTATGCCCAACCAGAAAAGTTATCACAGCAAAATAGAATGTTGCTTTCTAGAGAGACTCTTTCCGGGTTACGCCAAACAAGTAAGTATTTGGAAATAGGACTCGCTAATTGTAATAAATTTAACTTTTCATTCTTTCCATTTGAAATAGCAAACTGTATTCTAGAATTGGTGCCTTTTTTATTGAGCAATGATGCTAAATTTGTCCTCACTGACCACTTTAATCAGGATCCCTTGGAACAACTTTTTAGCAAGCATAGACAAGCTTGTATGGCAGGAAGCAAACCTACGCTGAATAAATTTGCTCAAAATACACCAAGACTCCGGAGATTAGCCGAAGGCAATATTAATGTTAAAACAACTGGTACTGGAGGAAATTGTCAATGAAAAGAAACAATTCCAAAAATAAAAACATTTTATCACAGAATTCTGACTAGTTACAGTAATTTACCCTAAATGATTAAATGAGTTTCTTTAATTTTTTCTTTTTCTAGGAACTTTTCTACCACCTTTTTTTCAGATTTTTCTTTGGAATTAGCTTTTGTTTGCATTTGCTTAGCCCTTAACTTTCCCTTAATTTCATTTCTTAACTTATTTGTGTGCCCCTTGCCTATAGTATTTAGATATTTCCTTACAAACATTTGTTTAATTGCACTTGCAAAAGTCTCATTAACACCAGCTCTAGTATAAATTGCTGCCCATTTGCCATCTATTTCTTTATCATCGTTAATAGCATCTACAACTTTCTTACGTTTTGCTTCGTAGTAAATTTCTCCATAAAATTTTCCAACATGTTTTTGAATTTTTTCAAATATGTTTAAAGCTTCGGAGTTGGGGTATTTGAGGCCTCCTCTATCTTGAATTTCTGTCCACCTTTTGTACTTGTATGGAACGTTTTCAAGTTCAGATTCTTCAAGAGCCCTTCCAAGTTTTTTCTTTTCTTATTTAATAAATATCCTATTACGTAATAGAACACATCATCCTTTTCCGAAATGTCTCTTTCTTCACCCAGAGTTGCAAGTGGTTTAGTTGAGAAGTATAACCCAGCGTTATAAAGTTCCCGTAAAATCATATTTGGCCCAGTGACTTTATCTGCATCCTGAAAATATTTATTTTATATTTGTTAAAATGGTAAATTAAAATATCCTTACCGCTATATGAATGTCTTGGCAATAACTTAAGGCTTCCGTATAATCAATGCTCTTGGTGATTTTTTTGTATCCCAAATACAATTTATCAGATGCAGTTTCGGTAAATAAGATGCGAAGTATTTCCTTGAAAATTTCATACAATAACCCATTTGGTTCCAAATTTGTGATCCAAGCTATTACTTCATTATTGATAGCAAGGACTGGAAAGCCAACGTACCCATTCTTTATTGAAAGTTTGGCTTTGCTCCAAGTATCGTGAAACATAGTATCGTAGCATTTCACTAGAAAAAATTTTTGAATAAATTTGCTAATATAAATAAGTAATATATGAAAAACTTACCATCAACTATCCTAATTTCCTTTTCTTCCTTCGGAGTTTTTTTCTTAGTCACTGGTACATTTCTAAAGAAAAAAAATGTAACCAATTTATTTCAGTGTATAGTTACAGAGTAAAATTAACTTACGAATCATTAATTAGTTTCAAAGCTGAACCTGATGATTTCTTTTCTTTTGGCTCTGGTTTTGATATTGTTTTCACACTTGATGTAATTTTCTTTGATTGACCTTTGGTTTTCTTCTTGACAAAAGTGGCTTTACTTTCGGGTACTTCTTCCAGATCTACTAAGTCTATATTTAAGTAATCTGGTTCTTTAATTTTTGGTGAGGTTTTCTTTGTTTTCTTCTTTATAGGAGATGCTTTTCTCTTTGATGATAGATCTGAAAGTTCATTGAGATCCACAAAGCGTTTTTCTGACTCGTACTCTGAACCTCTGTTGTGAATTTCCGTTCTGACATTGAAATCATCAGTATCATCATCTAAAATATTTTCACATAAAAGATTAACCACCATGTGCTACATGAAAAGAAAATTTAAATACCTATATGGATTTTGGTTAATATCAAATAAGCCAAGGCTTAAACGTTTTGCTAGTTTATATATTTACATATCAGTGTAATTGAATGGCTTACCTGAAGATAAATCGTCATAGCAAATTTCTTTAACCTCGTTTGGTGTATTAATGCCTAACACTTTATAAGTAATATTCGAATACATTGTTGAAACTAATAGCAAAAATTATGGAATCAGTCTCCAAGCTCCATCAAAAGCTTATCCTAGTTTGACATAGTTTGCAGACGCTCTAAAAAAGGTCACGTGTGCCGCGGCAAAAGCATTCATTTCCGTTTTGACTTTTTCTGCCCATAGATCGCGTTCGGAACAGCCATTTTGAATATTTTTCCCTCTGCCGTATATCCTTAGTGTTAATTAATCCAAGCTTTACGTGATCAACTCCCTTCGTTCATCGACGCTCATTCGACTATATCCCCCGAGCGGAAACCAGCCTAATCGGGCCATGTTAATCTATACTATATTCCTAAATGTCTTCTGTCTCGCGTCTGTTTCTCTATAGACGTCCGAGCCGTTCAACCTAGGACCGCCAAATTTCGCACAGCTATTCTTATGGCGCAAAGGTAGCGAGTCGCGCTATTTTCATAGATTTCCAATTAAGTTAAGTAATTAAATCATGTATTTTTGCTCCTGGAAAAGTGCCGTGAATCCTGCAACCTACATACACCTATACAACCAATATTTTCTACCTCAGTCAATTTCGCGGCTGCGTCATCGTCACTTGGAGAATGGAGACTGGGAGGGGGGGGATAATGGAACGTAACATTTCAGAGACCCCTCCCCATTGTAACATTTAGTGTACCTAGGAGGATGTATAGAGGGAGTCGCGGTGAAAATTTGGATAGCTTCCAAGTTTGAAACCAGCACAGCGGGTCCACGACGCGCATCACGATTACCTTGGTTACGCGCATCTATTGTCTAATTGACGATTTCCGTTTACCTAGCCGTTGACGCTCTGCTGTTTCCGATTTTAGGACTAGGTTAGTGCATCAATGCATTGTTGTAACTTGTTAGTGAGAGCGAAATGGTTTATCATAAAAAATGTTGTTACATTAACTGCCCAAGTAATACAAGAAAATCCAGCGAGTCTTTTATGAATGGTGTGGTTTTTTTACCCTTCCCAAAGCCTAAAACTAAATTAGAATTGTGTTTAAATTGGATACGAGCATGTGGTCGACCAGATTTAACGCCGGAATTAATTAAGAAAACGGATTACGTTTGTTCAAGACATTTTTTTAGCGGAACTGGACCAACGAAATCGCACCCTATTCCTTTGCCAAACTTTGGTATTAAACACTTTCCTGTAAGTAAACATATTTATCCAGTTATAATGCTACTTTTCTGCCATGTATTTATTTTGTAACAAATTGCTACTTTATTGTAGACTACAGAAGAAGTGGCTTTGGATTTATCCATAACCAAAGTGCCAGATAATGATGAAAATTTATCAATACCAAAGAGGTCTGAAAAACCAAAATTATATTTTGCGCAAAACTTTAAGTCAACTGGTATTATAATAAATAAATTTAAATTTATGCTTTACTACTTTGCTATAATTAGTATTATTGGTATTTAGATTTTGATGAAGCGTTCTTTACCGAACATGGGTCGGACTTGGCTGAAGCTGCGTGTTTGGCCTTAAAGAATGTGATTCTAGATGATGAAGATGAAAAAACAGTTACTGTGATAAACCAACTAGTCAAAAACCCAAAAGCGATTAAAGTTAGCCCAGATTTTATAAGAATTTTGGCAACCTTAAATGAAAAAAACATAAAAGATGACTGTTCTTTTAAAATTTACGCTAGGATCTTAAGGGGCCAAGACACTACAAAGATTGAAGCGCTAAATATGTTTCATTCTTTTGAAGGTTTTAATAAGCTCGAGGAATTTGATAAAGAATTATTAATAAATGACTGGTTAAAATGTTACCTCGAAGAAACTTTAGAGAAATGGGTTAGTTTAAGGCCAAATGTAGCTAGTCCACAATTGTTACCAAGTAGAAAATTTTTATCAGTAGCGGAAGAGGCTTGTAAAGTGGATAAAGTTGTACACCACATTGGTGGGTATATATTTAGAAAAATTGTTCAAGAATTTAATGAGCCAAGATTATTTGAAAATTGGAGAGCCAAACATTATTTCTAAATCTTATGCAACTTGGTCTGAAAACCTAAGCAGGGGGGGACTAATAACTTTAACTCCTAGAGCATTTCAGTTTTTCAAAATGATAAATAACAAAACCGAACCCATTTTTAAACAATCTATTTTAATCGACAATAAAACTAGAAAATTAAAAACTAAAGAAAAGCTAGGGGAGGCTAAAGTTGTTAGTGCATGGAATTTATTATGGGGTGAAGATAATGAAAATGGCAAAGCAAAAGCTTTAAAAATTATATGTGATACATTTGCTAACTGTAGAGGAGTGGCATTAAGAAGCTTCAATCAGCGCAAACATAGCGAATTAAAAAGACTTAATTGTGCAGACCGCAAGGGGACGCGTCAAGCAATGAAAACAAATTGTTCAGATAGTCAATTCTACGACAAAAAGTAATGTTTTAAAATGTATTTTATTTTAGGTTCCTGTTTTTAAAAAGTATGCAATATAAAAGTACCTGATTTTAAATTTTAGTAAATAAAAAAATTAAATACATTAAAAAAATTAACTTTTAAATTTGGTGGTGTTACCAGTTGTTGGACCTTTAATTTAAGGTTTTAATATTTTAAATTTCCGTTCACTGTAGCCGAAACTGAGCAAATCTGGGTTCTCGTGGAAACCAACAACTCTGCGGTGTTTACCAAAATGTCTTTCAAGGGGATCTTGGTTGAATTTATCTGTCATTACAAATGCAGCTCCTTTGCCTATAAGGAATTTTATAGCTCCAAATATAGAATGCACTAAAAAGGATAATTTATTTTGAATACATTTCAATTGAAATAATCTTCAAATTAGATGTGAATTCCTTCTAAAGTTGCACGACTTAGCTGCATTTTATTTTTGGCCTCGGAAGAGGCATCAGGATATGTATCCGCTTCATTTTTCCAGTCTCTTAGGTATCCAAGGAACTCTTCTTCCAACCACTAATAAATTTTCAAAATAAATTAGCAATAACTTCAATTAAGACCAAATACCAACAGCCCCTAAATTTTACTTTAAATCTCCAATCTGTTAGTGAGCGATATGGTTCCAAGTCAATATTTCTTTTCCGCCTTCCTTCTCCAAGATTTCTGGTATTTAACATGTCAAAAAAGCGGTTAAACATTGTGATGAAATTAACAGTTTCAGATGCTCGATCTCCAACCAGTTCTTGTATTCCCTTAGCCACTGTTTTACTCATAATTTGAGTTGCGAACTTAACTTTCATGGCGTAGAAAGGTCCCAATGTTATATGATTATTGGTAATTTTTGGACAAAGTCGCAACTGTGTTTGGCAATCCTTATTGTACATTTCATGGACATGTGCCCATAAAATATGCTTTCCGTTCTTCCTGAGCAAACGGGGCTTTTTTTCACCACTATTGGCAAAACCATTTCTAACTGTTTTTATTAAATGTGGAGGATCAGATATATAATAAATATCTCTAGGGTCCTTTATGGGTGCATATATATTTTTAGCTTTGTAACCAACCGCCTTTTCTGCATCATAGTCAGTACTCATTTTAATAACTTTCTGGTTAATAGATGATTTATCACAAATTACCGTCAAAACTTTGAAATGGTTGTTTTCCAATATATCAATTGCTTGGTCCAGAATGGAATACAGCTCCTCCGCTTTCATGTTGTGGCATGGAAAGTAGCCAAGAATATGTTTGAAGTTCGTTGTTATGCCACGAATCATTATTGCCATAACATGCGAGGCTAGTGGGAGATCCGATGACTCTAACCCAAGTTTTTTTGTTTTCTGCTGTTTTAAGTTGATCACCCGCTACATTCAAATGACAAAAGCCAACAATTTCACCGTTAGATGCTCTGTACACCAAATCCTCCTTAATTTTCATTTCATCAACTAATATAGAGAAATATTCTTGATGTTCTTCAAGATTCTTGAGATCAATTTTGGCTTTCATTTCCTTAATGGTTTCAATTGTAAACCCGCTTTCCCCTGTAAACACTGAAGAATATGCATAGAGAGTCCTTGTTGGTGGCAAAAAGAAACCTCCCTTAATGCCTCGTACGCACTTAAAGATTTACTTCTTAGGTACATACACCATTTAATGATGGATGCATTCCACTTCCTTGGTTTGGTTTTTTTCGAGGAAATCATTTTAATTTGATGCCTAATCATAATCTTCTGGAAGTTACTTTTACTTATGAAAGGGTTATCCTCAATGATGCCAGAGAAAATATTTTCATCTTGTTCAGGCAGTCTTTTCTTTATTCTGCAAATCACCTTTTCTAGATTTTGTATCAAACGCTGATTCTTCTTTTTCAGTTTTTTATTTTCTTTAGAATACTCCATAATAACCCGTATTTTCTGTTTTGCTGTCATATTTCGCACTTGGACTTTAAGTTTTTTATTTGAAACTGCCTCTCGCCTTTTTATCCTCATGTACAGTATTTTTCTTAATTTCTGACATCTGCTTGATTTTACTTTACTTGAGTATAAATGATAACATTCTGTGGAATGTATCGAATTGGTATATCGGTTTTGAACACTATTTTTGGTCTTAAAACGTTGTAATTTCATGTCTGCAATGCCATGACATAACGAAAATGAATCAAGGTAATTTAAAACCATCAGAAATTCTTCAAAATGTTTATATTTTTGAAATACTTTCCGGACTGCCAGATATCATTACTTTCTTCAATTAGAATGCCTTGGGCTTTAACTTCAAATTGATTGTTAACCTCTAAAGAGATTAAAGGAATTTCTCCAGTTATTGTAGTTTTTTGAAGAATTAAGCTGCAATGCTCGTAATTTTTAATTGGGCACCACAGGAGGGAATTTTCGGTATTTCTCATTTGGAATTCTAAAAATTTTAAGTAAATAAAATCCAAACTTTCTACTTTCTCCATAATTCGCGAAATATGACTATTGTTGAGGTTAAATATGTTAACACAATCCGCGTTTGGCATTTCACACGTTTTACTTTTATTTAATTCACTCGGCTTTGAAAGCGTAGAATCGTGTAATTCCTGTATCTCACAATTGTCAGTTATATGGGTAACTTCATCTTTAACTTGGTTGGAATTATCCAAAGCACATGCAATTTGTTCATTCTGTAAATATTAACCCACGTTAACAAAAAAGAATATAAAATAACGAATAAATAATTTAAACCTAATTAAGAAAACTTACCAAAGCTTTTGGCTCTTGCTGAAATATTTTCGGGTCAGGATGCAATTCAGTGGGGCCATGACCACCCACAAAATGCTCATTACAAACAAAGTGATGCCTCTTAATTTTTTCAACCGTTAAATCACTTCTCCCACAAGCCTTGATCCATCTTAAACACTTATTTTGGTTTGGGAAAAGGATAAAAAGTCGCTCCTTTCACGACAGTTTAATTCAAATATTTAGAATCATTTCTACACCCCGAGTAATAACAATTCTTCCGAACCATTTTACTATTATTTAACTTTATAGTTTTAAATTTTTTAGCCTTTGCCTGTAGGGGGATGAAACGAACTTCGCCAGCTGAGGGATATGACGCTATGCGCCGGACTAGATGGGCGCCAAGCACCCGCTCTCATTAGGGGGGACGCTTAGTTCGATATTCGGGAAGTCCGTTTCTATAGGAAAACTCGTTCGCCGCGACTCCCTCTATACATCCTCCTAGAGTGTACCAAAGACCAAAGAGTAAGCTTTAAATTCTTCATATACCTTTAAAGGCAGTATGTACTTCCATATTTCTGGTAAAACAACGAGTTATGTCATCAGGTATGGCGCCAAATTTCTCACAGCTATTCTTATGGCGCAAAGCCAGCGAGTAGCGCTATTTTCATCGATTTCCAATTAAGTTAATTTATTAAATAATGTATTTTTGCGCCTGGAAAGGGGCCGTGAATCCTGCAACCTACATACACCTTTACATCCAATATTTCCTGCCCTGTCAATTTAGTTGCGGCGCTGGGGGGTGGGGGAAGGGTTTAGTTTATGATTCATTCTTCACGGAATTTTAGTTCTAGCTGGGGCCCGGCCGAAGGATGGGCTACCCAGCTAGTGGTTAATATATTGAGTCGTATTGAATAATAAAAAAGGGCCTATAAAGGATTGAAAATAAAGTTAAAAAAGATTAACTTCTTACTGTTTATGAAGTAAAATGGATAAAAGAGTACTTAAACACTCCACAAAAGGACTGCATTTGGGGAGCAGAAGGTTTAAATATGTTTTATTATAAAACCCTGAATGGTCTTAAATATCGGAAAATGTTTTAGAGGTCTAAAATAAAACCTTTATTTTTAACAGCGCGACTGAACTGCTAAATGGTGTAACTACCAGTTCGGTTTTAACAACACCACATTCCCCTCAATTTATCTGCCGAAAACTATTGAGCAATAGTTAAAAAATATATCAACTACTATAAATTTTTATTAAAATCACTATTACCCTAACCTAACAAGTGAAAAACTAATACCTCATCTTATTTATTGAAAAAACTTACTGATTTTAAATGTAAAATCTTCACTCCCTCAACTGAACTACCTAACCCTTGCTTAGAAAAAAGTAAAAACAAAATGATGTTATATAACATTATTTAGTTTTTACTTTTTTCTAACTTTTACTAGATTTGACCTTATTAATAATAAAAGTATAGAGGTAAAGGTAATTAATGTGAAAATCCGAAAAACAATATAATCGTGAAAAATCGTTTCTGATCATTTTTGGATTTTAAAAACAAAGGTTAAGCTTAAATCAATCTCATTACGTTATCCATACGTCATTAAACTCCAAAACATCTCACTTTGATGACCATTCTATAAGTTATTGATGAGCATTTGATAAGTAGGCAATCGATTAGCAATGCCCAGTCAACAGAAAAATCGCCAAAGGGTTACTCATCAGTGCCATCACTGAGAAGTACTGAACGTAGCAGTTTAGCTGTTAAAAGCTGAATGTTACTGAAGTAAAAATTTCTTAAAGCCTAAAGGCTGGTGTCTATAGTGTTCATGTTGGGGCGACGGTGAGCGTACACGTGAAGAAAATATCATTTTACATAAGATTCCACTAGCGTTCACCAAAACGTAAGTTTTTTATGGGTGTAAAACATTTCTGTGCCAAAGTTAAACCTAAAATTAATAGTTTCAATGGACGCCCACCGTCATGGCGTTTTTTCTCCAGTGAACACCTTTGGACAATGTTTTACGTTAACGCTTGACCTCGCTGCGTTTTTGTCCAAGTAAATACAACCTTAAACTAAATGACCTTTAAAAATATTACTAAGAGCGGTGGCCGCCATTTCACCTGTTCATTTCGCTTTGATACTTCCACCAGAATTCAACCTCAGGACTCCTGCAGCTTTAGTAACCCTACATCATAAAATATATTATGGAACGTGAAGATAATTGGAAGATCGATATATTTCCCTACAAATTATCCGTTTTGGAATTTCTCGGTAAAGTTTGCAAAATAATTCCTGAGTCGTCTGTTGCTCCGTCTAGATAAACCAAGAAATTTAAGTTAGTTTTAATGTACATAGTAATTGAAAAAAGCAAAATTCCAACTAAATTTTACAATATATTAATAGGCACTCAGCTTGTTGAAAAAAGGCGACTAAATAATTCAATATGTCCATTATATAATTCATACTCTTTTTGTTGTTGAAGGGCGTTTTTGTCATAAAACAAGAAAGCCACGTTACATTATTATATCACCTATTACAGTAATTTTTTTTGCTGTACAGCTTTTGGTGTTACTATGACGAAGAGGCAATGAGTACGTAGTAGGCCTAATGATTTTTTCTGAAGTTCATTAGAATGAGTCTTCATTATAGAAATAGCTCTCGATAAAATATCAAAAGTCGGAATGTACACTAATGTGACAAATAACTTTAAACCTTAAATTTCTCTGTTTATTATATTGTCATGGCACAATAGTGTGCTTTCGTATATAAATAATACATACTTAGGAACTGGTCAACGTGGGCGTAGTGCACTTGCAACACAAGGTAACTGATTCCGGTACCTTTTCCAACTTCAAATCCGACTCCTGTGAATAATTGAGCATCATTAGTTATTGCTTATCAGCCTTATTAAGGCTTATTAATGCTCGAAAGCACTGCTACCAAAGTAAATGTAGTCATATATTGCCTTCACGAAAAAGTACTGAAAACTCTACAGGTTGTGTAAAATAAAGGTATTTTAATATAAATATTTTGGAAGTGATTGTCTAAGACCAACGCGTCGTTCAAAAATTGACCCTGTAATTTTTCTAACTGATATTGTGAAGGAAAAGCTTTTACGCTTTGGTCTATTTCTGCTGTGTAAGCATTCGTACCAAGTATTCGGCCATTGAAAAACTGGAAGGCTACTAACGCCCTCTTTTGATCATTTATTGCAGTATATATTTTAATGTTAAATATAGAAAAGTTTTAGAATCTCAGGTAACATTGATTTTTATAGTATAACTTAATTTGCGAGTTCGTACCTTCGGGAAGTTTCAGAGCCGGGGCGTCAAGAGCCCAAGCGTAGATGATCTGAGAGCCCGAACCACCATAAGAAATACCATATTTCAGGAACAAGTGGTATTTTCTACTGACACCAGGTAGAAATAAAATAATACTGCCACCTCACAAAAACCGACAAGGGGGTGATGATGGACCAATAACGCTGTCCGAAACTAGTCGGGTTATTTTTCTTTTTAAATAAATTATCTTGTGTACTTTTAGATTTCGTTGTTTTTATTATTTATCCATACGTTATCTATTTGATGAGTTATCTAAGTGATTTATATATTACCAATAAAAAAATCTTCGTTGATTGGAATTTTGAAGCTCGTGCACAAGTAAGTTTCATTCTGAAAACAAACATTATTATCAAGATTGGCGTATCGCAATATCAATAAAGGACAGATTACAGCAAAATAATCAAGTGTAATATTGAATCAATATTTTTACGATGAGTTCATCAACTTAGGAGAGAGCACCTCGAACTGTAGTTAACGCTATCCCACAATCTTTGTTTTTTCACCCTCTCAGGTAAACTATTATCAATTTTATACGTTTACTTTATTATATGACTGTTATTCGAGGTGCTCTATACAAAATGTTTTTGTCATTACTCGTTAGGCTCAGTCTTAGCCGAATTTAACTTAGTAGTGTACCACCCTTATGATATAAAGGCCCCAGATCTACGTTAAAAGATGTTCTAGCTGAGCTAAAAAAAGACATTAATAGTGCTAAAGAAGACCTCACGTCCCAAATTTCGACTGTCCAAATATCTATCTCTGCTACCAACTCCAAACTTCTCGAACTCACGGAGACTCATGGCAAACGTATAGCGACCCTTGAAGCTAAGTTATTTAACTCCAATTCCCTAGCGGTAGAAACTAACGAGATTATCGAAGACTATAACTCCGATCAAGACACTACTATAGAAAATCTGCACACTAAATTAGAAACTCTAGAAATTGACAATCGACGCAAAAACCTCGCAATCGCAGGTATTCCTGAATTACAAGGAGAAGACAGAAAGCTCCTCGCTAAGCGAATCTCCGATATTGTCACCGAACTTCTAGTTTGGCAAGGGTCAATTAGTCCCTTCCAAGTACATAGACGAGGATTAGTACCTAACCAAGACAAACCAAAAAAGATCTCGATTGTATGAACGCAAAAACTGAAATTTTAAAGCAAGCATATAAATTAAAGGGTAGTAATATTTTTATCTCTCCCGATTTAACAAAAAATCAAGAACTAATTAGATACCACTTAAGAAATTTTGAAAACTCGTAGAAAACTCAGGCTTTAGATTCATTTCCAACTTCATGGTACAAAAGGGAGAAGAAAAATTTACCTACGACGAAAAATTAAAAAAAGGTCAACCTGTCCCAAAAAAATAGACCAATAAATTCTATCACCGAAATTGACATGTTACTCATCTATTCTAACATCCGAAGCGCGAAATGTAACTTAGACCAAACTTATCTCTGAATTAAATGTCAGGAATACTTCACCTGATATACTAGCGATCACTGAGACCTGGTTTAAAAATAACACCTTTCACTATATTCCAAATTATAATTTTCTAGGAATTGGCGATCTTAGGGGTGGTGGAGTTGGTTTTTATTTAAAAAAATCCCTTAATCTATCTCCTGATAATAATCTTTGTTACTACAACAAAGACATAGAAGCTTATACAGTCACTCTACAAGACTTTCAAATCACGGTACTATATCGCCCGCATAAATCAGACTTCAACAGTTTTTTTAAATTACATTAACATAATATTAATGACAAACCCACTGAGAACGAATGTAAATTTCCTAGAAAATACTAACTGGACTAACTCCATAGTGGACCTCTTCCAAAGTCACAACCTAAATCTAACGAATATGTAAAACAGAACAATGGACAACAGCAGAAGAATGGTACTAGAAATATTGAAGCCTGATGTGTTGTAATACCTTCAACATACCATGAACCGATCGAAAGTCCAGATAGTCTAAAAGGGAAAAAAGCCATGGCAACAGAGATTATTCACTGTGCGTCTGTCACGAGGCTTTATTGACAACACACGTGCCGCGCAGATGTAGGTTTTCGTCTATCTCCATATTTTAGAATTGGGAGGACATCCATCGACGGTTAGAACGAAAATGTATCCAGACCAGATGTAAAACTGGGGTTGGCCTCGATTGTTTACATTATTTAAATCTTCAGGTTGCCTGTGCTTTTTCTTTGATTTACTCTCAGTGTCGATTATAGCAATGGTCGACTTTTCTGAGCCATGTCTCGAATCGACTAAACCCAATGTTTCGCACGTTCGAAGACCTAAGATGTTTTTGACATGTTCAATTTGTTCGAGTATGGGATAAAGGCGTGAGATTTTTAAGGAGGTAACAAAATTATTTCACGTGACACGTAAAGGCCAATAAAGGCTTTTACGAATTTTGATAAACCAACAGAATGGCGTTTTTCAATAATTCAGTACAAATTATGCCATAACTCAGAAACGGTTCATCTTACGGGCATGTGGTTGGTCGCATTCGACTCAGGGTGAAATGTACCACCGGGAACAACACCAAACAGGGCCCAATTCGGTGAAAGCAAATTTAGGGGGCCACTGCCCCCATTTTATGCAAGATTATTTATCAAATTTATGCAAGGTTAATAATTAATTTTTTCAAGATTAATAATCAATTTTATGCAAGATAAATAAACAATTTTATGCAAACTAAAGATATAACTCAAATACCTGTATAGACAATATATTTTTTAATACCTTAGGTAGAGTAGAGGTCCTAAGCGAGCTAGATATTTCTGATCATTTTCCAATTCAATTTGTAATTTGTAATTGAGGTACAAGCTGATAAACCACTAAAGACCAAAACACGAAATCTTAGTAAACCAAACTTAATTAGATTATCGACAGCATTATCTAAACATAATTGGTATATCCTACTAAAAATGAACGAAATTACCCCTGCCTAATCATATTTTGAAAAAATGATTATCGACTACTACAACAGCTCTTTTGAATTTATCAATTTACCAAATGCTAATCATTCTTGGTTAATAGCTGACCTCAAAAAAATAATAAAACATAAAAATAAATTGTTAAAACTCTCTAAAAAAACTTCAACATGGAAATACGATTTTCCACACTGTTTTAAGAGGAAAAAACACGGTTTCTACGACCATTGGCAAAATCGTGCCAACCCTGGTTTAGGTCTTTCGCTAAGAGATTTATAATTTTGTCAAAACAACCGTAAGTTAGAACATTATTTTTTCTGGGTCCCCGTTATCTCCTCTTAGTTGATTCCTCATTTCCCCCATATTGGCGGCATTATCAGTAACCACACTTCTAACTCTCCCCTCAAAATTTCTTTCGAATTCTTCAATGCCCTCTCTCGTTAATTCTTCAAGATATTTGCTAGTATAAGCCTTTCCCGTCGTGTCAATTGATTTAATAAGGATAAACAGGGTTCGTACGGATCCTGGATAAGTCAGGGATTTGGAAAATGAAGACAAAAGGTCAGGGATTTGAATAACTTAGAGAAAAGTTAGGGATTTCATTTAGTTGACCTAACCATACCCCGCCAAATATTTTATTCCATCGTAAAAACTACTCTTTCCTCAGCTACGAGAAAAGAGACGAGTCAGAAGACCTACATCCTCCTAGAGAAGACTATATGCGTTGCCTAGTGCTTCTATTTCGCATCTTTCGTTTGCGCCCCTCCTTACTGTCTGGACCCCCGCTACCAAAACTCCTCGATTCCCGCGAAAACATCTCTAGTTTCCATACTACGCTTTACTTGTGTTCAGTCCTTTTCACTCGCTAGACTTCAGTAGTTTCGTCTGCAAAAGTTTCTGAACATGTTTTGGCACGAAGTTCCCCGAATTTCGGCGCGTAAAACGGACAAACCTAATTTGCCAAGGTCGTTCATTTTAAAATTATAGGAATTAGATATTAACCAAATCTGAAGATGTCTTCAAAGAAGACTAGGTTTAAAGATGAATGGCTCAATGATGAATTACATCCAGAGTTCACTAGTTGGCTTCTACCAGATAAAAATGACGTTTTTAAAGCAAGTTGTGAAGTGTGTAGCAAATCTTCTTACCTTTGTAATATGGGTATTTAAGCTGTTAAAAGTCTGCCCATATAAATTGCCTTAAAACTGTGACCGAAAAACAAACAGTAATGAGTGTAAAGTAGTTCAAATTCACAATTGCCTACTGCTGAGTTGCTAGAAAATCAAACAAGCAGCAAAAAGCCTGTAACTGAAGTAGTATCTCAACTTGGCAAATCTGGATATTTATTAAAGGAGCAAGTTACAACTGCAGAAATTCTCTGGGCTTTAAGACTAGTCTCAAACAACAATCATTCCACTCTATAAATGATGACAACTCTATTTTCAAAAGCATTTTCCCAGACAGCAATATAGCCCAAGGTTTTACTATGAAAGAAAATGAAGTTCGTTATATCATTACCTATGGCTTGGCGCCTCACTTCAAGGAGAAACATTTCGCAACTTTGGATCGAATCGATTGTTTTGTAATTTGTTTCGATGAAACTCTTAATAAAATATCTCAAAGAGGTCAAATGGATCTTAACATCAGATTTTGGTATGAAGTGGAGAATCGTGTTTCTTGGGCAGGCTTCTGCTGAAAATATTCTTTCAAAGTTTAAAGAGGGAATTTCGTCTCTGCAACTCAGTAACCTACTACAAATCAGTATGGATGAACGAAATGTTAATTGGAAATTTTTAAGCCTCTTGAAAGACGAAAAGGAATTAGAACCGAATGATCGAAAATTATTAGACCTAGGATCATGTGGACTTCACGTCCTCAATGGAACATTACAAACTGGTCACAAAGTTGCAGAATGGAGTGTAACTGCTTTTCTACGAGGAATATACTACTTATTTAAGGCTTCCCCAGCTAGAAGAGCCAACTTTACAGAAATTACAGGTTCAGAAGAATTTCCTGAAAAGTTTTGTTCTATACGTTGGGTTGAGAATTCTAGTTTTGCCGAGAGATCGTTACACCTGTACCCCAAAATTAAAACTTACATTTCATCCGTTAAAAAATTGCCTGCAACAACGTCCGTAAGAAATGTCAAGAAAGGTTTAGAAGATCTTTTTATGCCTGCGAAAATATCTTTCTTCAAAACAATTGCCTCCGATCTCGAACCTTTTCTGAGAAGATTTCAGTGGAATCAACATCTTGACCATACCTTTACACGGCCATTTTTCACACTGTCAAACTTCTAATGGCTAGATGTGTGAAGGATACGGTTTTGGATGGTGGAAATAGATTTATCAAATGTTGAAAACCTAGCTGGGTAGAAAAATATAGACATAGGGTTCGGGGCAACTGCCAAATTAGCAATAATTAAATTTAAACTAGAATTTAAACTAGAGTGTAGAAAAATTTTAGTTGCAGTTGTGAGCCAAATCCTGGAAAGATCCCCTCTGAAGTACAGTTTGGTGAAAGGGATATTATCTTTGGATCCAGATATAATTTTCAGAAAACCGAAAGTGGTCCAGGAGAGAAGGAAAAACCAAATTGAAGAAGGTGAAGAAGCATCTCAACAATATGCAAGCTTTTGTAAACCTTCTAAAACCAAAGGAGATCTTTTGACTCAGTTTGAAGACTCTGAAAAATGAAGAAAGTTCTAGGGGACGTCTAGATGTATTTTATGGAGACGTGATGAGCACTTCGAAGTTCAAAGATATTTTTAAAATAACAAAATTAGTGCTAACACTTTCACACGGAAATGCGACTGTAGAGTGGATTATCTATAAATAAGGGGATGCTAATCGAAAATCTTCAAGAAGATTAACTTAGAGCTCTCCGTCTGCAAATGACGGTGTAACAGCAATTGGAGGCTTAAACGAAGTTGTAATAGACAAGAGTATGCTTAGATCTGTAAAAGGAGCACGGTCAAAATATGAAATCGTATTAAAGCAACAAGCTGGAGATGATAAAGATAAAAATGAGAAATAAGAGAACCGGAAAAGGAAATTAAAAGAACTGAAAGAATTGCGCACCAAGAAACAAAAACTATCCACGGTTCATTCTTTGGAAGAAGATGAAATAAACAAAAGCATTAAAAAACTTGAGTTAGAGTTACAGTCCTAAATAAATCTGTGATGTCAAATTAACTACTAAAACAATTTGTGATACAAGAAGTCAAATTTATTAAGTTTATTAAAATGTTGTGATATTTTAAGTCATTTTAACGTTAAACCCTACTGATCTCAGATACTGATATAAGTTATAACATACAAAGAAAGTAATGCGAAGGGTTATTTTAAAATTAACACTAATGATCTCAAAATACTATTGTAACTAGTAAAGTTTGTGATATATATGCCTACATGTAATAAACAGTTTTCGTTAAATAAACGTTTTTCTTTACCCTATAAAAACTTGACAAAGTCCGAAGGTTTATCAAAAATGGTCAGGGATATTGGCAAATATTGCTCAGGGATAACCTGGATAAGTCAAGGAACCCTGAAAAAATCCGCCTTACTATTTGTATCTGTCATCCATAATATAGGCTCGTTGTGGACATTCGACCACCCATCTAAACTTAAACATACAATTTGTCCTTTTAGTTGATTTTTGCAGTTTTCATTTCATTTTGTAAAACGTCGTCCAATAAACACCCGGCAACTTGCTTTCGAGAAGGTGGAATATATCCAGGCCGAAGCTTTTGAAGAGCCAATTTTACCTCCGGGTGGTCCACAAAACGGAAAGACGTGTTTGTTGCATAGATTCCCCTAGCGAGTTGTTCATCTAGCTTTCGTTTTTATGCTTCTGTGGTTTTCATTAAGTGACCATCTATTTGCGATTGATTTTTTTTTGGGTGGAGTTTGACTAGTCTCATCTCCCATGTTTTCATTTTGTGCAAATGTAACAGTTCCATCTTTAACGATAACCGATAATATTAGAATTAATAATAGGCTCGATTTAACTGTACAAAATTAAATTGCCAAAAATAGTTAATTTTAAAAATACTAATCTTGATTTTCATTATGAACATTTTTATCGTCCTCAACATCGTCAAGTACATTAACATTCTCATAACGTTCGTTTAAGTCGACAGATGAGTGAGATGACATTACACACTTCTTTTTATGAGTCTTTATTCGGGAACAAGACCTTCCATTTCTTCTCCACAAGAGAGACATTTTGCCCTACAGCCATTCCTGTTATGTAGTTTTATCTTTACCACGCTATGCCAAATTACATTACTTTTTCCACCAGCTAAAAACGACATTTCTTAACTTCAAGTTTATAATGAACGCTGTGGTGGCCGCGAACAGACAGCCTGAGAGAGATGCTGAAGTAAAACTAAGAATATCACTAAAACTTCGGCGGAATCCACACCCACAGAGATAATCCAATGCAACATTAGGGGGAAGAACAAGAAATATTATATTTAAACCTAAATTATAGCGATTGGCGAGGTTTATTCTTTTTCAAAAAAACTATACAAAAATTGATTTAAATCAATGATTTCTTTTGGGAAAAACTCGTTGATTTAAATCGCGATTTAAATCAAGTTGATTTAAGTCGATTTGAATCTTCTGGTTATCCTCATCATCATCTTTGAGTGCTTGCTCCGACAATCGTTTCCACAAACAAATGCTCACCTTTGCGCTGTCTTCGAGACATGATCATTAATCTTCCAGTCGCCCTGATCATCTTCGAGTGCTTCATCCGTTAATCTTCTTCTAAAGAAAATATATACGCAGCAATGCGTTGCTTTCGAGATCTTGTAGTCCATCTTCTAGTAGTTCCCATCATCTTCGAGACCTCTTCGATATCAAAAACAACAAAAATCATCAACAAAGCACTGCTTTCGATACCTATTTGTGCAATCTTCTAATCGCCTTCATCATCTTCGAGACCGGTTCGTCATCTTCATATTCTCCTTTACAAAAATTTCTCGTTTTCGAGTATTCACCTTCAACAACTTTTGGACCATCTTTTTATATATATAATTCTTCGTCCACATCAATTTTATACTTACCTACACACTGTCTTCGTAAGCTATTTTACCATCTTCTAGTAGTACTCATCTTCGAACTCCATGCATCAGTCTTCTAAAAAAATTACTTCCGTTGGAACTGTCTTCAAAATGTATTCATCAATATTCCAGTCATCCTCATTTTTTAAATATTAATCCTTCACTTTTCTTCAAAAAAATCTTCATCAATACATTAACGGATATATGTACTCACAACACATATTTAAACATTTGTCTCAGAGTTATCTGTCGATATTTTACTTATATCAACTTTGTATTGTTCATCCATGGTTACCTCTCATCTTTACATTCATCTAATTACTAATGATAAATCTAACCAATGTACTTTTATCATTACTGCTTCGAGTGTAAACTATCGTCATAATTTATCTTCATACATAAATTCATAATATAAGTAATCACTTGAAAAAATACTTAAAGTGGATAAATCTGCATAATTCCTACCATCTAAGCATTATCGTAAACTTTATCCTCGTTCAATAATTACTCATCCGGCACTCCTTCAGTTCCCAATTTGTTTATATAATTTATTTCATTCCGTAATTGTTTAATTTTTTTTAAAAAACCTCATCGGTGACTGAGGGCGGCCTGCAGTTGTGGTGCGCCTCTGGTGTCCCCCCGTGGGGTCGACCTGTTAAATTTAAGTGCCCCGCAAACTCAAAAAACCCCAAAAAAATTGTTCTCTCTTCTATACAGCACAATTCCAGTTACCTGATGATTAAAGCAAAGCCTTTGGTAGTGGTACCAGGGAAGGTAAATAGCCTTTTTATAATACGAATAAAATAAAGAAACTTATAGCAGTATGAACATTTATCGTCGTACATAAGAGCGTATTACACACTAAGTTTTACACCGTCGTGCTTTTTTTTGCAGCAACAGAGTTCCCAAAGTAGCTAAATTGTGGAGGGAAACCACACACATGGCAACACGGCCGGCGGCGTTCCAGTCCCTCTCAATATTTCTTGACAAGGGGGGCACGAAATAAAAAGTACAAAAAGTATGGTTGTAGCAACAAAGGAAGAATTTTCCAAAATCACCACCTACTCTGTAAAAATTTGAGATTTAAATTTAACATGAAAGCCGCTTATGGTTTAAAGTCTAATAGTTCGAAATTGGATTAATAAAACTTTAAACCATAAAGGGTATCCATTTATGGGCGCATAAGGGTCGCATAGTCTTAAATGCCGACTAACGCATACGCTTTGATTTTTCGTAGCAGTCGGCCCGACGTTATTTTAAGTGTCTGTAGACAACCGGCATCCCAAATTTTATCGAAGTTATGTTGTGCACGTCATATCAACCCAATTCGGACTAGTTCGTTTTTCTTTCATTTATGTAGAGGTCTGGCCAATCATATTTTTAGCGGCTGTGGACAGCGTCATTTCGACTTCTCAATTATAAATAGTATTTATAATTAAAAAAATCACGCACGTTGGGCCTAGGCTTACATTTTACGAAAGCTATTGACGAACACGGAAAAGGACGCCTTATAAAGACAGGCAGGATATTTCAAGAAGGCAAAGGCTATGGTAAACAGATCGAACTGCAATAAAAAGTTATGAAATCTATTAGTAATTTGACAGATTGTTGGGTGAACATAAAAGTTGTAAGAGTTAGTATATGAATATTCAGAGTGCAATAGGGTTAAAGATGCTTATCAAAGTTTTTGGTGTCACCTGTTCACTTCTTTGAACTTGTGACTCTTAGTCAAATTGTGAAAATAGCCTCTACTGAGGTAGTTCTTTAACTTCATTTACAGAGTTAAATTACTCTATCTAAATGGATTAATAAGCTGGAATCTTGGGGACGCAAGAAGCTTCAGACTACTAGAGGAATTACGAGAAAACTCCTATCCCTTGATGTTTTTATTCTTTGTAACTGACATGGCGCAAATGAGAAAATTGCCTTAAGAGCAAAAGAAAATCATAATATGTATAATTGATTTCTGTAAAATTTACTTCGAAGCTGTAGATTTTTCCATGAACCTTAAGGTGGTAAAAGATGAATATGTAGAAAAAGCCTTTTAGATATTGTTAAAGCATAAACAAGGTGGCAGACTTAGAAGATATTTCTAAGCTCTACCTTCTAAATCCTACGTAAATGAAAATGACTTGAAAGTCGTGTGTTACTAATAATTTGATAACCGTATTGTTCACTAAAAGCTATAATTGAAAATTTTAGGGTTTGAAATGCTAGGGCTAAGCATAACGCGCAGTGTTTTTTGTTACAATATCAAATTAAAAAATATATAATTATAAATTTTAAAATTAAACCATTAGAATTTACACTTTTTTAAAGACCGTCCATGGATTGGGTTGTTCTACACTTTTAGATAAATGCAAGTTTGTCCTCTTAAAGCCAAATATGGATCCTTCAGAAAAACTTGACCACTTTATCCATTTTCAAAATTCTCACCGTCCCTTCACCGGAAATGAAAAATTATATCATTGCACTATCAGTACTAGAATTCATATTCTTCCAAGGCTGCAAATATTTCTTTTCCGAATTAATTTATGTATTTCATTATTTTTATTTAGAGTCTAAAAACTGCCACTCCAACTGTCGGTATAGGAAATGAAGACTTCACCACATGTTTAGTCGACGTCAAAATAGAAAATGACAAATTTTAAGTTCCGACAATCGAGCACGGAGTTGCCGCTCTATTTGCGGGTTTTTACGCTTATAATAATAATAATCAGCTAGGCTAATACCCAAGGCACCACCTTAGGCCTAAGTCATCAAGCGACTTTTTAAGCCATTAATTTAGGTGTCCGAGTCACAATTCGTAGGATGGTGGTGGCGAGCCCTTCACGCCACGCGATCCAACAGCTCCCTACACTAACTATTACCGTTAACCTCTTCAAGTTTTTACGTAAGGGGAAAACCCCTTAAGCCAATGGGGAGAGAACTTGCAAAGGAGTTATTCCACCCAGATCCACAAGCTAGGATCGAACCCTGCTCCTCTTGCTGCGAGGCGAAAGTGTTAACCACTTCGTCACCCCACCAAATGGAATTTCTAAAACCCGTCGCAGAACATGGAATATTTAAAAAAAAATGTGTTTAAAATTAGTGTAGATAAAAATTATTCCAGTTTTATAGTAACAGTTTAAATGTAATACTTTAAATGTTTTTCATTTAATTTAAATTTCTGGAATTCCGAAGGGGCCGCCCTGGCGAACTCGAGATACAAAATATGTTCGGTCTAGAAACCTAGTTTAACCAAACAACCTGTCAACAGAGGTTTTATCTCGCGGAAGCAACTCATCCGTTAAACGCTGAATTCCATTTTGTCACGTTCTAATGTAATATAAATTGTGTTATTCTTTCTAAATTTTTCATCAATTTACATCTTTGGATAATTTAATTTCTCGGTTATTTTATTAAATGGTATTTTTAACGTTGTTAAAAACCGGAGTTACGTCGATTTTGATGTTGCGCTTTTAGTTTCTAGATTTGCTTAGAAAAGGCACATTTCTTGGTACAATTTTTTAAGTTTGTGGAATTTAGGTTGGTCATCTGTTTTTTATTATTAATTCATCATATCAACTAATTTCAGCTTTGTGGTTTTTGCACATGAGCGTCAGTGTTAAAGGTCTTAAAAAGAACACTGTTTTTATCGTATTTATGCAACGCGCACAAACGTAAAAGAGCGTCATCGAAAACGAACGAATACCGTAAGTTCGATGAAAAAGAGCAATTTTCTACTAAAAAACATGACTTAAGAAATTGAAAAGCTGGGCAAGCCAATTTACACTTTCAACTCTATGCGATTTGGCATAACCCATAGCTAAAACGTTGCGCGTTGGTTTATTTCAAATGTTTGTAGGTGGTTTTGTTTTATTTCAAGCATGTTTTTCCTCAACCCTGTTTGATTGCTATAAGAAATATTTTTATATGTTTTTAATGAAACGTTTTCTTATGAAAATAGCTGTTAAATGATAAGTTGATGAATTGTTATATTGTGTATTCAACATCCAAATTGAACAAAAAACATCAAAGTTTGTAAACGATAGCGGATTAGAAAAATAAAACACGTAAATTGAGTTTAAAATGAAATGCACAAGGTGGGGTGGCGGAGTGGTTAGCACTTTCGCCTCGCAGCAAGAGGAGCCGGGTTCGATCCCAACTTGTGGCACTGGGTGAAAACTCGGAACAACTCCTTCTGCGTTGAGTTTGCAAGTTCTTTCCCCACTGGTTTAAGGGGTTTTCCCCCGAGATCTTCGGTTTCCCCTTCCATAAAAGATTGTTGAGGTTAACGGTAATAGTTAGTGTAGGGAGCTGTTGGCTCGCGTGGCTTGCAGGGCTTGCCACCACCCTCCTACGCATTGTAACCCGGCCACTTGAATTAAAGGCTTTAAAAGTCGCTCGATGACTTAGGCCTAGGGTGGTGCCTTGGGTATTAGCCTAGCTGATTTATTTATTATTTTAGCTACATTAAGTTAATTAATTTTTCTTATTATGGAGTCTTATTTTAGAGCGGACCGCACTGAGATTGTGTGTATTTATTATGGAGAGGGCAGAAGAATTCTAACCATGGTTTGCGAGAATTTCCAAACAGCCTTTTCCGCAGAAAGTGATGATTTGTGTTGTAATAAATCTCGTATTTAAAACAATTACGCAAAATCACTTCCCCTCTACCGAGCTACGCTGCAGCAAGACTTAGGATATTGAGATCACAAAAGAAGATTCGACTTCTGCAACCGGTTTGCCAATGTTGTTGACAACGATCGCCAATTTATCCGCAACGTTTTGTTCACAGAAGAATGTTCATTTTCAAGAAAGGGACATTTAAATCATCAAAATAATCACCTAGGGCAGGAAGAAAACCCTCACTGGGCATTTCCACGTCATCACCAAGTGCAGTTAGAACGCTTAAATGTTTGTGTTGAACTCGTGGGAAATCGCCTCATTGGTTCAGTGTTTTTACTTCTAAATCTCAACGTTGAAAACTTCATTTTCTTACAGAAGATATCGACGACCTTCCTTGCTTCAACCGCGAAGACAATGGTACGACAAGATATGGTGCCCCGCCTCATTATCACAGAGACGTGACTTCTCACTGATGAAATCGGTTTTCCCGAGTTCTTCGGTTTCCCCTTTCCATAAAAACTTGAAGAAGTTAACGGTAATGTAAATATAATTTGGTTTAGTGATTTCCGAGATATGTTCAAATCTTTTAAAAAGTTTCCCAACTTTTACTTTCCCACTTCGACCTTGTGTTTCTTAAGAGTATGATGGTGGATATTTTCGGGCAACCACTAGCGGCGGGGGAGGGGCAAATGTGACCTTGTTGCCACAGGTAGCCCGAGTTTCCCCCTATGTGATCTATCTCCTTTCATTTCGCCCTAGTTTCTTTTGGGATAGAGCGAGACCCGTCCCTATTCGTTTATTCCCTCGCGAACCCATTAACTCCTTCACTCATTGCCCCAATTTTTAATATACTTTCGAATTGAGGATTGCCAATTTTCGGAGTTCTGAGAAACTCCGCATTTAATTTTATTTTCTACGTGTCTTATTTTTGGTTTTATTTATATGTGGCGTCTTGTTGTCGACGTTATTTTAAAAGTTGAATAATTGGGAACGCTCTGGTCAACCCTTTGAGGTGACCGGCTCGTGGGACCCATATCATAAAAGTGAGCGTCGTTACGCTGTGGTTTTCATTGGCTGGGCCCCAATCAAACGTATCTAGGCCAAGGTGCCCTGATTGGAAAATGACTTTCCCGTCAGAGACCACGTGAGATTTCTTGGAAACAAAACGACGGACTCATGGAAAAACAGGATCTGGGTCCTGGACGCACCTGAATGCGTAAACGGAGATCACCGCTTAGACGGGATGAGTTAAGTTGGAACCATCTATGGTGACCCGCGATCAAGAAATCGGCCGTGCGGACTTATCAAAAACGCGTAACGTGCGTTATGGGCCAACCACAACTGTATCGTTGGGTTGTGCTGTCTAAGATGTTCGTGTGTGCCTGTGTTCAGTATCCGTAAGGAAGCAGACTACATGGGACCAGCTGGAAGTAGGGTCCCAGGAGCAGCCTTTTGGAGCACTGTCAAGGCTGCTCCACGCGTGGAGCTACTTTGACACTTTTATGGTGCAATTTGATGGTATAAATATAGCTAACATCAAGGTAAAAGGCCCCACAATTTCGAACGAGAGAACTCAACTATGTAAGTATACTACTTTTACAAAATTATTATTATTTTGTCTATGTCGCTAACATAGAAAATTTACATGTCTGCCCAAGTTTTGTTTGCCCTCTCGTCTGAGAAGTTCATCGAAGTTACACCTGCTCTCGATGTACGCCTAGGTCTTCGTGATAGTTCTACGGGGATTATCCTACACGAATCCAACTTCCACGAACTTTACCGAAAGAAAGACGAAATTCTCGCTTTCTTCGAGAATGCAGACTCTCCGGGTGCTTCGTGGTTCTTCACCGGCTCTGAGACGCAACGTATTGAGTTGTGTACGTTTCAGAACCGTAAGCTATTAGACGTTAGAGAAGTGCGTGCTGGTTACGGCGAATTGTACGGCAAGTTATTGCCGACTAGGAAAGGTTTAGCCGTCGGTTACACCTTAACCAAGACGTTAATGGACAAGTACAACAATGTGACGTCATTCCTTAACGAAGCAAGACGGATACATACTCTTCTAAAAGACTGTATACTAGACCAACTACGTAAATGTTGCTACGGTTGTGAAATAGACCATCCATCTCAAACCCAGCACAATTGTCTAGAAGTCTGGGAAGTACGCGTTGCAATGAACTATGAGTCCGCAATAAATAATCTTGATTATGTCGAAATATATAAAGTATTTTGTAAATGTTTGGTAGCTCAAATTGTCTGTAACGCGAAACAACTTTTGTAAATAAAAGATACTAGATGTAAGAAAATTTGTCATTCTTCAAAATGGATTTCGTCCTACAACATCCTTTCAATGGGCTTATCGCTGGTGCAACTCAGTCGGGTAAATCTTTCTTCGTAGCTAATATTATCAAAAACAAAGGCACGTGTATTTCACCCCCACCTGAGAGAATAATTTGGTGTTATACCGAATACCAACCTAAACTATTTAATTCGGTACTGGATCATACACCCGAAGCGGAATTCCACGAAGGGTTATTGAACGTAAATATTTTAGACCCTAATGTAAAGAACTTTGTTATACTAGATGATTTACTATGTGAGATATCTAACAACAAGGATATTACTAATTTCTTGATACGAGGGTCTCATCATAGAAACACCTCAGTTTTTATTCTTATGCAAAATTTGTATTACCCTGGGAAAGAAATTAGAACATTAAATTTGAATGCGCACTATTTAATCATTTTTAAATCACCACGTGACAAGTCAGCAATATTTCATTTGGCGATACAAATTTACCCTACCAACAGTAAATACGTCATAGACGCTTTCCATCAAGCTATCGCTAGAGATTTTGGGTGTTTATGGGTGGATTTGAAACCTACCACGTCAGATGATCACAGACTGCGAACCGGACTTATACCAGGAGAGGAAGCTGCCGTTTTTGTACCAAAATGAAGAGAGTCCATAACCATAAAGATTTTTTAAAGTATTTAACAAAGTGTAATTCATGTCAAAGAACCGCCGCCATCAAGTATGCAAATAAGGATGCAATCAAGACTATTGTTGAATGTTGTATAAATGTTCTGCGAGGGAACGTGAAACTGTCAGACGTGCAGAAGAAACGGCTGAAGAGACATTGCCAAACTTTGCGGAAGATATCTAAACCCAATTCTTTAGAAAAACGAAAAAAGATTCTAATAGAAAAAGGTGGATTTCGACCTTTACTGTTAGCGCCTCTACTATCTATTGTAAGCAGCGCAGCTGGCGCCGCTATAAGTCGAGCTATCAAAAATGGCTAGAAAGATGATTCTCGTTCCCGAAGAAGTTTATCGAAGGCTGAATTCTCAACCGAAACTTGACGAAAACTTGGATACCAAAGCTGTTTTGAATAACCAGAATCTCAATCAATCCCAAAAAATGGAAATGTACAACCATGTTCTGCAAAAAAATATTAACAAAAGAACTAAAAAGATGAAAGTCGTGGAAAAACCGAAAAAGAAGGATTGGTTCCCTGAAATTGCCATTGCGATTCCAGATTCTCATCTCAAACCCGCCATTGCATTGTACAAGTGGATTGATAATAATACCAAGATTGAATGGGCTTCTAACGGTGAACTTATGTATAAGGAACAACCTATCGACCGCTCTAATATTATGGACATTTTACACGAATCTGTTAAAGGACATAGAACCAAACCGAAATACAATACTGTCGGGATAGACAAATTTTACGAACTGCTTAAAAATGAAAATGTTCCCAAAACTCTCGTTAAAAATAAATTTCCTTTTAACACCTCTATTGATACCCAAAAACCAAGTGAAACGGTGCTACATACTGAGAATGACTCGGAAGGTGAAAATTATTTATATTTACCCCAAAGCCCCGAATCTATGGATGGAAACGGATTAATGAAATGGATAAAATTGAAATAAAAAATATAAATGTATATCATGGAAGGTTGTAACGACTCCACCCCCACTGGATTGCTATCCTCTCTGTCATTATCGTATATGAAATCACCGAAAGTTATAACGGCGTTTTTAATATTATTTATAATTATCGTTTTTGGACTATTTGAGTTCGCGTACTGGTATCACGAACGGAAAATGAACTGCACGAGAAATGGATAAACTTGAAAAATATACTTTAACGTAAAGAACCCCGGAAGTTACGGCGGGGTACACGCTCTTTATCGAGCTGCCAGAGCAAAGGGGCTAAACCTTTCCTTAAATAACGTTCAGGAATTTCTAAAGCGACAGGATACGTATACTTTACACAGACCAGTGAGACATAAATTCAAAAGAAACAAGACTATAGTGTATGGAATAGACGAACAATGGCAACTTGATCTGGCGGACCTGCAAGATATCAAACGTCACAATAACGGTTTCCGGTACCTATTAAGCTGCATCGATGTATTTAGTAAATACGCTTTCGCTGTGGCTACCAAAGATAAAAAAGGAACAACAATACTTAAGGCTTTCAAATCGATCTTGGAATCTGGTCGAAAACCAAAGATTGTTCAATCAGATCATGGTAACGAATTCCTTTGCAAAGAAATACAACGAGAATTAAAACGTCTAGATATCAAGTTTTTCGCTACACATTCGGAAGTGAAAAGTAGCGTCATAGAGAGATTTAATCGTACTTTGAAATCCCGCATGTACCGATATTTCACGGACAAAGACACCCATAAATATATCGACGTATTACCTGATTTACTGGATGCATATAACAACAGCTATCACAAATCTATTAAATGCAAACCCGCTGATGTCACAAATGAAAATTCAAAACAAGTGTGGCAGAATTTATACGGGAAAGTGAATTTTTCGCCTCCCGTTGCATTTCCCTTTGAAATAGGTGACTTGGTTCGAATTAGCAAGAATAAAAAAACTTTCGAAAAGGGATATAAAGCGAACTATACCGAAGAGTTATTCAAGGTGGTTCAGCGAGTACCGAGGGACCCACCAGTATATAAACTCGAGGATTTGAAATCAGAGCCCATTTCGGGTGTGTTCTACAAGGAGGAAATACAGAAAATCGGTAAAGATCTTGTAAACTGCTTATTTAAAATAGATAAAGTTCTAAGGAAGAGAACCAAATCAGACGGAACCAAGGAACTACTAGTACGTTGGAAGGGTTACGGTCCAGATTTTGACTCTTGGGTACAAGAAATCGTTACATTATGAGTTTCTACATTACGTTACCGTCAGACTCTTCTATGCGATATTTCCAAAACAATACTATAAGCAAGTTTAGAACGTATTTACCGGAACCGATAAAACTCGAGGGGATCTACGAAGTTGGAGTGGCCGAAATCAGTTACCCAAGAACCTGGAATAATGTTAAAGAAGAATGTATAGTTCGAATTTGGAAAACTATATCTCTACCTGACCCCTTAGAAGAATCAAAACCCAAGAAACAGAGAAAGAGTCCTAATACAAGAGAGTTCAACGATGTAATGGATTTCGTAAATATAGTAATTCCACCAGGATATTACGAAGTTGAAGATTTACTGGAAATCATGACTACTGACGACGATGGGCAAAATATTAGCTCCAGAGTTAAACTCTATTACAACAAACCAAACCGCCGTGTAGTTGTTGAACTTTATGAAATGAACCAAATTCATTTTCCCAATGAAATTGCCCTTATTTTAGGGTTTACGAAAACACAGGGAAAAGATGTTACCGTGGTTACATTAATGACGGCTCCTTTCAGTTGCGATATGGACGCTGGATTACACTCCCTGTTTATATACTCGGATATAATACAAAGCCGATCGGTTGGTGACTCGGACGTACCACTGTTACGAATAATAAGCATTCAAGGAAAAGACGGTGATACCGTAGAAAAAGAGTTTTCACGACCGCATTATATGCCTATAGCGAGCAATAACTTCCAAACAATCGAAATTAATATTATGAGTGAAATGGGATAACCCATACATTTTGAAAGAGGAAAAGTTCACGTCACTCTTCATTTTAGACCGCGAAGAACATGGACTCTGCTAAAAAAACCCACTCGAAACTCAAAATTCGCTTCATTAACGACAAGTGAGTTGAAGGTACAACATGTCCCCGCATAACGCAGATCGAGTTTCCGTGAACGATTATCAAAACTATTATTTAAATCAAATTGGACACGGATCGATTCCGGTATATCGGAGAGTAGCCGTTCAAAGAGGATATGGACTCGGTAGCATTTTAACTTCGGCGTTTCGATCGGCTATGCCCATTATTAAAAAAGGAGCATCCTTCCTTGGACGGAAATTTTTAAATGACGGGGCAAAAGTTGCGTCAGATGTCTCAGGTGGGGTTTCCTTGAGAGAAGCGTTGAAAACGAAGGGGAAAGAAGCGGGGAAAGACGCTTTAAGAAAATCTGCGGAACACGTGACGAAACTAACTGGGAACGGTAAAAGAAAACGTAAGCCATCAACAATTATCAGTTCAGTACGAACGAGGAAGAAGAATAGACGTTCATTGCTTCACTCCGATATATTCTCGTAATAATGGCGCTACAACACCCAAGCTCTCAAAACAGCATCAGCTCGGAACTAGATTTATTTCACGTACCGTATACTCAGACTGGAATAATCGGAAGCCAATGGGTAGAATATAACCCAACAACGAACGTAAATGAAAACCAAGCAATTATCTTCAACATCACCGGAAACTCAGAAACGTACATTGATTTGAAAAACACCTTATTGCAAGTTCAAGTGAAGATTGTGAAACCTGACGGAACTGTACCTAAAGCTGAAATTTATGACGCTGTATCTAAAAAACAACGCCTGCTGATAAAGTCGCACCAGAAAATTTGTTTTTACACAGTCTCTTTGGAGAAGTTCACGTATCATTGGGTGACAAATCTGTTACGTCATGCGCTCAACAGTATCCTTACAAGAGTATGATCCAGACACTTTTGACTTTCGGAGGACCCGCGAAGGAGAGTTTCCTAACGGCTTCGCTATTCTACTAGGATCAAGCCGGGAGATTCGACGAGTATTTTGATAACGCCGGATTAAAAAAAAGAGCTAAATTTGCGCTAGAAGGCTTTATGGATATGATTGGAGTAGTCCACGTCGACATTTCCCAACAAAATCGACTTATTCCTAACCTGATAGATCTAAATTTCAAGTTTATCAATAGCCCTAACGAATTTTGTATACATTCCGATGGAACTAAATGTAAAGTGGTTTTTAACCATGCATCATTGTTCGTCAGAAAAGTGAAGTTGACCCCGGAAATTATGATATCTCACACAAAAATTTGGAAATGGCAACCATGAAATTCCCCACTACAAGAACCGAGTGCAATTCCTTTTCTATATCGGCTGGCAACAAGATATGCGTAAAGGACAATTTATTTAGTGGACAGTTACCTAATAAAGTGGTTATTGGATTCGTAGACCAGAATGCGTTTTTGGGAGATTATAAAATGTCCCCTTACAATTTTAAAAAAATTTCGTTAAATCAAATCGCTTTATACGTCGATGGGTCCAGCGTTCCACACAAACCCTTAAATCCAAACTTTACAGATAATTTGTATATGCAATCTTACGCCAACCTCTTTCTTCAAACTGGACCATGGAATATTGACGAAGGAAATTTCATTGGAAGAGACGAATTCGCTAATGGTTCTGCCCTATTCGCGTTTAACCTATCGCCTGACCTAAACGATAGTTCTACGCAAAGTTTTAACCTTATAAAGAACGGAAGTGTTCGATTGGAATTAATTTTCGGAGAATCGTTGCCGTCAACAGTCAGTGTTATTTACTATTCCGAGTACCAGTCGTTGGTAGAAATCGACAAAAACAGAGCGGTGTTGTTTGATCAAAGCGCATAATGAATTCACGTCAACTCGAAAAAATACTCAAGAAAGATCCATATACCAAATATCTGTTCAGAGGCATTTACCCTGCGGATAAACTACCCACGAATGTGAAATCGTACCCATCGTTATACATTTTGAACACAGATACGTCAAACGGCGAAGGAATACACCGGTGTCTGATATATATATCAAGGAAATTTAATTGTACCTTCTTTGAGAGTTTCGGAAACAGTCCAGATTTGTTTAAATTTAATTATTTTATCGAAAAAAACAGCTTAACTGTCACGTATAATTCTGTTCAATTGCAAGGAAATTATACTAAGACTTGCGGGGGATATTGTGTCGAGGTATAAAATTATTTCAAATATTAAAAATATTTTCAAAAAACAAATATAATAATGATTGTATGATTGTAGAATTTATGTATAAGAAATACTCAATAAATTTGTCATACAATATTTTATTTTTTCGTTTTATAATGTCCATGTGCTAAAGTTGCGATACCATCGGCTAAAATATATCATAATTGTTCATACTGTCGGCAATTTTTTCCCGACTAGACTTTATTTGCTGCGGGATTATCTCTGGTGATAATGTCGCGTGTGTAAATCCCCTGAAATACGGCATTGCCTCAACGTCCGTACCAGTGTTGCCAAGTTCACGGGTATATCGTGCCCGCACCACCATATACCACTTGATACCTTTATTGGCACTCAGTTTGTTTTGAAGATACGTTTCAACCTTAGCACGGTGTTCATTTATAAATAACACAGGGTCGGTAACGCCATCTGGTGCCGTTATACGAGCCGAAAAAATTGCGTCACCAAGCGCATTAACCTCCTCTATTTGAAGTGGATGGATGGCTGGTTGAATTGCTAGTGGGATGGGTGGCTGATTGTCTGGAGGTGCAACGGGTGGGATAGTTGGTTCGATAGAGGGAGGGTTAAAGTGTTCGTTAGTGGGTATGCTATTCGGTGGGTTAGCGGGTGGAGTGTTAGTTAGTTGGAGGTTAGCACCTTGCTGTTGGGCTTCCCAGTTGGATACAATAGCCCCCAATTCTTCGGCTTCCCTGTCGTATTGTCTGTCTGTTAATTCCATCGGTTCGGGGATAGGGTGTATCGGGTCGCCCGAATCTCGAGCGATCGCGTCATTAAACATAACACCTAAAGCGTCCATTGCGCGATCACACTCACTGTGTGTGATATTCGGCGTTAATGTTTGAGCGGCCTCCACTTGCATGACATAATCATCGACTTTATCATCATCGTCTTGCGAATCGAAACTGTCGGAAAATAAGTTCAATGTGAAGTCCGTAACAGACTCATGATTATTTACATTCGCAACCGCGGCGTCTAATATCTCATTAAGAGAAGACAAAGGATCACATGTTAGGCGATCACCTATAAATAAAAATATTTTATTTTATAATTTATAATTTATTTATGAAGGGGAAAAAATCCTACCATTTTCAACTCTAACTCTTTTCCGAGAAATAGAGTCCGGAGATAATCCCCTTTTTACAGGAGAGTTCGACGGTGTATGAGACTGGCCCAGTCGAGGTGACGACGGGTTAGCGGTTCGGGGCGACGTCTTTGACGTTGTCACCGACGTGCGTATAGATGACGCTAGTCTCACCGGTCTGACGTTAGGATCTGGAAGACGGACCGGGTGGGTGAAGCGGCTCGGCGGGGCGGGCTGACGGCTCAGAACGTGGAATTACCTCCGACCTGGGAGATGATTCAGACTACGTAGACGGTCCGGGTTGACAATGCGATGGTGGCGGTGGTAGTCCCGTTAGCGACAGTGGGTGCGCTATCGGTGGATTTGGTTGGCGGTCATCTCTCGTACCGGGTGTCGCGGGTACGCCGTGATTAAATTTACTTTGATGCCGTTTTAAAATATCACGCCTCGGAAATGGCTTATGGCACACGGGACATTTAAAGGAAATATTACCGTGAACTGATAACATGTGACGGTCGTGATTTCTCTGGTGGTTGAAAACGGTTGAACAAGTACCGCACGAATACATCTTGAGTCCGAATGTGACCTTTTCACTCTATACACGACCTTTTATACGTACTGGTAGGCTTAACATGATTTACAGACTACACCCTCGCTCGGCCTTTGAGCATTCTCCGCACGACCTTCGGTAAATCATTACCCAGCTTCAACACCCCGCATTTCCCATGATTCCCATTGCTTAAAAATGTCGTATGCTTAACGTTCTTCATTTCCCATGATTCCCATTGGTTGAAAATGTTTTCCGTCTAAACTGCGTCCGAGATGGTGGTGAATTTCGTATTACCCCGAACACAACATTGTGCAATGCTGGGTTACATCCCCTTGATCTACTCCCTTTTTCCTATTGGATAAAAAATGACGTATCCAAAATCAACAGGGCCAGTCAGGTTAATGGGTTTTTAGGGTCACTTTTATACAAAGTGTAAAGACTATATACATATACTTCGCTAGATGGACTAACACGTTTCGAGAGTGTTAACAGCTTTCTGAATAGGATCACTTGTCCAGTAAGCAATATATATATAGTCTTTGACGAACACCTGGGGAAAAAGTGGGGAGAGTGGATTCTACGGTAGATTATTACAAACGGGTAAGAAAAACTTTCCACCACATCTTCTGTCCATCTGGAGCTGTAGAACAACCGATGGATTTTCCCAACACAATTTTTTGGGGTACATCTCCTTGTTATAATCCATGTTTCCTATTGGTTAAAAATGACGTAGCCAAAATCAAAGGAACAAATCAGGAAAATGGATTTCTACGGGTCACTTTGGGATTTTCTTCAAAGTGCACCTGTGAGGGAGGATTTTCGAATAAGGTTTTTCCACAACTATGGTTGGATTCCACTATATCTGGTATGTACGTCATGAAAACTATGAAAGTGCATGGTCATGATCGTGGGAATTACACCCTTCACGACCGTTCAACGGGAATAAAAGGGATCCTACGATGACCAGAAAGGTAGTTCCTGATTATCACCAAAATGGTCGACGGAAGAAGGTGCCCAGCCTTCGAGCCAGAAAACGACGACGAGGAAGAACTAATGATTGGAGAATTAGAGGATAGTGACGACAATTCATCTATCACATCATCGATGGATACGTTTCCAATAGTCTATGCTGAGGATTTGTAAGTTTCTTTTTAAATTTATTATGGACTCGGTTATTTTTCCGTAAAATACAATACATTAAATTTTAGGGAAATATCCGAAGAACTAGGTATTCCCGAGGGTGAAGAGCCGGCTGAACCTGAGGGGTATACAATTAGTATGCAAGTAGAAGAAATGTCGGCTGTGATATTGAATATAGATGGTTTTCTGTAAATATATCATTTTTAGAATTTTATTTTTTTTAAATTTATCAATATCTATTTAGGATTATGCAATTAATCAGAAATCTATTGACCCCAAGTGTTCAAGGACCAGACTGTGATATCACTCTACTCCTTGAAACAGTTGAGGATATCGTAGCCGTCAACATGTTTCCTGTGTATGTATAATTAATATATATATATTAATAATAAATACATAAATAAATAATATTACTTTTATATATTAGTCCTTCCCGAAATGCAGATGTCTTATATATCCCTCCACCGGAGGGTTATTTAACATTAAACGCTGATGGGTTTGCGTATGTATTTGTTCTAATAATAATAATGTTATATATATATATATATATATATATATATATATATATATATATATATATATATATATATATATATATATATATATATATATATACTTAATTAAATATCTCTTAACTAGTATCCAAACAGCAATAACAGCATTTTTCCTCCGGAGGAGGGATATACGTTATCTGCTGACGGAGGATCAGAGGAGCAGGTTGGACACCCTAGATGTGTCTATAATGAAACATCTAGGTGTGTTCATCACAAGGGCTACCTTGGAAAATTTTCCAAATTCTATTAGAATTTCAAGTTAAAATGCAAATGTTTTTAATTTTAAACTGTTATTTTTTTTATAAATAAACCCTCAGGTTATATATAAATAACTCCTTTTTATTCATCTACTAATTGCATATTTACATAGTCCATATTTTTATATACCCACTCCGCGTACAAATTGCTTTTTTCCAAAGCGCATGAGTATTTCTTATTTAAAACGTTCGTATTGTGTTTAATAAGACACGAAAACTTAGGCCCGTCTAGTTCAAGTAGATCAGTCACTTTCGGACATCCTACACCATTTAGGTCTATAATTTCACGGTGTAATAGTTCCATTAAAAAAAGACATTTTTCTTCCCCTTTACAAAAGATGCGTTCGTATCCTTAAACCGCCATTGTTAAGCATTCCTCCAGTTTCTCGTACGGGGTAAAACCGTAGTCCCAAGCGAGGCCGTGTATATTTCTCTCGACCCAGGTGTTCTGACGTTGAGCGTGCGGAGGGAGGTCGACTCGAGAATATGGCGGGGTGAAAACCCAAGCCGCGACTCGGGGTGAAGATTCCGCTGAACAGGCTGCCGCTTCTTTAACTATTTTCTCTGGTCTCGCGTTCCTGGTCCGACCGTCAAAAAATTTTATACCTATAGTTCAAAAATTAAATAACTACATTTTCTTCGGGATGTGGGATAAAGTAAGTTAGTTTTGTATACTTACATAGTTGAGTTCTTGATGATACTTGCTCGTTCGAAATTGTGGTGCGTTTTACCTTGATGTTAGCTATATTTATACCATCAAATTGCATCATAAAAGTGTCAAAGTAGCTCCACGCGTGGTGCAGCCTTGACAGTGCTCCGCACGGCGGAGCAGACTTGTCCGCACGTGCGTTGGCCTTCCACTGTATAAGCCCTGGGACCGGCTCGAAGACCCTACTGCTGGACTCCCGAACTTATGGATTTGCGACAAGTGCTTCCTTCTCAATTTGGCTATTCAGCCACTGGAATTTTGCCATTAAGAATCACAGAACCCGTGTAATAACCATGCAGAGTGTTCCCCAGTAATTTCAATAGCAATGGCCCAGTGCGGCTGTATTGTAATAAACTTTGATTTTGTTCCTTCAATTCCGTAACTTAAGTAATTTATCCCCTAGGCGCCGTAAATGACCTTGCTAACCCCAATTATGCAAGTTACGCGAGCGGGAGGACCACGTAGGTGAAGTTAATGTAGGACAGATCGCAAGGACTCCTTTAGGCCAAGGTTCTTATAAGCGCGCTCAAACGCACTATTAGGTTGACCTATAGAAGCGCCACTTTAGCCGGGGAAGAGAGTGAGACTATACACTCTTAAAAATATTGGGTTGTTTTTGACCCAAATTGGGTTAGTATTTAACCAAACAAAATATTGGGTTGTTTTCATAACGCTATTTTGGGTTAAATATATAAGTTACCCAAATATGGGTTGAACATTAGCCCAAAATATGGTTAATATACGACTATATTTTGAGTTAAAATTTAACAATTAATTGGTTTGTTTTTTTTTCATTGTTGGGTCAGTATTTAACCAAACAAAATATTGGGTGTTTTCGTTTTCACCCAAAATGGGTTATTTTTATAACGATATTTTGGGTTAGATTTATAAGTTACGCAAAATATGGTTAATATATTACTCAATTTTGGGTTATAAATTAACAATAAATTTTACTATAAATTTTATCACACTTGAAAGAATGGGGTCTTGGCAATTTGCAATAAATTTAAACAAGGTAGCTCATTACGTTCTTCCGCTGTAATATCAACACAGCATAAAAAATAAATTTAAAATATTTGAAAAATTTAAATTATAAATAATAAATTAAATTTAAAATATTCTATACCTTTAGAATCAAAAATTAAGAATCCTTTCAAGCATTCATCGAAGCGATACAAGAATGGCGCAAAATTTTTCCAGTCTTCCAAAAACTACAAGTTCGATGAACTCATTTTCGATGGTCATATCGTCTTTGGCTTAATTTTAAATTTGATAGTATTACCCAATTTTGGGTTGCTATTATAGTATGTTAAAAACAACCTAATTTTGTTTAACCCAAATTTGGCTTTTCAAGATTTTCAACTAAATTTGGGTTATTTTTGACTCAAAAAGTAGTTAAAAATGAAATAACCAAAATCATTTAACCCAACGTTTTTAAGAGTGTATTCCCCAGTTTTGACGTCAGTGGTTGTCGAACTTTCGGAAACACGCCGTGGCAAATTCACCGCTATACCCCCATATAAAAGGGGTTTTTTCTTGGAATCCTATCTCTTTATTTACATTGTGGCCCTACACAAATTCCATCAATATTCCCAATTTACAACTTTCAGTCGTTCACGATCACAGTTTACGACTTGGACTTTCTCTCAGAAGGTAAAAAAATTGTCATGCAAATCTATGAAGAAAATTTTTTGGGATATACGGAATAAGTTCGACGTCGACTAAATTTTAATTCCCTGATTGAACCAGGACTGCCTCGAAAACTTTTAAGGACGCGAGGGGGGCTAGATGATCACCCTACCCCATTCAACTCTGGTTTGAAGGTCGTCCAGTCATTCGTCAGGGGTGATAAAGTTAGCGAATATTCACTTTAGATTAGTCCATTAAGAAAACGAATAATAAAGCTAAACCTTAAACAAATTTGAAGAAATTTAAAAACTTAATAATAGCTCGCACCGATAGGTCTTCGAGAAAACAAAAAGGCGCGAAACACGGACCAAATAGATCTTCGAGTGAAAAACTAAACTAAATTAAATAGCCAGAAATTCCATCGGTAGACCGGTTTCGTCTTATTTGGGACTCGTCAGTACCGTGCGGGAAATCTGGCTCGCGACTGTAACACCAAAAAGAGAAACTAAGCCGAAACATTAAAAATTTCAAAACGAGTAGCGTTTTCTTAATGGCCTAATCTACTTATTCTCTAATTTTATCATCCTTTACAATCCAGTCCATAGGGGGTTCCTTTTAACTTAACATTGCGTTTATTCACCACTCTCCCCCTTTTCGGCTTTCCGTGGACACCGTGTTTTTTGCGCTCAGTGTGTGGCGATTTTTATATTATTTTGAAGCTTGAACTATCCTGCTGTCGAATTTGATAGTTATTTTTCCGGTTCGACCGATATTTTCAGTTTTATATCAGTTTTTTCGTTTTTTCAGGCCCGAGTGCCTTTTGAAACTTTTCATTGTAATTCCGCGTGCGCGCGCGTGAATTAAAATTTCAAATCTCGCGCCATGGATTTGATTGAGGCTGACGCCGCAAAAGAAAATTTTCTTGTTCCTTCTTCAGGAGCGCAAGAGGAAACTTCTTCCCAGTCTACTCTCACTTTTGCGTTTACTACCGTAAACACTTCTACAGCTACATCAACTTCTCAAAGCGATGCCACCGCCGCAGCTACTATCGATGCTACAGTTCCTTCTTCGGAAGAACAGTCTGCGAGTCCATCGTGGGCCGACGTCACTGCCTCGTCGGAAACCGCTAATTTGGAGCGTATTACGAGGGAGAGATTTCAACTGCCTCACACGTATTCGTTCAACTGACCTTCTCAACGAGCGAATCCAAACGACAGAGGTATTTCTATCCGTTCTATTCATCGAAACGCTACTATTGAAGATTATTTAGTGGCCACCTCCAAATTCCTGCCTTCGAAAAATATCACAGATGTTTTTCGTAATAACGGATTTATCTACGTCTATTTCTCCGATGCTACCTGGGCTCGTCAACTGATTTCTGAAGGCCTTGACTTCCGTAACGAGCGCCTGGAGTGTCTCCGTATTGGCATAGCGCCAAAAAGGGTACTCCTCTCTAATGTTTCACCCGCAATCGACGACTCCACGATTGTTTCAATCATGTCGCGTTTCGATGCCGTGCAGGGAAAGGTACGCACCCTACCTGCTTCCGTCTCTCGTCCTGAATTTAAACACATCAAAAGTGCTCGCCGCGAAGTGTCGGTCCTTTTCGAGTCCGATGAAGCTTATCATTGGGTATTAGCCTAGCTGATTATTATTATTATTATTATTATTATTATTATCGTGCTCTAACAGAATACTTCATGGTTATCGTCAATAAAGAAACATTTATGGTCTCAGTCAACAACCCAGTTCGCTGCGTATATTGCAAGGAAACCGGTCACATCGTTCGCGATTGCAAAAAAGTTCCACCAAAGGAGCCTAATCAATCCACATCTGCGCTACAAAATCCGTCTACCTCTAATGATGAGACTACCATAGTAAAATCTGTAGCGCCATCCGTTGTGCCTTCTTCTCTTCTTACGGAATCTGACGCGAACTCTACTGACACCACTGCCTTTCCCAGTGCTTCTGGAACTGCGATCGTCACGAAGCCGGCTACTACCGGTGACACTCCTATACTCGATTCATCGCAGAACGTCTCTGGCTCAGACGCCGAGTTCGAAGACGCCGAGATGGATTTTGACAGTGATCCCACTGTTAAAGTGGTTCGAAAAAAGCGGAAAAATAATCGTCCGAAAGCTACCACTGAAAATTCTGCTAAGCGGAAAACCGATATGGGTCCACCTAGTTCCATGCCTCCTAAGACACGTACAACTGGTACGAAATTCCATTTTAGCTCTTTCATGAAAGGGCTGACCCCAAAGGCTAGTTTCAACCCGCTTTCTCGTATGACGATGTTAAGCAATGCATTAACCTCGCCCTCAGATTTCCCGCACACGTCGCTCGCGACGCTTGTCGAAAAATCACCAACGATGCCGTCGACGCTTACGCATTATCCCGACAAATTCTGGTCATCGGTTACACCGATCCTGAAATCGCCCAACTGCCTAACGACCTACGGAAAAATGAACGCAGCAAATTTTACCGTCTCGCTAATGCCATTCGAGGTATGTTCCCCAATCTTTCGGACATCGAACACTCCTCTCAGGAGAAGTAACTTTTATTTTTTTGCTCAACTCAAAATGGTGTTTCTTTATTTAATCATGGTTTTTAATTTATTGTCTTTAAACGATCGCGGCATGAGTCAGGACTTAACGTCTATTCACGCTCGTGATTTCGTGACTCGTTTTAATCCGGACATTATTTGTTTTCAAACGACTTTTGTAAATTCTAATTTCGCTCTCAATGGCCTTATGTGTTTTATCACATGCCCTCCTTGGCGCCACGTAGTTCCGGTGTGTCAATCGCGATTCATCCTTCTCTTCGTCCTTATGTAAATTCTTTTGATTCTTTCCGCGATGTTTGCTTATATATGAAATTTAACGCGGGGATTTTCTCTTCGGAGAGCCCAATTCATCTTTTTTGTGTTTACATTTTGTCTTCAAATGATAATATAGCGATTGACACCCTGAACTATATTCGGAATATCGTTGACAAAATTGATCCTGTTGACACTGTTATACTTTTCGGCGATTTCAATTGGTGTTTATCTCCTATCGATCGTAATAATTGTACTGAGTATCGACTTCCCCTTTGTCAAAATTTAAACGACGCTTTTCGTCATATAAATTAAGACATTCTAAGTTTCACCTGGCGTGCTAAAAATCACCAAAAACTACTCTCCGCTCGATTAGACCGAATGTACGTTCGTTCCAATTTCCGCCTAAAAAACGTTCGTCATATCCCGTCATTTTTTCGGACCACGACGCGATTTCGTGTCAATTTTTTGACACTTTCACGATTCCCCGGTCGCCGCGGTGCTTAAAAGACCACGTTTTTCTTTCGCAGTCTCGCGATATGCTTTTGGGCCTTCTTTGTGCTAAGCCGCTCACGGAGTCTTGGACCTCGTGGTGATTTCGCATCCTGAAGCCCAAAATTAAGTTGTTTTGGCACCGTCGCAATGTTCGCGATACGGCTGCCATTCACCACCACGAAGCAATGGTGACCGCTTGTCCTCCCGAGCACCAGGAACATAGCGAGAGTCTCAAATCTTTTTTTATTAGACCGCTCCACCGATTCTCTACTTCGCGAGAGAGAATGTTTTTCATTTGTATAGCTCGAAAAAAAGGCTCACGCCGTTAATATTATCGCTTACGACCCGCGTGGTATCACCGTCTCGGACCCTGATACTATCCGCGAAGTAGTCGCTAACTATCACGAGAACCTTTATACAAAGCCAACTGATATTCGCGACTCTACCATCGATAACTACCTTTCGGGTAGCCTGCCAGCCCTTGAGGCTGATGACGCTACCAGCATTTCTGGTACTTTCTCCCTCTCGGAGATTACCAGCGCCTTAAAAGGGTTATCTCGCGGAAAGGCCTGTGGTCTCGACGGGATCCCTGTTGAGTATTACATCGTGTTTTGGGACCTTCTCGGGCCCATTTTAATCGATGTATTTAACGGTCTTCTAACTTGTCCCAATTTTTGGAAAAAATTCCCATGCTCCGTCGTCTCCCTCCTTCCGAAGACGGGAGACCTTATGAACCTCGCTAACTGGCGCCCTATTTCCCTAATAAATTCTAATTATAAGCTATACGCCCAAGTAAGTGCAAACCGTCTAAATTCTGACATTTCGAAGTTAGTTCACCACTTATTCAATTCCTGGGAGGTGTATTTATCACTCGCTCGCGGTTTTGCGTGACCTTATTAGTCTCGGAAAGTTGAAAAATGAAAAACTTGCCATTGTTAACGTTGATTTTCGCAAGGCTTTCGACCGCGTTAATCACGCGTACCTTTTTAAGACGCTCGCTCGCTTCGGCATACCGACTAATTTCATTAATTTTCTGAACGTGGTTTACACGGACCCTATCTTTCGCGTTAGTTACACGCTCACCCGTGAAATTCCATTCGCGAGAGGCATTCGACAAGGCTGTCCTCTCTCCGGGCTGCTTTTCGTTTTATCTCTTGAGCCGCTCTTATGCCACCTGCGCGCTGCTTTACGTAGGCCTTCTGGCCCTGGTTATTTTAACATCACCAATACCACTTTCGCTGATGACGTTAATGGTCTTCTTCGAAACGAATCAGAAGTCGCCGTCATGAGTGGGTGTCTCGACGCTTTCTCCATCTCTTCCGGAGCTATAGTTAATAGCAATAAGTCCTTCGTTCTTTGGTGTGGTGCGTGGCGTGATAACCCACCCAATATCACCATTCCCTTTCCTACCAATGTTGACGGTGGCAAATTTCTCGATGTCTATGTGAGAAACTCGCCCGAGTATGAACTTCGAAATTGGCCTTAACTTACCACGCGCCTTAGCCGCGTTCTTGGTCGCTGGCTTCATTTAAAACACCTTTGTTCCATTTCGGGACGAACGTTACTCGCTAATCAGCTCGCTTGCTCTATTCTTTGGCGTCGGCTCAAAATTATCTCACCCCCTCCTTCTTTTATTCACGATTGGCAGTCTAAATTAGTGAATTTCATCACATTATTTGTACCCCCAGGCTATCGCCGGTGGTGTTGGTCTCGTCAATATTAACCTTAAAATTCAGGCTTTCAGAGTCCAGCAAACCTCCGATTTTCTAAATTCAACCGATCGCGACTCTCCGAACATTAAGTGTTCTACCGCCACTTTTGATCATTTCCTCCCAGGTCTCCCGTCTCCGGAAGCTATCCTCTCAGACGCGTAAATTCGCCTTTTCTCAAAACCGTCGACGGTGTGATGCTTCGTTATGACGACGTTTCAGCCCTCGGGAACGTTGGCCTTAAACGATTCTCCGCCTTTCTCGATACCAGAGGACGTTGGCTCTCTCTCGGATTCGCTCGCCATCTCAACTATTCGTTCAGCAGCGTGGCAAAATAATTAAAACTTTGATTCGTAATTTCCCCGAAACTTTCGACGCTACCGGCATTAAGGACAGCGCGGAGTTTAGCAATGATGACATTTTATCAATCTCAACGGAATATCGTACCGGTCCCAAGATCAGCCGTTTTTTGCTTACCGATAATCCTTCTACCCGCGAAATCTATGTCGCGTCAGCTGCTCCTTTCCTGGTAGGCCTCCCGCTGTTCCAGCGTGTGACCCCACTCTAGTTTCACGTGTTTCCTGGCTTGGGAAAAACTTTCGACGATCAGCTCAATGGCCGATCTCTCCTTTCAATGGAAAGCTCTGCATCTCGCGTTTCCCTCTCCGGCCCGACTCTTCCATATTGTGGATAGTTTGGATTCTCTTTTTTGCCCTTTCTGTCCAGTGAAGGGCACGGTTAGCCATTGTTACTTCGACTGCCCCTTCGCCAGGAGCGTTGGTGAGAGGGTTTTGGAGAGGTTTTTTCTTTCAACCGGCCATCACCACTCGTTGATAAACGTTCGGAAGTTAGCGAGCGGCGACAACCATAATTTCTGTAATTTCGCTTTCGTGCTATTCAAAGCCGCTTTGGCTCAAATGTACGGCGAGCTCTCCAAAATCTCTCTCTCAACTAACGCTTTTGGCGATTACGTAGATCGAGTACACCGAACGATCGGTAACAGAGTAATCGCTCGCTACAGGACTCAGCGTAAAATCGCCGTAAGAGGTGAAACTTTGGATGCCTTTAACGCCCTATGGGGCATTAATCGTGAACACCAGTGGTTTTAAGTTGTAAATATTTTTCATTTCTCTATTTATTTATTGAACTTTTTTCTTTATTAATATATATAAAACACTTGTAAATATCACTTTAATATCTAAAATTTGTAAACTTGTAACTTAAGCATTTACGCTAATAAAGCTAGTACATTTAAAAACAAAAAACTCTCCCCCTATTCGGCTGTCCGTTGCTACGCAACTCGTTTTGAAATTTTAAATGTTTAGACTTAGTTTCACTTTTAGGTTTTATAGTCAAAAGCCAGATTTCACGCACGGTACTGACGAGTCCCAAATAGGACGAAATCGGTCTACCGTTGAAATTTCTGGCCATTTTATTTAATTTTTCACTCTAAGATCTATTTGGTCGAAGACCTATCGGTACGAGCTATTAGTAAGTTTTTAAATTTCTTCAAATTTGTTTAAGGTTTAGCTTTATTATCCGTTTTCTTAATGGACTAATCTACTTATTCGCTAGTCATTCGTCGACGCATTGAGCCAATGCCATCATTTCTTGCTGAAGATTTTTCGCAAGAAAATCCAAAACGCCAAACAAATTCGAGTAAGGAAAAATCTACGGGAAATTGTACCGTTCCAAAAAAGCGACTAAAAAAAGCTTTCGCTTTCAGATTTTGAAGAAAATGGGATGGAATATCTTTGTGGATGGGTGGCAATGAAATACCACAAAGACTACCCCGACTTAAATTTGACATCAGGTGCAAATGATAAAACTATTTCCATTCCTTCGTGGGTGGAACATTTTAGTTAAGGGGGTATAACAATTCCTTCACCAAAATTTCTAAATGATGTCAAAACAATTGAATTAGAATTTATCAAATATCACCACAAGGAGAATGAAAAGGAAGGGGACATTTCTTTATCTAACGAATTAGGGTAGTCAACAATCTGAAATGAGAACGATTATTCGCACGAAATACTTAAATGATAAAACAATCGAAGACTCAAAAAATGGCGAAACTCAAAAATATTAAAAGTAAATACACACTTAGGCCTATTTAATTATAAAGAAAAATAATTTTTAGAAAACAAAATATGTATTTTCTTTAAAAGAATAAAGCCCCTATTTAAGATCATACTTAATATATTTATATATTTATTATATTTAAATTTTCCTTATTAAATTATAAAAACGGCACCATAAAGAACTGGGGATAAGACGGACGTCGATAGCTCTAGTATAAGACTACCCACTAAACCTCTCTCTCTCCGCTGGCGTGGGGCAAACCGACAACCATGACGTCAGCTCAGAGAGAGAAAAGCGGTCTTTGCGTTTCAAATTTCGGTCAAGAAACGTTCGAGAATGAGCCCCCGTTGCCTTTAGACTAGGAATAGTGATCTCGGTTTGGTTAGGAAAATCCCCTACAAGTCCCTCGATGACTTGGGCCAATAGGTGGTGCCTTGGGTATTAGCCTAGCTTATTATTAACTTCCTAAACCCCGAGTTACCTCAAAGTTGAATCGGCAGAAACGAGCCTGTTCATTAGCCCCCCATATCTTACGGCTCTAAATTTTTTTGCTTTGGGATTTATCAAAGAAAGGGTTTACGCCACTCTGGTTCAAAGTCAAGACTTCGTCATTGAATTACAAATGCTTGTCGTGAAGTAACCCCAGAAATGATCAAACGGACATGATCGTTCGAGCTCAAGCCAGTGTGGCAGCCGATGGGAGGATTATAGAACCATTGTTGTGACCTATTGTAAATAAACGATTATCCAATATACGATCAAATTATATCATTCCCATTTTCTTTAATTATTTCATGAACTTACTTTTCAACAACAATTTTTTAAAAAACCGTTGTTTTAAGAAAAATAAAACCCAAAATAAAAATACAAATATTTTAATATGAAATTAATAGCTTAGTGTTTTCCGAAAAAGAAATTTGAAGTAATGACTAAGTCACTCTTAGTGGAAGTGTGTAATCGAAACGAATTGAAAGTGTATTTTGTTATTTAGAGGTTAGCGATTGAGGTGCGCAAGTGTATTTCGGCTTGCCGAAACGTTCAATTATTTAAGTCGTGTTTTTCAGTGATCAATTTATCTTTTTTCAGAAAACTAACGATATTCTTACGTTTTCGATGATGCTCCACAACTTTCTCAATGGCCAATTTAATCTAGCACCTATATAGTGAAAAATAATTATGTTGGTAATATTTTCAGTAAATGATATGAATAACAAACAATAAAAATTTCAATATTCTAAAACATGGGCGGTTCTATAGCTTTTCAGGGGGGGGGGGGGCATTTCGTGGGGAGGGCTCCTTTGCACTCCAAAACTCAAGGGTATGATATGCTTCCGTTTGCCAACTAGGCCTAAATCTTACAAAAATAATCAATCACACCGGTTAGTTAAACTCGTGGGTATTTTTTTCAGTTTTTTCTTATGGCCAGCTTTACGTGGCATTTTCGAGAGTTACGTTGGCTACCAAACTAAAAGTAAATATTCTAGAAACTGTGGCATAAATTTCCGTCGTTTGGACATTGAAAATGATTAAATCGTTCTTCTCACAACATTTTAAGTAACATATTATTTTCAAGGAAAATTTTTAATATTCTGTTACCATAGTTTTATGCACAACAAGCCTGTTTTAAATCAAAGCGACTTTATTAGGAGCATTTCCGCATCCAGGCTCTACCTGCATAGTTACTTCCTACCAAATCCTTACGCGTCTCTTCCTAATTTACTCGCGTATAGCAACGAGGAGGGAATTTATGTACACGTGTTTCTTAGGAAACAGATAGCCGTTACGATTAAATGCAGGCCAACAGTTAAATTTGTATTTCAACGTAATGTACTGGAAGATGATATCTATTTCTGGAAGCCTTTTTAAAACTACATGTATATAGTCATTATAAGGCGTTTCTGACGTTTAAATATTATTTTGTAAGCCTTGTTTTTATAAAAATATAAGATTGTATCTGCTTCATTTCGATAACGGACAGGATTTAACAGAAAAATAACCTTATTTCTTTTGTCCCATGAAATATCGTTAAATTCAGCGCTGTTGACATGTCTTCCACTGCTAACACAGTGAGTCGGTATACTTAATCCTGTATTTCATACTGCCTACAAAATACTGAGCGGGTTCAAAATGATTGAATTTAAAAAAACATCCTCAGTGGTGGATTTACCAATAGGTCGAAGCCCTTGGAACTCTGCCGAGATGAGGCTAGGTTATAGGGGCTTATGAATTAAGGTGAAGCTCAGGGGTTCAGTTTGTAGTCAAATCTCTCTTGCTTATTGAAATTAAATAAGAAACATGAGAGTTCCAACGCACAATCCAATGGATGCTTATTTTTTATGGTTTAAAATTTAACCGTATTTTAGTTTGTACTAACTCAATAAACATATAGTTTATTTCTCCAAACCCTTCTTTTTCAACCAGAACGTTTCTTGCGCAAATCAGCTCTAGCCAGCGATTGTATTTAGTTCCATAAAATGGCACTAGCAGTGTGAGAAAACGAATACCTTTAAAAGATATAATAAAAAATTTCGAGATTATGTATGAGTGTTCATACTCTAGGTTAGTTATAGAAAGAAACGGCCGAGCTAACTTTAGGTGGGGGGAGGGAAACTAAAGGGGTCCTAAAGATAATATTTTCGCTTCCTCATAACCCGGGCGAAACTCTATCGAAGTTTTAGCCAGTATCTAACCCATAGATCCATAAAAATATAGGGAACCCGTGCCGCCAGAGCCCTTAGTGCACCACTGTTAAAATCCACAACGTTTTATTCCAAAAATATATAACGCTCCTCGATTGAATACATCGCAGATATATAAGATCAAAAGTCTTATAAATCGACAGTTGACTTAATTTTCGAAATAATATACCGGAAAAAATGAATAATGTGTTTTGAAACTGACCCGTCTATAATACAGCATGTTTTGGTGATTCTAATGTTGAGTGGTTTGCGTGTTGTACGCTATCCTCTGGAGTTGGTGTAGATACTGATCAAGATTTAACGGAAGGTCTACCGAACGGCTCATAACGCCAACTCTCCAACGACAGAAAAAGGGGGTATTCAGAGACTATTTTACTTTGTTAGAAAAAAACCGAAACATCTTTTCGGTACGGTTTTATTGGAGGTTTTTTCCATCCTATTCTTTCAATTTATTGTGGATCACGTGGAAGATCACAAGCACATTTCGTATTCGATCATTTATTTATATTATCGTCTGGGCTTTTTCGCTTAAATCTTTTATTACTTTCACAAATAAAATAAAAAGGATTTAAAGGTACGTAATTAAATATATGTTATGTATATAAAAATTTTTGTCATTACTCTATATATTTTGGAGATTAGATAGTAACAATTTTACAATATATTACTAAGCCTTGTCTAATTTTGCTACTCTTGAATTAATTTAAAGCCATTCTTCTAAGGGTTCTAATATGGCTCCACGTGGTTCAAAAGTTATCCAGGATCAACGAATAACTAAATATGCCTGATTTTATGGATTCACACCCTGAATTAGTCTCTGGGAAATTGGATGGTGAATTTACCAGGGCAGTGCATGAAAAGTTGTGGACCAGTTTCACGGATATGCTAATTGCTGATAGAACGGGACCCTCAAAGGATCTTAAGAAATGGAAAAAGTATACAATTTTTAAGATTAATTACTCTTGTGCTCAGGGTCGTACCGAAGAGAGTAGGTTGGGGAGGAGGTAAGTGAAATTTTCCAAGTAAAAAACAAAGTTTGTCAAGTCGTTTGGATTGTTACGGTAGATTTCAATTTAAATGTTTCATTAAAATTATAATCGGTGTCGCCATCCGCTGTTAGCAGCGGGAACTATATACTATACAATTGAATTAATAGTACTAATGTGCACCGACTGGAAATTTCAGAATTTGTTTCGCGAAACCACGACTACCGAAGGCGCCTTTCTCATTCTAGCGGTACTATTCCCAATTCAATGGCGAAAACGGCTCGGCGTCTAGTTATATTGAGTGAAGCATTTGCGTACTCTCTTTATATATATTAAGTGAGATACACGAAGAAGAAAACAGAGATTGAACGATGCTACAGCAATTTAAAAATCCCATCAAACCCTCTTACTATTTTCTCGTCGTGTATCCCGCTGTAGTAAAAAATAAACACATTTCATCCTGACGAATACTAGTTGTTGTTTAACGGAACTGCTTTGAATAACTGGAATTATTCATACCCAAATATAACACAAACAATTCAAACACCTATTACTGAAATATTAACGCAAGAACAACCGACACTGTATCACACCATATGATCACACGTTATCTTTACCCAACGCAACTTTAGGAATATTGGCTTGTGAAATTTTCACGACTTACCTAATTTACCCTAAGTAATAGAAATTAAAACTATTTCTATAAATTTTATATAGATTGCCAAATTTTAATGTAGAAAATGAACACTGAAATAATAACGAACAACTGATATTCTCTATCACGCGTCTTTCTGCCTTTCAATTTTATAAGGTGCTGTAGGAAAAATGACTATTTAAAAAGCTTTTACCACAAGCACGGCCAACTTGGATGTCTCGCGCATCTCTCGCGCTACAGCGGCCATCTAATTCTTTGACGTTTCTGTGTTAACCTATGAGCAAAAGATGTGTATGACGTCAGCGCCCCTAGCGGATTATTATTTTCAGAATAGCTTTTACATTGAAGCCAATATAACAACCGAGCGTGGCGCTGACCTCCGACACATTACAGTACAGTGATAGGGGGAAAATCCTTGCTCGCGGAATTTCGACGAATGTGTTGGCCGCTGTAGCGCGAACAGCGCGTGATCAAAGTTGGCCGTGCCACAATGCTGAACTAAAGTTCCGACACACTAGCTGCCTATCATAGAAATCAGGTCTTGTAAGTTATACAAAAGGAGAAGCAACTACATAGAAATCTCAAACATAGTTAATGATTTTAGGGAAGTAAATTGCTGGGAAATTCTAAATGATTTGTTGCAACATCGTTTACAATCGATTTAATAGTTTTTTAATTAACACACGTTTCATAATTTTCATTTTGCCAAGTCCACCTCGATTTGCCAACTATACAAAGCTTTGGGGGGAGCGTCCCCCCCCCCAAGGTACGTCCCTGCTTGGGCTGATTGCAAATCGGAGACCAAGGGGAAGGCGGCAGCTATTAAAAAATCCCAGGGTAGCACTGGTGGTGGTAAAAAGTTTCCGTTGAAAAACGATTGTTAGATATAATTGGTCTTTGTGTGTTGATGGTGAAACTGGAGTACCTGAATTAGGTTTTCAAAACGAGAACTTAAATGAAAAATTATTGGTAACTTGAACTAACTTTATTATCAGTGTTTTTGATGAAATATAAAGTTATAATTACATGGAAAAGTCGCAGGTAGGCCGGTACCGGTAACCTCATATGGGAATGAGATAAAGAGGCCTTTGCCGTTTATTGTGGTTATTGAGACAGAAAATCAATTTGAGGAAGCGACTAATGACCCAATTATTAGCTTTAAAACATTCCAAGTTATTGGGCCATTTACAATTGCTGAACGTTATGTCCCTGACCCAAGTTTAGGATAATGTGTTGCTAATTTAAATAGTAGCAAACATGTACCAAGTGGTATGATAATAAATAGGTGAAGGGTCATGTGTCAAATTAATAATTTGTAGTTATTATAGGAATCACCGCAGAGTAGGTAACCCCTACGCAACTTAATGATCAGCTTCACATTATTTACAAAAGAAAAAGTGATTTTAAATTTTAATAAACATTTTTAAATAACGAGAAAAATAATCTGTTTTATATTAAGTTGAAAAAGCTAACACAGAAAATAGTGAGAATTATGAGAAAGTAACTGACACTTTAAAAGATATGGAAGAAACAAAAAACAGCATTTCCAAGGGATTACAAACTGCATTGGAGGAAAGAAAAATAAAAGAACGGGGAAAACGGGGGATAATAAACTCTATATGTAGAGAAAATAGTTGTTGCGTTGTCGGTTATTGCCCAGAATATGTCAAAAGTTAGTCACGATAAATGAAATAGCAGTTTTAGAATAGGAAATTATGTGTGCAATATTATTGTTAAATTAGTGATAAACTAGTTCCTCGACTGATGTCCTTGACTTTTGAGTGGATTTCAAATAAACTTTTTGAATTTTAAACCTTTAGAGCTTCTTAATTTTTATTTTAAATAAATTAAAATATTGACTGTATTCATTAACAAAAGAAAAATGAGTGCTTTATTTGAAAATATTTTAGGTACTAAAACAAATTTCCGCGAAAGTGCCTTACAAGGTGTTGTCTAAGTCCTTGTCCTCCCCGAAGACAATTGAAGCAGGTATATATTCGGGAACATCAATTACCAATGATCTACGTTCATGTCTTATTTGTCTTCGTCTCTCTCTTAATCTCCTCCTTGCAGCTATTATCTGTTTATCAGGGTCACTTTCACTTGAATCGGTTTAAGTGAAATTATTGTCTTCCGGTTGATGATTTGAGATTCTACGCATGTTGTGGAGTGAACAACACGCGTTCACAGTTTGAGCAGCCGCTGTTGGGTGGTAGTGGAGCGTACGATGCATAAGTAAACACTGAAAAACTTGGTTTAATATCCCAATAGTCCACTCAACAAGTCGCGTTTTAGTGAGGGCTCTGTCATATCTAAACTCTGGGGAACCTTGCGCGGTGTGTGTTATTGGAGTTAATAACTACGGTTTAAGAGCATATCCACTATCACCTGTGTATAGATAATACACTTTATATTTAAAAACATTCGTACACTTTAAGAACTTTATATTCAGCATACCAATTAACCAGCAATCTTTCCTTTCGTCAATGTATGCTTCTAAATGTGTCGATACTTGTGACATTTTAAATACATGCGAGTCATCGGCAGAACCGGGGAACCTTGGATTGCAGCTGTAAATCTTTCAAAATAGAATTGAGTTCAAAGACAAAAACCTTATTATAGAATACACAAGTTAATATTACAATTTGTGTATTTAGGGAATGGAATCCTTGGCGATTCACGTAGAGGTATTCTCTATAATCTTGGTCATTAATGGATGGAGCTACAATGGCAATTTGGGTACCGTCAATTAGAACAATAATTTCCGGAAAACTAGCTTTTCTGCTGAACTTTGGAAATATAATAAACCATTAGCTTTGGTTTTCAAACATTGAATGGCCGAAAAGCGAGGATACGCACCCAATATTAGTAGCTAAAACTTGCTCATCAGTCACATGGTTATATTTGCTCGGGAGAGTAGAACTCCACAAATCTACAAACTGTAGATTGGCCAATAGCAATAACGATCTAAAATTTAATAAGATATAATTAATTTTTTGGTTTTACCTTGATATTTGGAAGGATTCCCAAAGCATTTTTACCCGTTAAGCGATTTCCAAGCCAACACAAATATCCATTGCTAAACTTTTTTAATCTTAAAGTGTCTTTTAAATTCATCGAGTTCAAAAGCTTTCGCTCTATCTCTGAATTGTCTTTGGCGTCTTAAATCCCGTTGTTGTAATTCATCTGCAATCATCGCCAATCGCAATATTTCACGTCGAGTTACATCCGCCGCCATTTTAAATTTGGTTTTGATGAAAATTTCTATCGTAGAGAGCCTTAACGACCGCTCAAACCCTTTCGTTACGCTACAAACTCTTCCGAACGCCTCAGAATCACCTCTATGGCTCCTAACGAAACATTTCGGTCTTAAAGAAAATTCTTGTTCGGTAAAGTGGCTAAAATCACCTGAGAATAGCGGACCTATTGATAGTTGAGTACAAATTATACACTGACGCCTCCGTTGTTATCAGTCTCATTGCAGCTTCAACAAAAATAGTTATTTCTTTATCACATTTCAATTATTACTTTGGTAGTGCAAATAAATGACAGTTTATTTTCTACGACATTTCATATAAACGCCGCCAATAAATTTTGGTTTCACGCCTCCGCTGACAAAAAAGTGATACATTCATCGCACCGCCACCGCCGATGGAAAATCACTGAATTGCCGCCGCCGGTCAAAATTTCGCGGCGTCCTGATCTAGTCCAAATGCATTTTTTAGCTGTGAATAAGGGATTTTAAACGATAGTCGGAAGCAAGAACTGGCTTAGATAACTGAGGACGTATGAGAACACTTTCGGCTAAAACCAACAAAAAGCTAGTGTTAAGTCCAATTTTTAGTCAGGCCTTGCTTCGCTAAAAGGCTTAACCCCGTGGCGAAACTCATTCTGATACACTTTGAATTAAAATTTCCTATTAAAAAGGTCGTATTTTGAAAGCGGAGATGACAGTTCTCAAGGTTGAAACTGCCTGGTTTTACGTAATTTACTAAAGATGGCCAATTTCGACACCCAATCACCAGCATTTCTAAAATGAAATTATTATGATAGTGTAAACGTTTCTGAGGATGACATCCATCGGGATCATCAACCCGGCACCACACTAGTGACGCAACTACTTCGAGCCGTATGTTCTTAATAAAACTCCTAAATTTTTTCCTTAAAAGCAACTCTAGAGTTAAACGTTTCTATTTATTTTACAGATTAAAATGAAACAAATAAAGGAAATTCGGAGACGAAACAACAATAAATTATTTCAACAAGCGAGAAATAGCGCCGTAATCTTAAAGCTATTGAAACTCGGCGCTGACGCTAATTTCAGGAACGTTTTCGACAGCACCCCATTGATGGAATCGGCCGAAAGAAACCATTTCCACACGTGCAAATCTCACGTTCAACATAAAGCGGATATGAACGCTCGAAATGTTCACGGCGAAACAGCTCTTTTTTTTTCGCTTCGCAAAAAGGTCACTATAAAGTGGTCGAGCTATTACTCGCCAGCGGTTCTATCCGAATATCCCCACCAGGATCTCCCAAATCGCACTGGCGATCTGCAAGACTTTGAAAGAACAGCGCAACCTCTCGCATCTACGTCTGAAAAAGCTCCACCTTTATCAGCTGCCTAAAAAAACTGTAATTTCTAAAACGACTTCTGTTAATTTTAAAAATTTACCAAAAGGCCCTTGGACCAAACAGATGCTACAGTATCAACATCATATTTGATTACTTTCATACAAACAAGTCCACGAAACATTTAGAGGATGGGAACAGAATGATCAAAGCAGGGAAGGTTAGAAGTGTTTTTTTGTGCCGCATTGGAAATTCCACTTTTGTGAAGTGTATCGTCACATCATCGTACAGCTCAAAGGAATATGTGGTTCAAATTAATCTTGACAATTCAACAAGCGTTGTTACAGCGGCTTTTTGTCGGTGCCCTTTCGGAAGTGCCGGTGTTTGTAAACACGTAAGCGCTATTTTATTTTACCTTTGGGACTGTAAAGTTGATAAACGAATCTATATCCAAGATGATGTTGCGTGTACTGAGGGTGAAAGACAATGGGGTAATCCAACCACAAAAACTTCCAAGCTTGAAAACCAAACATTTTCTTCTCTAAGCTTCGTAAGGCATAAACTTTAACGCCGTTTAACAGAAAAACCTATTAAAAAGCGTTCAAATGAAGTCTCAAAATACACTTCATTACCCAAACTAAATGATAATGAATAAGCTGAAGACAATGAAAAGTTAAAAAATAGAATACGTAATTATTGTGATAATCTAGGGCAACGTAGAAAAATGCTTCAGAAAATTCTTTTGGAAAATGATTTCACGCCCACACATCCCCCAGTTTTTCCAGAGCACTATGATGATGTACAAACAGCTGTTTCTGAAGAATTAAAGAAATTAGAAACTTCCAGAGGTGAAATACCTTTTCCAAATATATGTTCTAAAGATATGATGTTTCCAGCTAAATGTTTGGTTACGCTTGAACAAGCGAAATAATTAGAACGTCTCACACGTGAGCAAGCGGATAAAAATTTTGAAAATTGGCAGCTTTGGCAAGTTGAACGAGAAATGAGAATCACAGCTTCAGAATTTGGGCAAATAATTAAGACGCTTAAAGCTGTCACCCAACAGTATTTGGAAAAAATCAGAAAGGGACCAGATTTAAGTCGAAATGCTTACGTTCAAGAAGGAATTAATAACGAAGCCAACGCTTTTACCATGTATAAAAATTACAAGAGCGGGCTAGTCAAAACATCAAGATTGGATTTTGCGTTAATCCATCCATGCCAATAATAGGAGCTTCTCCAGATCGTTTATGTTTCGATAGCAGTATTAATGAATTTTGATTAATTGAAATAAAAACACTGTCCAAAGCTAAACAAGAAGGCCTAGCAATAAGAGAAGCCATTGGAAAAAAGCAGACCGTATGCTAGAAGATGGATAAAGATGGTACTATAACTTTAAGAGAAAACCATAATTAGTATTATCAAGTGCAAGGGCAGCTAGGAGTTACTGGTTACCAATGGTGTGATTGTCACTGGAAAATACTTTTTCTGCCAAAGAATAAGGTTCGAAAAAAAAATTTTAGTTTAAGCTCTGTGATTTCTATTTTAATCATTTTTTACAAAAAAAATATAGGCAATAAAAAGAAAATACAAATAAATATTTTTCAAAATTATTTATAGATTACATTGTTGACTGCATTTTAAATGATTGGTGTGCCTGCTATTTGTTCTTTAAGTGTTGTATCAGTTTCATTATTTTGTGGTGTCCTATCAAGCAGTGGTTCGTTAACTATATTTGCTAAGTAACCACATATCATCCAAATTTTATTAATTTGATCATGCATAGAGTTGGGAAAAACATATTTAAGAATTATATTTCTTTTTATTTCTCCAATTACCCGTTCAATGTGGATGCGTAAATTTACAATTTGTCTAGTTTTCTCAACCTCAGCATTTGAAAGTTGAGTTTTTTCCCTAAAAATGGTGGTATATTTAATTTTACACCCCTGTGTTCCAAATCATCTTCTATGATAAAGTCAAGGTCAGCATGTCCATTACTCCACTGTCTTAAGTAATGACTATTAGCTGTGTTATGGTTTTTGTATTGCGAATACGTATCACTTTGAGTAGTGTAGTGGTTGATTTTCTCAATGAAGAGTTCGGTACAATCGATTAACAAACGAGTAGTAGGGTATAATTCTTTAAATTGATCTGGCATAATTTCATCCAAAACCTTGCGTTATGGCCAAATTGGTATGCAATAAATCCACCCATGATACCCATACATTACTAACAGTGTGAACACTTATTCCAAACCTATAGCCTAAAATTAATCTTCTTCTAATAAACCAGCCCTTATACGGCACATCACCAAAAACATCTGATTTTTGAAATCCAAAGAAAGCAGTCTACCTTGGCTGGACTCATTTCTTCGTTTCTCCCGCACATAACTTTTTGCACTATTAAAAAATTGCAATTTAGAGAAATCTTCTTCGGTATGAAAACAAGTGTAGAACTTTAACTTTGGAGTATTTCTGGAAATATTTTCGTAACAAAACCTATCTTGCGATGACCAGTCTTCAATTTTGGCATCTTTCTCTAGTAACAAACTTTCAAAACTAGATATTGTATCACGACGTTGTGTAATTTTTTCGTGGTATTTATAACTGATCTTCTAACAGAGCTATTTTCTATTGTTTGATAAAAGATTTCGATGTGCACCATGAACAGGGCCATAGGTTGAATAATAAGTATGATCATTGCACCTGTTTTCAGCATGCCCACAGTCTGAAAGCTCTTCGATCAAAACTATTTCCCCCGCAGGTTCATCAAAGCCTACAGTTAAATTTGCAGCAACCTCAAGAATACAAACATCACTATCTCTTGTGGTAGAAATGTGTTCCGGAAATGTGTAGTTACCGATGAATATCGGAAACCTGTCACTTTTTTGTTTTACGCCATCTTTCTGGAAATGAAGCCCGCATACTTATTGTCTTTTAGAAGGCATCCAAGTAATAGGGTCTTTAATCCGTGTATTACTGCTTAACCTACGCTTTATAACTGGCGAGTTGGCCATCTGATGTGATACAAATCGCATTCTTCTAACCCACTCATCTCTTATCATTTCCTTCTTATAAATATGAAAGCTTATATTTTCGATGACATTGTATTACTTAAGCAATTTGGAATACTACAGGTATAACCAGTGAATTTTTTTGGCCATGTCAAAAGAACTCAATCGCTTAAATACTAATAATTAAATTTTAAAAATATACTAGGCCTAGGCACTTTGTCTCCTAGTCAAGGATAGATGAATCAAAATCACTCACTCGGTAACTTAGTAGCACTGAAGCGGCAAAACCAAAATTCCAAAGACTAAATAGAGGTTTAAGTTGTATGTCCCGTCGGCATTCCTATAGAACCTCCACGTATAAGGTACTGAATTTGTTTCTTATTGAAACAGCTATTAGAGATAAAGACTATTAAGCGTTGTAAATTTGTGGGGAGGAAAAAGGTCTTCAGTGCGCAATTGATGTAAATGAAATCATTTATATTCGGTGAAGTGTTAAGCGCGCGAAGTATCGATTTATTCGGCTCTAATAGATCTAATATGAATTGGAAAGGTGATTTTAATACTCTATTTTCTCTTAAAACTCAATTTTTAAAGTAATTACAAAACTTAAGTGTAATTTCTTATGAATGAATGAATACTTTTTCCTCCTCCTATTACAAGGATCCCTTTTAAATCAGGGAGTAACCGTTAAAACCAATTCGCGGGAGCACATTTTATAATATGCATTTAAACGATTAAATACAATATTAAATATAATTATAGACATTGAAAATAAAAACAAAACAAGAGGGCAAAATTATTCCGTTAATAGTGAAGAAGCGACCAATCAACGACGCCATCTTCCGAAAAACCCAACAGCTTTTCTAAACCCAAATTTTCAAGTGGAATTTTTCTCGTATTTTGATATTCAGGACACACCCTGAGTATATGGTTGAAATCCTCATTCACACCTGGGCAGAATAGACAATCCGAGCTGCCACCAAAAAGTTTACTTTTTCTGGCGGCCGTTGGCAATGCTCCAGTTCGAACCTGGAAATGTAGGTGACTTGGCGCATCATTTAAATAAATGTCGTCAACAGAAGGTTTAGTTTTCCAACGATATAAATTTAGGCTTTCATGTTTGTGTACAAAACTTCTCCCGACAGATTGAGTAGTACGCTTTTTCAAGTCCAAAAAGGCGACGAACAAAGGACTTTTCTCGACTTTCGCAACTTCAATTATTTGACTCAAGATCAACAAATGATCCGAACACCTATCGAAAAGGAAACCATTCTGAAACTCCCTAAGTATGCCTCGGGGTTCTACAAATTTCTGAAATCTGTCACGAATCATTGACGAATACAACTTTGCCAAACACTGGGAGACGGCTATCGGTCGAAAAGACTCCAAACTAGATTTATCCTTTCCACCAAATTTATATATAAGCATAACTTATTATTGAATTCCAAGAATTTGGGATTATATTTGACTTTAAAACGTCGTTAAAAGCACGAAGAAGAGCGTCATGTCCATCGTTATCAAGAGCTACGATGAGCCCATTCGGGATTTCATCTTCGCCAGCCGCCTTACCACGAGAAAGGTTTTTTATCGCACAATTCCAATCGTTAATATCGAATGGACGCATCAAATCCTTATTATCGTCAACTACTGGAATGTCTCTATAATCGACATAACCCACTGACTTATGACTAGATAGCAAGGCTTCTTCCGTTGAACGAACACTATATTTTTAATACTATTTTCAGTATTTCGTAAATTTCCATTTTTATCTTTTAAACTCGGAATAAGATTTAATTCTTTTGGATCACGGAATAATTTGAAAACCTTTTCAGTCGTCTTTTTCCAAGAGTCACGAATATCGTCGGAAATTTTCTTGTTAACAATCACCTCTTCCTTGTCAATCTCGTGATAATTTTGGTTAGCCAGTTTCCTATCCCGAATAGCTTTCTTTATTTCAGCATAAAACCATTGTTTCATCAGGTGGCGTCCAGTATTTTCAACCTTTCCAACGAGGTCCTCGGCTACTTGGAACATAGTGCTTTGAAGTTCGTCATGAGTATAGATATTCATCTCCCGAAGACTTTTGTTTTTTACTTCACTGTACAACTTCATTCTCTGGTCGTCATTTAATCGCCAACGAGTCTTCTTTCTACCAACGATTAAACTCCGAGTCTTGGGCAAATTAAAGGAAAGTTCGATAAAAATCGCAGTATGATCACTTCCCAGATTCAATCACCATCCTTACTAGCTTTTGTTCCAAGACCGGAGTCATAAGAACATAATCAATCGTAGAAGACTTGTCCCTAGTTGACCATGTAATTTCACCAACACACTTTGAATGTTTAGTCGAAAATTGTTTGAGTTGACGCCAATTATAATCTTCACTCGAACAGAATTCTTGAATATGGCCATTAAAATCGCCGACCATACAAGTGGCATGTCCATATTTAGCCTTTAGTTGAGATATGTCATTTGATAAACAACTCCAAATTTTCTGATTACACGTTTTTACTTCTTTTCCAGTAGCCATATACTCTACGGCGACATACATAACTTCTGAACGGAGTACAACTTTAATCCAACAGTGTTCGTGAAAAGAACGTATAATTTCACAATCCAAATCTTCTCGATAAACCACTCCAATTCCAACTAATTTTTCAGTCCCTTTTCGATTAACTCCAAACCAGTGAAAGGCTGTGTCCAAATCCGGATACTCTTGATCCCTTAATAATGTCTTGACAACGCAAGAGAGGCTAAAATCTCATTTGAAACTGTAACTCTTTCCATATTTAGATAACCAACCCTCAGGCATTTCAACACAGACTTAATCCATAATCGAAGATACTTTCGGTTCCAAGTTTATTTTTTTAAAGATGAAGCACTCGTGGTTTTACGAATGCTTGTTGAGAATACTTCACACTTAACTTTGTGATAAAAGCTTGAATCTTTCCACATATGTACTACAAATATAAGAGATTATTTTTAACCTTTATGCCCAACTGTCCATTTCATGTGCCAAAATTCAATTTATTTTTCGGAACTACAAATTAAGCTTTCGACAAAATTATAGCGATTTTTACATTAAGTGTTAAGATGCATTCATTTTTTGCCGTTTACGTCCGCCATATTGACTCTTAGATGGCTGATTTTAAATTTAACTTCTGCACGGGAAATTCGTTTAAAATTCCCTTTGCTTACTTTTAACAGTGGAAGAAGTTGCTTTCACAACCCACATTAATAAAATATTCACTCGATCATCCACAATCTTGAATCCAAGTTTTCATTATGTTATTGGTTCCTTTTTTTTTTCAGAAAATCCAACTGAGGTAAGGTTAGAATTTCCAAGAAGCATTTCAGTATTTGTTATATAGTAATACGCCATCTTGAATTAAAGATGGCGGTCATTTTCCATATAAACCTATTTTAATTTTTAGAAAAAAAATGGGGATAACCACATACTTTAATAAGCTATTTATATTCTTAGGATTCAGTACGCTTTACACATTTGTTTTGTTTTCCTTGGTCTTATTAAAATAAAGGGAAATTTTTAAGTGAGCCCCACAGCACTAAATCAGAAGTGAAATAATATAAAGAAAGTACAACAAAATAAAATTTATTCAGGGTTTTTGCAGTCCATACTCTGATAGATTAGAGAATACATTGTTAATATGCTTAATATTAAAAGAAGGAAAGAAGCAACTTTATAATTACACAGTAAAATTCTTTTTAATTAATAAAATTAAAAGGTGAACAACGAGTAGTTTCACCTCTTACAGAGGCATCGTCAGGTCTGATTAGCAGAGATGGGCAAAAATTGCGAGCGCTCAAATTTGAAAATAGCCTAGTAATGAACGAGCACTTAAAATTCGAAAGTCGGCTGATCTTGTTCAGAGAGAGAGAGATAAACTGAGCCAGCTCAGGGCGAACGCAGAATAGTTTTTTTCACTGGCTGATAAATCACGGCGCGGTGAGCGAGATCGGCCGATCAACGGGCTCATCTTTTCACTTTTGAGCGATAATCCCTCTAGCGGCGCGGCAGTTTTTCAGTTGAAAGCGAATAGCGGCGCGTCGAGAAATATCTTCCCGATTGACGGAATTGGATGTTCAATTTTGAAAACTAGTAGAGGGTGAATCTTGATCACGCTGAGCAATGGCGTGGTTTTTACACACAATCCTAAGGATTTGTGTGTATTAGTCTAACGTACAGTGTAGCCGTTGCCCATGCCGCCGTGTCACGCATACCTCTTCAACGGTTAGGGCTAGAAGAGTCAATGATATTTCCTTCGAATGTACAGACATCGCCATTGATAGCCTTTCATAAAGTTTTCAAATCGGAGCCCAAGAAGTTGGGCATTTGCCCAATTTACTATTTTCGGTGATTTCCTTTATGTGGTAGATATTTTCTTTAAAATTAAGTCCGATAACGTTAAAAAAAATATTATTGGATAGTTTAGGATTCAGGTAAACTACAACTTCGGTTATATCATTAAATATTAAATTTAAGTATAGTTTTCGGGGTTATTTACCGGACCCCAATGTTCGTGGTTTTATATTTCCGCCTGAAAGTCGACATAACGTTCCTTAATTTAAGTCCGATTTTCATGAAAGTTATATTTTTTAATAGCTGTGGTTTACATTTAACCTAGAATTGCAAATACTTACCTTAAATTTAATTCTAAGTAAGGTTTTTTGGGCAGCGTATACGGACCCCCGCAATTTCCAACATTGTAAATCCGCGTGTTTATAGACGTCTACGAGCCAGTTTCCCTCTGCCGTTTTTCAAGGCCGTTCAGAGTGGGCCGCGCTTTCAACGTATGAGCAGAAGTAACAATTAAGTATGACACTGATCGGCCTAGTCTTCGTCGTATGACCAGAAGTAGCAAATAAGTGTGATCAGAAGTAACTAATAAGTTACTAGAAGAAATAAGTGTGACACTCAACGGCTGACTAGTAGTAACATATAAGTGTGATCATAAGTAACACTGATCGAAGGAATCTTCGATGCTTTCAAAGTATGACTAGAAGTAACAAATAAGTGTAAATATGTATATATGTGTGACCGTGGATATATTTTGGTTGCGATACCGGCGTTGCAGGTTGCTGTGAATATCTCAAACAAACTTAACACATTAGAAGGATTGTGTGTATTCTGACCGTCGTACGTCTGTTTTCTCGAATATCGTTCACCGGGAGGTGAACCTTCATTGAAAATATTTGGTTTTCTCATCGATTTGTCTATTATTTTTGTAATAAGTGGCCGTTCGAATAATTGTTTACACAACGATTTGTCTATTGTAAAATTGGAAATATCTAGGCGGTAATAGAAACATTACTGTTATATTTTAAATATTCAACACTTTATAATTTTTAAGCGTAGTTCACCCTGTACAATTAATTGGGGTGCTTAATTGTATAGTGCGAACTGAGCTTAGAATACAGTGGCATATTTATTGGTTCTTTTTGTGATTGTTGTTACCCCCCCCCCATTCGTCCCGGAAACGTTACAATGGTTAACTTGTTCTTTATCATTGTTCGGAATGAATCGGAACCAAGCTTTAACAATGCAAAATATACGATAAAAAATTTCTGGAAACAAAAATGTAATGTAATGTACACAAAAAATAAAGTAGCCCATGGACATGATTTTTAAAGTGCTTAATAACGCCATTACGGGATATCAAATGCCACCTAACGAAACCTTGAACTCCCAAAGGGAAGTTAATTTTGCCGCTAGGATTCACAGCTGACAAATTTTTGTTATCGGTTAATCACTGTTAATTTTTATTCCAAATATGCAAACATTACTTAAATTATAGCGGTTTTTTTATTTCGCCGTTTTTCATTATTCGGCGTTTGGATTAACTGTACCCTTTTCAGGGGCGGACTGACCCGGTAGGCAGGTGGGCGCTATACCATGGGGCTGCGACCACAATTACCTTTTAGTTCGACATGGGGCCGCTTGAAAAGCGATTTGGGGCCGCAAGTCAACAGTGCCCACCTCACAAAATGGCGCCAGTCCGCCCCTGACCCTGCTTGTAATGCTTTTTACCAGTGGCCGGGTTATTTAATAATAATTAGCTAGGCCAAAACGCTAGGCGCCACCACAGTCCCAAGTCAGCTAGCGAATTTTAATGCCTTATTTACAGGACTGGTGGCAACTAATCAACCATACATTTTATATATAAAATCAATTTGAATTTAACGTTTTACGAGGGTTCAGTTCCAGGTTACTCAATATCTACGGGAGGGGGCGGGAACTAATCGTCATTTTAGTATCGTATTATACAATATTGTAAAAACGTGGTACACACCGATGAAGTGGACAAGCATTATGCTATGTAAACACTTCTGTCGGTTAAGATGTGTGGCCATTTTTTATGAAGAAGTGGAATATAATTAATTACAATCGATACTATAATTTGTTTTTAAAATATATTTACAGCGTTAATAAATAATAACCTGTAATATGTTTAAAAAAATGCTTGTACTATTTTTTTAGCAAGTTGCGCTCCAAGATGTAATGATCGGTTTTATCGCACTTAATAATATCCTATTGATAGAAATAATCGAATAAAAAGTCAATGGCGATGTCATCCATGGGTTTATCTATTTGAATGAAAATAAACTTTCGTATTATCTACCAATTCAGATAAAAGAAAGCTTAATCGGAACATTTAATTTTATACGTTTCACCTTTGACCCCTCTTATCTGTATGAGGTTCAAACCATATAAATAAACCGTCGCGTATGATCAGAATTCAATTATCAAGTTTATGTAATTAGTAGGTCTACCTAAATAATATATAAAAAAACAATTGTTCGTTGGGTAAATTATCCAATAAATAAAGTAGACATTCTATCAGATAAAAACAACATAACCTTTATCTCATTCGTTTTCGTAATATACTTGGTTTTCGCAAATGAACATTGCATCGGTTAATCTAATTTTTTTATCCGATTATCCGTTACGAGGTAGCCTACATAGTTTGGTAGAATTCACAGGTGACTTGTAAACTCAGTTCCCGGATAAAAGGATTTTCAAACGGAAGCGTGGCAGCCTGGCAGGCACCTCTAAACTGCGAACTGACGTATATGGAGACATAATAAAGTGTCGTTTGGACCGTCTGAAGAAGGAAGTAAAAAATACCAAGTGGCCAAATGCCTTTACTGCGCGGCGTATAAGCAAAAGCAGAATTATATATTTCTTATGAGAAAAGTATACATCGCTCTATATTGTGACCATAGAGTAATTAAGTGCTTCGTACATTCGAGCAGTTTCAGTGATACAGGGAGTCCACTAAAAAACGACCCAGGGCGAATAACTCAAAATCGGTTTTAGCTAGGATTTTGAATTTTGCAGGTCACATAGCAGGCGTAGGGGGCATTCAAAATCTACCTCGAGACTTGTAAAAATCCCTGAAGAAGGAGGAACAATTCCTCCGAAACGTAGGATTTTTTAAAACCGTTTTAAGTCTCTTTTCATTTAGTTTCTCACAATGTGCTTCTAACTCGAGAACCATTGGGTTTAGAGATTTTAATCCAATTAGAAAAGTGTGCGCTACCACATTCTACGTCTAATACGCTTTGATCCGATGTAAATTGAAAAATAAGAAGCCGAGAAAACGAAGAAATAAACCTGGGTGGTCATCAAGCTAAAAATAACAAAGATTCCAACCAACCTGTTTTCGGCGTTCAATTTTTAAGCTCCCAATTGATGAAATTAAGTCAGTTCAAATTTATTTAGACAATTTGATGAGGAAAAACTTTCACTACTCTACATTGTCCGGCCCAAAATGGGTTAGAGTGTGCAATAACTGGTGGCTTTACCGGGGAGTCGGGGTCCGGCTCTGGTAACCCATAAGGGCGGTGGCGCACAGGGAGATGATAGCTCTAATCAAATGGTCCTATCTCCACCTCCGACTTCGGTCAGGTTTGGGCTGGATACTGTGCTTCGGCGCAGGCTAAAGGAGAGGGTCCAGGCAAACTGGCCGCCTCGGCGGATTGGGTAGCCTGCTGTGGGGCGGCGGGCCTCCATATGCGGGCACGGCGGTCCTGTTTCCCGGCCTTTTGGGGTCCACCGGGATCTCCGGTGCCAGCTGTGCCGGGTTACTTGGACTGTTGTGTGCTCGTCGTTCCCCTTTAGGAGCTCTCTCCAAAGGGTTTGACTCCTTACCTTCATAGGTAGGGTGTCGGCTGGAGTTGCTTCAGCATCCACTCTTAATCCCACTGCTGTGTGCGAAGTGGGGATTGGTCCACCCGTTGCTGCACCTTCTGCTGGGTTGAGTGGCTTGCGTCAAAGGTGCGACTATCAGTAGTAGGGTTCTGCTACCCATGCTGGATTTGTCACCTGTCCGGGCTAGGGGGAAGCTGGCGTAGGGCACTATGATGATAGGCCTCCGGTGTTATGGTCTCTGTTATTAGGTACACCGGGCTATAAATTCTGACACTCTACTTTGTCCCCTCTTGCTAAGTGGGTTCTGAAACTTTTGTTACCCTAGCAAAAGTAGTTTATTAACGAACCAGCGTGGAATCTTTGTTATTTTTAGCTTGATGACCACCCAGTTTTCTTTCTTCGTTTTCTCATCTTCTTATTGGTCAATTTACATCGGGTCTAAGCTTATTAGAGGTAGAATGTGGTAGCACAAAATCTCTTAACCCAGTGGTTCTGAAGTGAGATTTTGAATGACCTTGAAGACATGGTTCAAGGACATTGAAATTTTCATCGTCCAATGGCCCCCTGGGCGTGCTATGTGACATGAAAAATTCCAAATCATAGCTAAAACCGATTTGGAATTATTCGCCCTGGATCGTTTTTTAGTGGACACCCTGTATAACAATGGTCGATGCCCCGTAAGATGCTTGTGAAATAAAACTCTTATCAAACAATTGGTTCAAAACGTCACAAAGAAAAACGTTGTTCACGGTTTTAACTTCGATATTACTTAAATCCACAGCCAGAACTTGCCCTTGTTCAATTTCACAGCGGGGGCACCACCCTAGCTACTTTTCTTCGGGCATATATTGGGAAAAGTTGTTGTTCACTCAGGATTCAAAGGTTTTCACCGTAAATAATAGGTTTTTCACCATATTGTCCCAGACATCTTGTTTTTGCCCTGCTTTCGTAAAAACGTTGGCACGCGCCTGATAATTACTTACCCGTGGAGGTTTGTACGGTTCTAGCCCGCGCCTAAAGTAACCCACGGGCGTAGCACTGTATTCCAACATACCCTTGTTAGGGTTAGTAAAGTCAAAGAAGCAGTAGCCAGGGGTGCCATCGGAGAAGCCCGGGGGGGCGGTGCAAATCAGAACGTATAAACTTGAAGTATGTTTTTTTGGGCTCGAGGGGGGGGGGTTGCAAAACGAAAAACTTCTGCACGGTCCTGGAGGGTGTCACAAAACATTGCCGCCCCGGGGACCCAGCCTTCTTAAGCCGCCACTGCAAAGAATGTACTGCATCAATAGCCTTCTTAAATTTTAGGAATCATTGCCAAATTTACTGTGTTCGGTGGTTTCGCTTTGTGTGGTAGATATTTTGTTAAAATTAGGTCCGATAACGGCCAAAAAAATTAATAGGTTAAGATTTAGCGAACCTATATTTTCCGTTATATCAGTTAATATTAATTTTAAGTATGGTTTTCGGGGTAATTTACGTGGTTTTATATCTTCGCCTCATAGTCGAAATAACGTTCCTTAATTTGTGTCCGATTTTCATAAAAGTTATATTTTTGAAGAGTTGTGGTTTCCATATAACCTAGTTTTGCAATTACGTTGCTTAATTATAAATCTAATTTTTGGAGCAGTACACAAACCCCCGCAACTTCCAACATTGTCAATCCGTGTGTTTACAGAGGTTTATACGCGAGTATTCTTTTCTCATTTTTCAAAACTGTTTTCACACTCGAACAGTTGCGTACCTAGACCCTTTATCGCTCGGGGCGCATCACGAATTTGCCGCCCTCCCAATTTCCAAAAGTGTCATCGTTTAATCGTTAAAAACAGTAAAAACTATAATACAAGAAACTGTAGGCACACCACAACGAATAATTGTGTTCTAAAGGCTAGTAACCTTGCTTTATTATCTACAAATTATTTGAAATATTACAGCAAAAGTACCAAAACACTAAGAATACGTATTCATTCTTGCCAAATGAACTATAGCTATAGTCTCACTATGAGAAAAGGATAAACTTTAACCATTACTAAAATCAGGCAATTTTCTTTACTTGAAAGAAAAATGTCGCCCTATAGAAAAAGCCGCCCGGGGCGGACAGCCCCCTCCACCCTCCCCTAGGTAAGCCACTGCACTTGACGGAAAATTAACAACATAAATTTCAGCGTTAACGGTATATCGAATGTGAAACAAAATTCCGCGCGGCGTTTATCGTAGACACTCCGTCGAGTGTGAAACCAGCTTAAGTCGTATGCCTCGGTTTCAACGTATGACCAGAATTAACAAATAAGTGTAACACTTTTCGGAGCAGTAAACGTTGCTTCCAACGTATGATCCGACGTAACAAATATAAGTGTGACACTTATCGGAGCAGTACGCACGTAACGCACGTCGCTCTCAACGTGTGACGAAAAGTAACAAATAAGTATGACACTGATTTTAATCGGGTTTTCGACAGGATTGTGTGTATTCTGACTGTCGTACGTCTTGTTTCAAAACGAAGGGCTTTGGAAATATCAGCCTGCATAATCAATTAAGGGGTCAGCCTTATTCGGCCCGCGGGCTTTGACGGATTTCGGGTGGCCAACCCCAATAATCTCTAAAAAATCGGAAGAAAAGTACTTCGGTACTATTATGTTGAAATACGCTTACGTGATATATTTAGTTATTATAGCAAAGAACAAAAACTGTATGTGACGGTACCATGGTCACATTAGGACAACACGAACTTTCAGGACAAATAGTGGTTTCCCTAAGAGATGTAGATTGGCGTTGTTTAATTTATTTTAAATACTTGCAAAATCTATTTCTTCAATTGTCTGATTTTTTTCTTTTCGTTGAATAAAGAATTGATATGAACTTGGTTCCCGATTCTATATCATTAGTCCTAAACAATTTCGTCTATATTTCCTCAAATAATAAAACTAGCTTTATAGAGCATTGTGGGAGTGCCTAATAAGGCTCCCTACACCGACAAAAAAATGTAAACAGAGCCACGCGAGTCCGTCCGTGTAAAGGTTTTATATACGTTTACGTTAAATTTCGCAAAACAAAATTTACCAAATGACAATAAATTTTGAATTTAATATGCATATATATATATATATTGCGATATCATTATTAATCGTTTCCAATCGACGTTAATCGCGTTAATTTTAATTAGGCTTACGTTAAATTTAACATGTGGCAACATTTTGATGAGGGGGTATGAGTCTACCAGGAGTTGAGGGATACACAACATTGGACAAGTGGGGGTTGAGTCCAAAGAATGGCTAGATCACGCGTAAAACCTCTCGCGCCCGTATTGGCTTCCCTCTGGCTACAGGCCTAGTGTCTACACCATCCGCCCACCCTTTATTTAGGTCGCGCTCGCGATAGCCGTTGCCCAACTCACAACGTACGATGATTAATTCTTGAAGTGACGACATGGATATTGGTCAAGCTGATTATTATTAATTAATTTATTTAATATTAATAATAAATATAAATTATTTATAATAATATATATAATTTTTAATGTTATATATCATTTAATCTTTATTATTACATTTTATATGGATAAGTTTAATTCCATCTTCGCAGGCGACCTGCGCAAATGTATTATAATTCTTCAAACATTTTGTATTTTGTTAGGCAGTTAGTGTGTTGTTACGCACTTTAAAAATTATGTCCATGGCCCATGGGCTACTTTTTTTTGTGTATATTACATTTTTGTTTCCAGAATTTTTTAGCTTGGTTCCGATTCATTCCGAACAATGATAAACAACAAGTTAACCATTGTAACGTTTCCGCGGCGAATGGGGGGGGGGACGACAACAATCACAAAAAGAACCAATAATGCCACTGTATTCTAAGCCCAGTTCGCACTATACAATTAATTGGCCCTATTAATTGTATCAAACTAATTGTAAGGAAGAAAATTTTATACAATGAACAGGACAATTGTAACAATTGTTTCCACTTTTTCCGTTCACACTATACAATTATCAGGCTAACAAATAGTTGGATACAATTAAGTGGCCCAATTAATTGTACAGTGTGAACTAGGCTTAATAATTATAAAGTGTTGAATATTTAAAATATAACAGTAATGTTTCAATTACCGCCTAGATATTTCCAATTTTACAATAGACAAATCGTTGTGTAAACAATTATTCGAACGGCCACTTATTAAAAAAATAATAGACAAATGTATGAGAAAACCAAATATTTTCAATGAAGGTTCGCCTCCCGGTGAACCATATTCGAGGAAAAAACCACGCCATTGCTCAGCGTGATCAAGATTCGCCCTCTACTAGTTTTCAAAATTGAACATCCAATTCCGTCAATCGGGAAGATATTTCTCGACGCGCCGCTATTCGCTTTCAACTGAAAAACTGCCGCGCCGCTAGAGGGATTATCGCTCAAAAGTGAAAACATTAGCCCGTTGATCGGCCGATCTCGCTCACCGCGCCGTGATTTATCAGCCAGTGAAAAAAACTATTCTGCGTTCGCCCTGAGCTTGCTCAGTGGAAGATTGATAAAATTAGATCGCCTGCCGTGAACACTCGCTCACTTGAAAAATCAAGGTAAAACATTATGAAGGTTCATGTTGGACAGCTGCTCACAATTTTTGCCCACCTCTGCTGATTAGGCAAGTGGTCGACAAACTAAAAACGACAAGTCATAGATTCGCGCCAAAATATTCGCGGTACCAAAGTTCAGCTAAAAAAGCACACGGGCCGTTATCTCTTTTAAGACTACAGTTTTCTTTTTTCTTTTTAACTATTTGGAGTGATTCTAATAAATTAAGTTTAAAAACTATTTTGTAGGTTAATAAGTTTCGCTAGAGTGGGCCACTAGGGCTGAAGAGAGGCATTTTTTGTTTTTTATATCATTCTTGTGTTTGTTAAATCTTTTATATAGATTCCGTTTAGATTGTCCAGTATAGCTTTTTCCACAGGAACAGTCAATTTCGTATACACCAAATTTGTCAGTTGTCGGGATTTTTTCCTTAAGGGAATTTAAACAATTTAGAATTTTATTAATAGGTTTAAATACTGGTTTAATGTTGTTATTACTGAAAATATTTCCTATTGCATGACTGACGTCGTTTATGAAGGGTAGAACTACATAACAGGGTTTAGAATTGTCTGTTACAAGTTTAGTGTTGCGGGAAATTTTATTTCGATTAATGATTCTATTTAATCCTCTATTTAGTCTTGCAATCGGCACTCCGCTATTGCTTTGATCATGTTGATTTCCGTTTCAAGTATATTTGGGTCCGAGCATATTTTAACAGCTCTCGTCATAAAGGTGTAAAAAGCGGTTAGTTTTTGATTAACGGGATGACACGACTTCCAATGGGGTGGCATAGAGACGGAGAAGGGTTTACGGTAAACACTGGTAGAAATTATATTAGAATTTTTGGAGTTAAGAACATCTAGAAAGGGTATTGAGTTATTGGTTTCAATTTCCCCTGTACATTTAATATTATGGTCTTTCCTTCTTTTAATATTACCATATACACAGGTGTTTTTACTCTAAATTATGTTAATATGCTTGCTTACACTTAGAACGCCTAAAGCTACAATTCATATACTTAGTGTAAAATTTAACTGCGAATTTTGGATACTTCAGGAAGGGTTGACCAGAAAATAGAGAATACCCCATATCATCTTTTAAGAACCCTTCTGCAACCACAACGCGACGGGCGATCGAACACTGGCATTCCGTTCATGGTACAACTGACAGTCTACGACTCTCTTTACTTTCCCCTTTAATGTTGTTAGCGCCTTCTACGAGAGTTATTCTGAACTAATTAGAAAATACATTCACATCTTAAAAGACCAAAGCGAAAATAGCGTAAATTAGTGCTAAATCCCGTTTTAGACCATATTTTCATGCTTAAATATTGCATTGAGTATCCTCAATCAAAAAGGCAATCAAACAGATATCGGTTAGTATACTATACGTATTTAATCTCTATGTGAAATAACATTTATTTAAAACACTTGGGGTGTCCGTGGAACCTGGGTACCTGGAATTATGGTTTTAGCGGGACTAGGATCTGCTCCCTTTGACCCTGACGAGCAAATATTTAAAACTTCACAATAACGTCCATCAGTTTAAATAAAAAAATAGTGTATCTGTCTCTGTCCACCCAACTGGGAACTGCCCGAATTCGGTCGTCCTGCGCCCAACTGTACGTGGGTGGGCCGGCTGAAAAGCAGAACTTTAGGTCGGGAATTCGGTTTCTGTCGACGTAATACATCACGTAAAAGCCGCACATTTCGTCTTCGTTAGTGACGCTGAGGATATCATAATAATATAATTAATTATTTACATTTGGCGTCTAATATCGGGGTAATTCAAATTAATGGTATACTACCCAATCATGGTGACGTGATTCCGAAAGTTCCTCCTGGTACATCTTGCAGCCTAAAAATCAAAAATTATATTAAAGGCGCGTTTTCTCAAGGACAAAACGCCGCTACGGTTAGGCAAGCATTTTGTATAACAGGATAGGTAGCAAAAGATCTAACGCAGCGCGTATTCGTCCGCACTGGAATTTCGCATGATTCTAGATTTCGGTTTCCCACAAGGCTAAAATCCTCTTGTGTCGTCTTCTATTCCGATTTTGTCAACAAAGAGTCGCGTGTTAAATACTTCTAGTCAAAAATCTACAAAACTGCAGAAAAATTTCATCCATTGTGGCCACAAATATATTAGGTATTAAAATCAAGCTTTTCTTAATTTGTATATATGATATAATAACTAAGCCTTTGCTTAAATTTACGTTAAATGCAAAGGAAGACCAGGAAAAGGCAGAGGATTTCATTTTAATTAGCGAAACTATCGAAATTGACGAAGGAATGGACTTACATGTAAATGTACCTAAAGAAGAAAATAGAGATGACATTAAAAAGAATCCTCAAGTAGTAATTATCCCGGATGACAAGCCAGAACTTGATATTAAAAAGAAGCAGATAAAGCTCAAAGTGAAAATTAAAGGTAGTTGCATCTTCATAAAAACAAACTTGGTATTATTAATGTAATATTGAACTTTCAGATATTTGTACCATTACATTTCAAAATGCTGTAAATTATGGATTAGAAAAATTAAACCGGCGTTCCAGAAGAGGTGTGTGTTTTTTACTTGGAACTGGGAAGGATTGGAAAAACCTCTCAGGCTCCAGTTTGGGAAAGCGGCTTAAATTATTTTGAACAATTACAAAGTATTACGATAAACAACTACTAAATGACGAAGGTTTGTTCGAACTTGCCATAAACTACCTGACCGGTATTACACCACCTGTAAGATCTTGCGGTTTAAAATGTATAATATTATTAATCGTAATAATTTACGGATATATTTGTCTTTTAATTATTTCAAAAAGAGGGCTGTTGCTACGGATTTCAATCTAGAGTTTCTTCACTATTTTTGGAAATCAACCCAAGAAATTGTGATAAAGAACAATCTGTGATAAAAAGTGTGCCTACTCTGTCCGTACCTGACTAGAAAGCTGAAGCCATATTTTATTATGTAGTTGGTGCAACGGTACATTCAGTTTTTAGAAAGAACAAAAAAGGTTCTCAAGAGAGTTTACTTAGTACTCTAGCATTAACGGAAATAAGTTCTTCCAATATAGGACCGCATGTAGGTGTAATCATTCCTACGGTAATTAGTTCGATTTTAAAGCAAAATCGGGGAGGACTAACCCTTGTTAAAATTAAGAAATAGACAAAGAAGTTAAAAGTTTTTTATCAACAAAATAGGCCTTTTAAAAGTCAAGAGAAAAAATTCACATCGTAAGGAACTAGTAATGGAAAAGATTGATAATAATAGGGCAATTATGAATTTATGGAATGAGATTTTGAATGGAAATTGTGACATTTCTAAAGACATGGAATTTAGAAAGCACGTTTTAAAAACATTGTTGGAGAGTTTTCTTAAATTAAGAGGGAAGGGCTTAAAACTATTCCATGTTGGAAAGCATTTGAGACAAAATGCACCAAATCAAAGCCTGGTTTGCGAAAAGGGTTGAAAAAAAAGTTCAAAAAGAAAACTAATGTTTTTTCTAATTTTTTGTGAAAAAACTAATAAAATCTAATTTTTCAATTAAATTGAACTCTTAATATTTTACAATAGCTTCAATTTTCAGTATTCTGTACTAACGTATTACCTGTTTCAGGTGCGTTTATCACATAATCTAGTTTTTTAATTTTATCTATTCCTTGTCGGAACTGGAATACATTTGTAGCTTCATTATTACCAAATGATATCTTCTGGTTCCAAACCATCTTGGTTAAGGTGGTTTTTTAAAACAAATGTCGCTCCCTTGTTGAATAAAAATCTTACAATTTCGGGTACGGATCAAGCAGTCGTTAAAAGACCTTCAAAAGTTTATCTGACTAATTTCATCATATTTCTTGGAGAAGTCGTAAAATCTCCAGGTCTATTAGCGACGTCATTTTCCCAGTCCATGAAGTACTGCACAAAATCTTTTTCAAGCCACTATTAAAATAATTAGAAATCGACTTACATTTAAAAAATAACGGCCTTAAAATAATTGCCATTTATAGATCTCCATCTACTAACTTATAAAATTTTTTAAGATCATTTGAAACTTACATAAGTGACAGCTGTTCAATTCGTAATATTTTGTTAATGGGCGACACGAATATTGACCTAATTAACCCGAATGCGCTCGCCAATGAATATTTAAATCTACTTAATTCTAATGGTCTTATGGCGTATATAACAGCGCCCACGAGAACTAAACCTACAGGAGGAACTTGTATTGATCATTGCTTTATTAAGTTAACTTCAGATAATACTCCAATAGCTATGATATTAAACACTGATATATCCTATTTTGCTATTATTACAAAAATAAACCTGATGGTTAATAAAAATAAAACTACTGAACCAGAAGTTAAATATGCAAAAGTAGTTAATTACGAAAAACTTAAATTGTTATTGGGATTTGAATGTTGGTGTAACGTCCTCGGTAAAACTAACGTTGATGATGCAATGTACGAGTTTTATGATTCCTTGAATTTTTATATCAATTTATCTTCAGTTACAAAAAAATTTACCTAGTAACTGTAATGTTAAAAAACTAAAACCGTGGATTACTGTGGGACTTTTTAATAGCATAAGACAACGAAACAAAATGAAGCAAAAATTTCCAAATAATCCTGAATTTAAGGAGATATATTTAAAATGTCGGTATCATCTAAATCTGTTGTTAAAAAAGGTAAAATGGGAATATTATGAGAATAAAGTTAATCAAGCGCGTAATGATTGTAAAAAAACTTGGAACATTATTAATGACGTCTTGTCACGAAATCGAAGTAAACAAACTGAATAAATTAAAGGTTGGCAAATTAAGTATAAATGCGGAAAAAAATCCCGAATTAGCAGCTGAACACTTGAATGATTATTTTGTCAATGTAGGGCCTACCCTAGCAAAAAAAAAATTAAGACCGAATGTTTCTAGTAAAAATATCAATACTGTACGACAAATATATTCTTTATTTTTTACTCCTGTTTCATCGCAAGAGATTAAACTACATTTAAATGGTCTTAAAAATGGTTCTTCATCTGGTATAGATGGTCTTAGTGTATTGTTATTAAAGAAAATTAGTGATTTTATTTTGAAACCCATAACTTGTATATAAATCAGGAGATAAAACTGTACTGGCGAACTATAGACCAATATCTATTTTAAACCATATAGCCAAACTTTTTGAGAAATGTGTTAAAACTAGACTGGTTAGTTATCTATGTAAAAATAATATAATCTCTGAACACCAGTTTGGCTTCCAAGAAGGTCGGTCAACCCGCGATGCCATGTCATTACTGAAATCAATTATCATTGAAAACTTGGATAAAAATAAAAAGTATTAGCAATATTTCTGGACCTTGCGAAAGCCTTTGACACCGTTAGTCATGAAATTATGTTATCTAAACTAAAACATATAGGTGTTAGAGGCCTAGCTTTAAACTGCTTCAGGGATTACTTAAGTGACATACCTCAGGTGGTCAAACTTCAGGATAAAATAAGAGATGAAAAAACAGTAAAATGTGGAGTTCCGCAAGGAACAGTACTAGGACCTGTCCTTTTCTTAATTTACATAAATAACTTTTATTTGTCAAATTGCGCTAATTCTCTAATATCTTTCGCTGACGATACTGTTTTAATCTTTATTGGTGAGTTCTGGAATGAAGTTATACAACGAGCAAACTTAGGACTAAAATGTGCGAAAGAACTTTTAGACAATGACCTACTAAGCTTAAATTAAAAAAAAACTAATTTCATTACTTTTTCTTTAACGAAAACTGGCCAACCATGCTCCCCTAATCTAAGAGTGCATAATAACAGTTGTGCCAAAACTGATTATAACTAAAGCAGAGTCGGTTAGATACTTAGGTATTTGGTTTGACCAACACATGAAATGGAATGACCATATTGAAAAATTATCAAAGAGTCCAAGGTACCTTCTATACAAAATATCTACGAGCTTTATATTTTGCACTGATACAGTCATTATTAACGTATGGTTTGACGTGTTGGGGAAATTGCTATAAGAGTCTATTTGATATAACATTAAAAATTCAAAATAAAATTATTAAAACCTGCCTAAGACGTCAATACCGATATCCAACTAAATTAGCGTATAATGAAATCAATGTTTTACCACTTCGAGAATTATTTTTGTATAATATAACTTTGGAATTCCGTAACCTGGTGCTGACGCGGAAGACTTTTCTGATCGCCACCTTTAAGACTACTAGGGCTATTTCGAGACATTATCTCACAATTCCCCGAATATATAAATCTGTTGGTAAAAAATGTATTGGCTATATAGGCCCGAAGATTTTCAATTACCTGAAACTACAATCTAGTCATAACTCTTCGTTAATTGTATTTAAGAAACTTATAAAAAAAGGATTTTATTAGATGTTGATGATATTTACTTAAATTTGTATACGTTATCATTTGATATCTTTTTATGTTGATTTTGCACTTGTTTATTTTTGGTTAGCTTATGTTTTTTTTTTGGTGTTAATTTAAAGTTCTTCAACTCATATTACCTGTATATATTGCCCACCCAATACAAGCTATGCTTAATGGATGGGTTGTACAACCATGTACATTAATGATAAATGATTAAATTCAAATTCAAAAATATAGAGTTATCGTTAATCCTGACGCTAAAATTTTTCAGATTGTTGCTTACCTGTAGTCTAGGATCATCAACGGATGCGTACAGATCAAGATTTCGGTTGCGCTTACGAGAACCCTCATTAAGATTTCTCGTGATCATAGATTCAAAGAATTTATCCATTAACCTTATGAATTTTACACTTTCTGGAAAGGATTCTCCGTATTCTTCCTCAAGAGCATTTGCAACGGTTGAACTCAATATTTGAGTGGCTAGCCGAACCCGCATTCTTAAGAATGAGTTGAGATTAATATGGTCGCTGGTAATTTTGGGCATGAGTATAAAGTTCGGTTGAAATCTTTTTCGAAAAGAGTTACTTTTTGTGTCCAAAGAATATGGTGACCGTTCTTCCACAAGTAACGGCTTTTGAAATGAAAATTACTGTTTGAAAAGCAATTTCTTGCTGTTTTCATTAAATGGGGTGGATCACATACGAAGTATAAATAACGTTCTTCTTCCATAGCGTACATATTTTTACATTTAAATCCATCTCCTACGAATTCTTTCATAACTTTTCTATTACTGCTAGCTCCAACAAAAACGACAGATAATATTTTCACACCATTCATTTCCAGTTTACTAATTGCTTCTGATATTACACTGTGGAGGGAATCACTTGACATGTTATCGCATGGAAAATATCCTACCATTTACTTCAAATTTCCTGTTGTGCTTCTGATCATTACTTGAAGTACATGTGTGGCCACTCGAGCTTTAAGTCTCATTTCTTCGATTTCATTCCCAATGTCGTTTAGGTTAATATAACCTACATGCTCTCCAGTGTTATGTTTGTACACAATATCCTCCTTCACTTTCATTTCATCAAACATAAGGCTAAAGTTCTTCTTATGGTCTTCTTTGCATGAAACCTCTACAATTCCCCGTAGCTCCCTGAAGATGTCAGGGCTAAATCCCGAAGTAGGGCCAATATGTGATGCGTAAATGTAGTTATAGAGAGTGCGGTTCGAAGGCAATTCAAAAGCATCTGCCGTTCCTAATATATCATAAGCAGCAGTAGATTTTTGTTTTATGTTAAGGCACCACTGAATGATTTGTGGGTGCCACCTACGGTTAAATTTGTTCTTGGACTTGAGAGCTGCTAATTGTTGCTCCACAAACAAACCAGCAAAAGATTCTTTAGGAAGAGAATTCTTGCTTTTATTCAAAATGCCCATAAAATACGCTTCATCTACGCCACTCATATCTTGACCTTTCTTCTTCAACTCTCCCAAAAACCTGCGTTTCATTTTCTTTGCCAAATTTTCATTTGTACGTTTCATTGCATTCATTTTCTTTTAGAGAGCTGCACGTGACAGGTGCCGGTTTCTTTTCTCTTTGACTTGCGAGTTATCTGTTTTTGAATTCGTTCTTTAAATAAAGAACACTTACCACAGATTTTTTTCCTGCGCTTTAGTTTGATTAAAAACATATCGCACTTTCTGGAGTGAACGTTGTTAGTAAAAAAGGAAACATGTCCATCTTTCTTGTTAAATTCCTTCCCTTCAAATTGGGCTTTAAGCTTGACATCTTTTATTCCTCCACAAGGGGACCAATTTTTGAAACAGTTAATTGCTGCGTGAATAGCTTTAATACTTTTAAATTCTGGTAACTCCTTGACTATCGGGTGATTATTAGGTAAGACTTCACCATTAAACTTCACTACAGGTCTTAAACTGTTTTCTGAAGCTGTCAGGGAAATTAACATTGAAAAAGTGTCAACATTGCCTTTAAAAATAACAAGACTGGTATTTGAGGTGATAATTAGCTCCAACTACTCGGCAGACGTATTCCTGTTGAGGTTATTATGGCTTTTAATATGTTGAAATCAAATACTTCTTCCATGTCCTCATCTCGAATTTCAGTCTGAGTAAATGTAAAGTTTGTCAAGGAAATTTCCCGATTGAACATCTAACAATCTAGCATATCTTCACTGACAAATGATTGGCTGAGTAACTTGATTTTCACTACTGTTACAAACTTCTTCCCGTGTTTTTTCAATGTTTGTATTTTTTTCCCCACATGTTTTCCAATTTTAGCCATATCGGTTCATTTTCACCCATTTGGTTCAAATTGATCAAAATGTGATCAATTTTGTTTTTTTTTTCGTCAATATTTATCAATGTTTTATAATTTTGGTATTTTTTTTTTTTTCAATTTTTAAAATGTTTCACAGGGGGGATTCCATTCTGAAACTCCCCAAGTATGCCTTGAGATTCGACAAATTTTTGAAATCTGTCCCGAATCATTGACTAATAAACTTTGCCAAACACTGGGAGACGGCTATCGGTCGAAAAGACTCCAAACTAGATTTATCCTTTCCACCACCTTTACATATAAGCGTAACTTCAATTTAATTCCAAGACTCTGGGATTATATTTGACTTTAAAACGTCGTTAAATGCACGAAGAAGAGCGTCACGTCCATCTTTATCAAGAGCTACGATGAGCCCATTCGGGATTTCATCTTCGCCAGCCGCCTTACCCCGAGAAAGGTTTTTTATCGCACAATTCAAATCGTTAATATCGAATGAACGCATCAAATCCTTATTATCGTCAACTACTGGAATGTCTCTATAATCGACATAACCCACAGACTTATGACTAGATAGCAAGGCTTTTTCCGTTGAACGAACACTATATTTTTAATACTATTTTCAGTATTTCGTAAATTTCCATTTTTATCTTTTAAACTCAGAATAAGATTTAATTCTTTTGGATCACGGAATAATTTGAAAACTTTTTCAGTCGTCTTTTTCCAAGAGTCACTAATATCGTCGGAAATTTTCTGGTTAACATTTTTTGGATGCCACCAACTTCGACACACAACGTTTTTTATTCAAGTACTTATTTCAAAGGACTATCACCTCTTCCTTGTCAATCTCATGTTTGTATTTCTTAGAAGCCCGACGATAATTTTGGTTAGCCAGATTCCTATCCCGAATAGCTTTCTTTATTTCAGCATCATCCCTTTTCGATTAACTCCAAGCCAGTGAAAGGCTGTGTCCAAATCCGGAAACTCTTGATCCCTTAATAATGTCTCGACAAGGCAAGATAGGCTAAAATCTCATTTGAAACTGTAACTCTTTCCATTTCTCTCTCTTACGACCTCCTTGCATATTTAGATAACCAACCCTCAGGTATTTCAACACAGACTTTCACAACTTTCCTCGTCCCGTGTTCCTTCTTCGTCGTCCTCTCCCGACTTTGTCAATTTTCACTGACTTCATCTTCACCACCGACTAAATGGTCCTTAGGTACATTCTGATTCACCTCTTTCCGAACTGGAACATTGGGCTAAGGGTCAATTTTCCTCTGGGCCCTTCTCCACATTTGCTCGCGCTTTGTTAAATCCGGTATCATCATGGGCCTGCAATGCACTCGTCTTTTCCAAAATCTTTTAAGGCATTTCCTGGGTACTGACCCTTGAAGCGAGCAACACTTTCAATCTTAATAGTGCCATGTTGTAGTCCAAGTTAAGTCTCTAATCCGAATACCATAACATTATTTTGTTTAGCCAATTTACTGCAAGCTTCTTGGAATACCGACTGCGCCGATTGGAAAACTTCAGTCTCACGATTAACAGCTTTTTTACCACTCTCTCTAAGTTTATTTAACTGTATGCGCAAGCGGGCAACCTTTTTATTTGTCTCTGCACCCACCTGAACAGCACAAAAACTATATTTTTAGTAGACGATGGATTAGAGGGAATTTCTACACAAGTATTTTCCTATGGAAAATATAAAACTATTTCTAACAGGCTCTCGCATATCAACACACATACGGGTTTCCTCTGGTTTGTTGGGTTAGGCTTTGATGACCAATGTAGATAAGCAAGTTGCTGGCCCGATTTCTGGTTCTATTTAATCCTTATCCCGCGGTTGTAAATGAAATGGAATTCTTTGTTGTGTATGGAAATCACTGGTATACCGTGGTGAATATTTATATGAGCCTTAATGTTACGCTGTTTTCCAATAGCACTGAAGTAAGTTGGGTACATTTTTAATAAATCCACATGTTGGTTATCAGGAGAGTAGTACATAATCGAAGATGGTGGAATTCCTTCGATCGATCGCCGTTTATAGTTGAAAAGTCCTTTCCTACTATCGTTGACAAACGACGCTTCTTCGGTGAATTCAGATGAGATCCAAGTCCTAGTGAAGCATTAGTAGTTAGTTACTAGCTATTGGCGATTCCTTCATGTCTAGGAAGTTCCCTCTAGTGTATTTTTTTACGATGTTGTAACATAGCTGAGCTCTGAAATGTTGCCATGGCTTATTGATGAGGCTCATTATTAGTTTGATCTATTATACTTAGACCATAAATTATCATATTCACTAAGGATAGAAGTTCTTTGGGCACTGAATTTATGATTTCGATTTTATTACCTCTATTCTCATTTGCTTAACGTATCGAATTAAGTGAAGCGGTTCTCTTTCCGCTTCATATTCACAAGTTTTTGATTTAAGGCCACCCATTCCCAGTTTTACAGTTAAAAGTACTTCACGTTCTTTGGTATACGATGTAAGCTCTGTATTAGTATCAAGTAATTTATACTTTAGTTTCGTGACATTTGTGGACGGTTCATACCTTAGTAGCTGCTGCAGTCAGCGATCATACTAGCTTTTTTTTTAAAAAACTCGGTATAATTCATGATCATTTGTTTTATCTTTAATGTAGGATACAATTTCTGAAAAGGCCACTGCTTGAAATTCCTTAAACGTTAAGTCTGGGGTACGATTCTACCGCTCTCCTTAAAAATAAGGATTACTTACATAAGGATAAATTCATTTTTAACCGAAAATTCGTATTCTACCCCCATTCTCCTTATGAGAAATCCCCTCCTTTCGGAATGGAAGGAGAAAAATATCATCTTTATAACATGACGTATTTCCTCTAACTCTACACAATGGGGCTTCGATCATTTATCTTTTACTTCTTGTAGCAACCGATTATTCGCGCGCGCTAGAATAAGGGACGAGGCTTAGTTTAACAAGAAACGATCGACTCGACGCGACGCGCAAAGTTAAACCTGGGACATTGGCTTAGACAATTTTATTTATTTATTCGATTATGACGAAAAGAGGAACGAAGGTAAATAACAGGCAGAAGGAAATGCTTCAAATTTTAGATTAATACTTGTTCTTTGGGATATATACTAGACTACACTTACTTTAGTGTCTACGGGAATTGCCAACGCGTGATTTCAGGAAAGATACCCGGCCAATGGTGCTATAACAAATCTATTAAGCTGTTAGGACTTAGTCCGAGGGAAAAATTCAACCGTTAGATAGTTTTCAAATGAAGCGCTTGCATCGAAGAGCTGTCATAGCATCCACCTGAAAATGTCATACCGCCCCATTCTTGCCTCCAACGCCACCCCTCGTCGTGTTTTCTTCCTGGTGTAAGCACGGTTTTGTGATATGGGGCTCACTTTAAAATATATTTTGGTAGATCATATCGGATTCTAAGAATAAAAATAGATTATTAAAGTTTGTGGTTATCTCGATTTTATTTCTAAAAAATAAATATAAAATAGGTTTGTATGGTGAAATGGCCGCCATATTTAATTCAAGATGGCGTATGACTATGCAAAAAATACTGAAATGCTTCTTGACTTCTAGCCTTCTAGCCTAGCTGACTTTAAATATTAACTTAATGAAGTGACAGCCATCTGGGACTCAAGGTGGTGGATGATCGAGTTAAGCGTTTTTTCTTGTGGGTAGTGAAAGCAACTACTAATTTAACTTCGCTGTTAAAAGTAAAAAGTAAGAATGGAATTTTGAACGGATTTTCCGTGCAGGGGTTAAATTTAAAATTCGCCATCTTGGATTCAATATAGCTTAATATGAAGTTCCGAAAAAAAATGGTAATTTTGGCACATAAAATGGCCGCCATTTGGATTCAAGAAGGCGGACAGTTAGACATACTGGTTAGAAATGATCTCCTTTATTTACAGTACATATGTGGAAAGCAGAGATGATAAATACGCGCTGCTCTTAGGAGATATAAAACTCGCTATCCCGTGAACGTTGGAAAGCCGAACAGATTTTGATTTTCCTCCCCCCACTCGCGGGAGTGTAAGCTTCACTATTCCACAGACTAAATAATTAAAAAATACACAGAGCCTATAGAACTTTTGCGATAGAACATTTGCGAGATGCTGAAATATAAGGCACAAGGCAAAAAGATACAAAGGCTTAAAAATGAATTTTGTATCTTACCTTTTTTCATATTTAGGGAATTTAAAAAATGAACCAGAAGTGTTACTTTTCACGTTACAACAAGAAGTAGCTGCACATCCTATTGGTGCCATACTTGTAGAAATACATTAATTTAACTTTTTTGTTGACGCCAATCTGCTAACAACCACGTGGCGAGTGTGGCGCCATCCGCCCCTCAAAAGAAAATACGTCGTTTATACTCCGGCGCTGCATTCGATTACTATTTTCCCCAGTTTTTGGATTAAGGAGAAGAGTTTCACATCTCCTAAGAGCAGCGAGTATTTATTATCTCTGGTGGAAAGTTTCATGCTTATATCACAAAGTGCAGTATTCTGATGAAAAATTCGACTTATCAGCCCTACGCGTAGGAAACCCGAAACCCATTTGATTGAGAATGTTTCGAAATCCAAAGCACCCGAATATTGAATGGTAGTTATTTTTAACCCGCCAATGTCGATTAATTTCATTATGTGATTTGTCGTTTGTGGTGCAATTTCTGGTCTTTATTAGTGGTATCGACTGTAGGATTATTTTATGAAGTTAGAGTACAAATACACGACTCTTCTGTGTCCGGTTGCGTAACATCATATGTGACATTTTAGTCGGGTCCTTCTTCTTTAACAGCTATTGCCGTCGAATTGGTCTCACCTTCCTTGGCTTAAGGCCTACACATGCTTCCACCGTGTCCCAGTTTTCCACACCACGAACAAGTTTCGGCTCGGCTGTGTAGTTTTCATTCTTCTGTTGATTATTATCTCCGTCAAAATTTCCCACCTTTCCCTTTTTACGCTTTTCACGAGAAGAAATTGTAAAAAGCGCTATTAGTTGCTGTAAATTTACCTACTACTCTCGAGATAACGATATGAAGTGCATTTTAATTGTAAACTGCGATAAAATTGTCGAGTATCCAATAACTAGGAACAAAAATAGGCCTACGTATACTTTGACATTTTTGGGAAAGGCCTACTATACGTTAGCTCTTTTTGGCATAGAACTTCCAGAAACAAAGCATTTAGAAGTAAGATACATTAATAGAGTTTCATTATTTTGAAATGGAAAGAAACAGTAAAGTTCTATGGATTAGCCGTGAAGTGGGGTGGAGGAGCACTTTCGCCTTGCAGCAAGAGGAGCCGGGTTCGATCCCAGCTTGTGGCACTGGGTGAAAACTCGGAACAACACCTTCTGCGTTGAGTTTGCGGTTTCCCCTTCCATAAAAACTTGTCTAGGTTAACGGTAATAGTTAGTGTAGGGAGCTGTTGGCTCGATCTCGTGGCATGCAGGGCTTGCCACCACCCTTCTACGCATTGTAACCCGGCCACCTGAATTAAGGGCTTCAAAAGTCGCATGATGACTTAGGCCTAAGGTGGTGCCTTGGGTATTAGCCTAGCTGATTATTATTAGTTTCTTGGGGTGTTGCCCAAACATTTCGCCAAAAATGAAGAGAGTACCCCATATCATCTTTTAAAGGGTCTCCTTCTGCAACCACGGAACGGGAATACTTACCACAACGCGACGGGCGATCGAACACTGGCATTCCGTTCCTTGTACAACTGACAGTCTACGACTCTCTTTTCCTTCTCCTTTAATGTTTTTAGCGCCTTCTACGAGAGTTATTCTGAACTAATTAGAAAATACATTCATATCTTAAAAGACCAAAGCGAGATTAGCGTAAATTAGTGCTAAATCCCGTTTTAGAGAATGACATAAAGCATATTTTCATATTTTGAACGGCAATGTTTTCCTTGCAGTTTTTTTGAACGACCATTGCTTAAAGGCAATTAAACAGATATCGGTGTAGTATAATATATGTATTTAATATGAATGTGAAATAAGTTCTCTAAATAACATTTATTTAAAACACGTGGGGTGTCCGTGGAACCTGGGTGCCCGGACGAGCAAATATTTAAAACCTCACGATAACGTTAATCAGTTTAAACAAAAAATTTGTCTCTGTCCACCCAGCTGGGAACTGCCCGAATTCGGTCGTCCTGCGCCCAACTGTACGTGGGTGGGCCGGCTGAAAAGCAGAACTTTAGGTCGGGAATTCGGTTTCTGTCGACGTAATACATCACATAAAAGCCGCACATTTCGTCTTCGTTAGTGACGCTGAGGATATCATAATAATATAATTAATTATTTACATTTGGCGTCTAAGATCGGGGTAATTCAAATCAATGGTATACTACCCAATCATGGTGACGTGATTCCGAAAGTTCCTCATCGTACATCTTGCAGCCTAAAAATCAAAAATTATATTAAAGGCTCGTTTTCTCAAGGACAAAACGCCGCGAAGGTTAGGAGACGACTTAAAAAATCTGCGAGAGATGTAACGGATAACTGCCACATCGACGCTTGCCGTTGCAGCGTAATCAAGGTTGTTCGTAAGAATGCACTGCAAACACTCGTGACAACGGTCTTGCCGCTCATTTGTTGAAAATAGAGGTGCCCAATTTTTGACGCAAAACAATAGGAAAAGCATAATGTATTGGTTAACTTACTAAAATATCTCCTTTTTCTATGGTGATGTTGGAATTCTTTACATGGTAAAACATCTTAAAATAATAATAAAATTTATTTATATACTTCCAAATAACCCGCGAATATGTGAGATTAGAAGATAGTTAAAGTAAATATGGCAAAATAGTCTTCGACATTTTATAGGTTTTTAAGAGTATTGTTCAACGGTTAAAAGTAGTTATATTTTCTTAAAGACTTTAGTAATGCAGATCCAATCATCTAACAATATATTATTAGATGTTACATATTAGACCGGCTACTTTCCATTGACTGTTTGATTAATGTTTTTAAGCTTCCTTCCATACCTGACACAACCTTAGTAGGTTCACTTATAGACTATCTTTCCTATTTACTTTTTATAGTAGTTTACCTGGGGTTGTAGGGGATCATGTTCGCCAATTAGATTCCAGGTGTTGTTGGTCTTCACTACATACCCCGACACAAGCAAACCTAAACGGGCGATTCACAAATATTTAATTTGTGGTTTTTTGAGTAGGGAATACTCTAGCAGTAGATCATGGTTACGTTCGAGTAAAATTTAATAAGTATCTGAAAAAAATATTTTAATAATTTTGCTACTTCTGTTTTGACGAAATCGTATCTTAAATATTCGATTTTGGACAGGAATTTTAAATAGTCGTTTGCTCATACCTTCCATAATAGTTTTAAATAAGGCAATACTCAGACATTTGGTAAATGTGGGGGGCGTTATGACGGTAACCCAAAGTTCGATTGCTGCCCGAAGTAAACTTTATAAACTTTATTTATGGAACTACGTTCTTGGCACGAGGCTTACAAATCAGGGTTAGTAATAGAAACCATAACCAAGATCAAGATTTAAAACTTCGTTTATTTCTAATTTCGGTTAGATTTTCTGTAGGTGTCAATCAAATCGCATTTACCTAGTGCGTGAGTGTGGGTCCGAAAGGCAAAAGGATGAAGCGTGAGGTCTTCGGAAAAAGAGCAAGCTGTTTCCATGTGCACTGTCAAAAAGAAGATTATTCTAATTATATTAGGGGTTAGGGTCCTAAGGGAAGGTAAGTTCAAAGAATAACCAGGTAACATTTGAGACATTATCTGCAATTTTGCTTGTTCTGGTGAAATATTTTAGCAAAAATTGTTAACAATTGTTTAATTCATTAAAACTTCGCTGTATGATTTAACCTTCACCTGAACAATTTCATTCTAAAATATCTACTTTCTTTATCCAACTGCATTTACAAAACATTTTGCTATCGCGCATTGTTAAAAATAAAGGTTTATAAAACGACCGAAATTGGACTTAAATGGTTACTAAAAATGGTCTAATAAATCATTTTAGACCCATTTTACTCTTTCATGTTTAATACAATACCTTTTGGGGTATTGAAAGGGAACGAGCCCTAAGAGTAAACCTTTTCCAGTCCTGGTGGTAAAGGTATAAAAAAGTTATGTTCTAACATTTAGTCTTTTTGAATACCCATTTATTCCCTTAAACGAAGAAAAAAATTATATGGACCAATTTCGAGACTAGTATTTGAATACTACGTTATTTCTTTTATTGATATTTTCTTTAAAATAACATAATGCGAAGAAATCCAATCACCAGGAATATTTAACTAAGGTTAAGTCTTTAAAAATTTGATAACAGATTTTAAATATAGGGGATATTGATTAAGGCGTCAAGTTATGATAACCCAAATAACGGCACTAAAGAATTCTAAAGAAAGAGTGTATATCAAAAACTGAAAGTATTAAATGATGCTTTACGTGATCAACTCCCTTCGTTCATCAACGCTCATTCGACTATTTCCCCCGAGGGAAATCCAGCCTAATCGGGCCATGTTAATCTATACTATTTTCCTAAATGTCTTCTGTCTCGCGTCTGTTTCTCTATAGACGTCCGAGCCGTTCAACCTAGGACCGCCAAATTTCGCACAGCTATTCTTATGGCGCAAAGGTAGCGAGTCGCGCTATTTTCATCGATTTCCAATTAAGTTAAGTAATTAAATCATGTATTTTTGCCCCTGGAAAAGTGCCGTGAATCCTGCAACCTACATACACCTATACAACCAATATTTTCTGCCTCAGTCAATTTCGCGGCTGCGTCATCGTCACTTGGAGAATGGAGACTGGGAGGGGGGGGGATAATGGAACGTAACATTTCGGAGACCCCTCCCCATTGTAACATTTAGTGTACCAAAGACCAAAGAGTAAACTTCAAATTCTTCATATTCCTTTTAAGGCAGTATGTACTTCCATATTTCTGGTAAAACAACGAGTTATGTCACCAGGTTTAATATAAGCTAGCGGTGATTGGCGCCAAATTTCTCACAGCTATTCTTATGGCGCAAAGCCAGCGAGTAGCGCTATTTTCATCGATTTCCAATTAAGTTAATTTATTAAATAATGTATTTTTGCGACAGGAAAGGTGCCGTGAATCCTGCAACCTACATACACCTATACATCCAATATTTCCTGCCCTGTCAATTTAGTTGCGGCGCTGGGGGGTGGGGGAAGGGTTTAGTTTATGATTCATTCTTCACGGGATTTTAGTTCTAGCTGGGGCCCGGCCGAAGGATGGGCTACCCAGCTAGTGGTTAATATATTGAGTCGTATTGAATAATAAAAAGGGCCTCTAAAGGATTGAAAATAAAGTTAAAAAAGATTATGTTTTATTATAAAACCCTGAATGGTCTTAAATATCGGAAAATGTTTTAGAGGTCTAAAATAAAACCTTTATTTTTAACAGCGCGACTGAACTGCTAAATGGTGTACTACCAGTTCGGTTTTAACAACACCACATTCCCTTCAATTTATCTGCCGAAAACTATTGAGCAATAGTTAAAAAATATATCAACTACTAAAAATTTTTATTAAAATCACTATTACCCTAACCTAACAAGTGAAAAACTAATACCTCATCTTATTTATTGAAAAAACTTACTGATTTTAAATGTAAAATCTTCACTCCCTCAACTGAACTACCTAACCCTTGCTTAGAAAAAAGTAAAAACAAAATGATGTTATATAACATTATTTAGTTTTTACTTTTTTCTAACTTTTACTAGATTTGACCTTATTAATAATAAAAGTATAGAGGTAAAGGTAATTAATGTGAAAATCCGAAAAACAATATAATCGTGAAAAATCGTTTCTGATCATTTTTGGATTTTAAAAACAAAGGTTAAGCTTAAATCAATCTCATTACGTTAGCCATACGTCATTAAACTCCAAAACATCTCACTTTGATGACCATTCTATAAGTTATTGATGGGCATTTGATAAGTAGGCAATCGATTAGCAATGCCCAGTCAACAGAAAAATCGCCAAAGGGTTACTCATCAGTGCCATCACTGAGAAGTACTGAACGTAGCAGTTTAGCTGTTAAAAGCTGAATGTTACTGAAGTAAAAATTTCTTAAAGCCTAAAGGCTGGTGTATATAGTGTTCATGTTGGGGCGACGGTGAGCGTCCACGTGAAGAAAATATCATTTTACATAAGATTCCACTAGCGTTCACCAAAACGTTAGTTTTTTATGGGTGTAAAACATTTCTGTGCCAAAGTTAAACCTAAAAATAATGGTTTCAATGGACGCCCACCGTCATGGCGTTTTTTCTCCAGTGAACACCTTTGAACAATGTTTTACGTTAACGCTTGACCTCGCTGCGTTTTGTCCAAGTAAATACAACCTTAAACTAAATGACCTTTAAAAATATTACTAAGAGCGGTGGCCGCCATTTTACCTGTTGATTTCGCTTTGATACTTCCACCAGAATTCAACCTCAGGACTCCTGCAGCTTTAGTAACCCTACATCATAAAATATATTATGGAACGTGAAGATAATTGGAAGATCGATATATTTCCCTACAAATTATCCGTTTTGGAATTTCTCGGTAAAGTTTGCAGAATAATTCCTGAGTCGTCTGTTGCTCCGTCTAGATAAACCAAGAAATTTAAGTTAGTTTTAATGTACTTAGTAATTGAAAAAAGCAAAATTTCAACTAAATTTTACAATATATTAATAGGCACTCAGTTTGTTGAAAAAAGGCGATTAAATATTTCAATATGTCCATTATATAATTCATACTCATTTTTGTTGTTGAAGGGCTTATGTAAGCACAGTCGAAGGGAGTTTTTGTCATAAAACAAGAAAGCCACGTTACATTATTATATCACCTATTACAGTAATTTTTTTTGCTGTACAGCTTTTGGTGTTACTATGACGAAGAGGCAATGAGTACGTAGTAGGCCAAATGATTTTTTCTGAAGTTCATTAGAATGAGTCTTCATTATAGAAATAGCTCTCGGTAAAATATCAAAAGTCGGAATGTAAAGATCAGTACACTAATGTGACAAATAACTTTAAACCTTAAATTTCTCTGTTTATTATATTGTCATGGCACAATAGTGTGCTTTCGTATATAAATAATACATACTTAGGAACTGGTCAACGTGGGCGTAGTGCACTTGCAACACAAGGTAACTGATTCCGGTACCTTTTCCAACTTTAAATCCGACTCCTGTGAATAATTGAGCATCATTAGTTATTGCTTATCAGCCTTATTAAGGCTTATTAATGCTCGAAAGCTCTGCTACCAAAGTAAATGTAGTCATATATTGCCTTCACGAAAAAGTACTGAAAACTCTACAGGTTGTGTAAAATAAAGTTATTTTAATATAAATATTTTGGAAGTGATTGTCTAAGACCAACGCGTCGTTCAAAAATTGACCCTGTAATTTTTCTAACTGATATTGTGAAGGAAAAGCTTTTACGCTTTGGTCTATTTCTGCTGTGTAAGCATTCGTACCAAGTATTCGGCCATTGAAAAACTGGAAGGCTACTAACGCCCTCTTTTGATCATTTATTGCAGTATATATTTTAATGTTAAATATAGAAAAGTTTTAGAATCTCAGGTAACATTGATTTTTATAGTATAACTTAATTTGCGAATTCGTACCTTCGGGAAGTTTCAGAGCCGGGGCGTCAAGAGCCCAAGCGTAGATGATCTGAGAGCCCGAACCACACGGTGGCTTGTGGTGAAATTTCGATCTGGAGCGCTTCGTATGGCCACAATCCCACGTTGTTCGTGGAGTGTCTCTTTCCAAGTAACCCGGAGTTGCGCATCCGAAAATCAACATGTGATGGGCCGTCTCTTTAGTGGCATTGGGTTGAAATTCAACTAATTCATTTTAAAATTTATAAAATATATACAGCAGCATAAAATGTTTGTTAAACTGTAATCTTTGTTTCTAGTTTCAATCTGGCTATTACCATTTTGTACAAACCATTAGTATTTCTTTGCACCAGATAAAATCTAAATTTGATATTTTCTAAAAGGCCAATATTTTTAATATTTGCAGATATTAACAAGAAATATAAATTTGGAGACGAATTCGAATCCTCAGAATAATTTGAAATCTCGAAAATATTTAAGTAATATCGTAAAATCCAGATGTTCAGTGAAAATATAAAAATAATATCATATAAAACTGGTGTAATATGTTTTCTTACGAATAGCAGTGAACTACTTAAATAGAATTCTTTATGCAGGCCTTTTAGGCTCTATAAAAAAATCGACTTTGTACTCAGCCATTTAAGAAATACCATATTTCAGGAACAAGTGGTATTTTCTACTGACACCAGGTAGAAATAAAATAATACTGCCACCTCACAAAAACCGACAAGGGGGTGATGATGGACCAATAACGCTGTCCGAAACTAGTCGGGTTATTTTTCTTTTTAAATAAATTATCTTGTGTACTTTTAGATTTCGTTGTTTTTATTATTTATCCATACGTTATCTATTTGATGAGTTATCTAAGTGATTTATATATTACCAATAAAAAAATCTTCGTTGATTGGAATTTTGAAGCTCGTGCACAAGTAAGTTTCATTCTGAAAACATAAACAATATTATCAAGATTGGCTTATCGCAATATCAATAAAGGACAGATTACAACTAAATAATCAAGTGTAATGTTGAATCAATATTTTTACGATGAGTTCATCAACTTAGGAGAGAGCACCTCGAACTGTAGCCAACGCTATCCCAAAATCTTTGTTTTTTAACCCTCTCAGATATCGAGTTAACGGTTTACCTAACTGAAGATAAATAAAAGAAGAGACTTTTTTGTGTCAAGTGGATGCTTGCTGCCCGAATCAGACCTTCAGATTTTATTTTGTTTCTCTTTTTTACTCAATGAGTCAGCAACTCTACTCGCGGCGTACCAATCAACGGACTATACTAACACGGCTTAACCTGTGTATCCAATCAACGCCTGTGTGACCTATGCTCGAATCTATGATTAGATAACGAGATAAACGCCCGGTGTAACTCATAGATCAATTACGGGAATTTATAAATATGAGACGCATTCACTTCCAAACTTCAAAGCACCTCAAACTGTAGTTAACGCTATCCCACAATCTTTGTTTTTTCACCCTCTCAGGTAAACTATTATCCATTTTATACGTTTATTTATTATATGACTGTTATTCGAGGTGCTCTATACAAAATGTTTTTGTCATTACTCGTTAGGCTCAGTCTTAGCCGAATTTAACTTAGTAGTGTACCACCCTTATGATATAAAGGCCCCAGATCTACGTAAAAATATATCATTAAAAGATGTTCTAGCTGAGCTAAAAAAAGACATTAATAGTGCTAAAGAAGACCTCACGTCCCAAATTTCGACTATCCAAATATCTATCTCTGCTACCAACTCCAAACTTCTCGAACTCACGGAGACTGTCTCCGATCATGGCAAACGTATAGCGACCCTTGAAGCTAAGTTATTTAACTCCAATTCCCTAGCGGTAGAAACTAACGAGATTATCAAAGACCTCGAAGACTATAACTCCGATCAAGGCAATACTATAGAAAATCTGCACACTAAATTAGAAACTCTAGAAATTGACAATCGACGCAAAAACCTCGCAATCGCAGGTATTCCTGAATTACAAGGAGAAGACAGAAAGCTCCTCGCTAAGCGAATCTCCGATATTGTCACCGAACTTCTAGTTTGGCAAGGGTCAATTAGTCCCTTCCAAGTACATAGACGAGGATTAGTACCTAACCAAGACAAACCAAAAAAGATCTCGATTGTATGAACGCAAAAACTGAAATTTTAAAGCAAGCATATAAATTAAAGGGTAGTAATATTTTTATCTCTCCCGATTTAACAAAAAATCAAGAACTAATTAGATACCACTTAAGAAATTTTATAAACTCGTAGAAAAATCAGGCTCTAGATTCATTTTCAACTTCATGGTACAAAAGGGAGAAGAAAAATTTACCTACGACGAAAATTTTTAAAAAAGTCAACCTGTCCCAAAAAAATAGACCAATAAATTCTATCACTGAAATTGACATGTTACTCATCTATTCTAACATCCGAAGCGCGAAATGTAACTTAGACCAAACTTATCTCTGAATTAAATGTCAGGAATACTTCACCTGATATACTAGCGATCACCGAGACCTGGTTTAAAAATAACACCTTTCACTATATTCCAAATTATAATTTTCTAGGAATTGGCGATCTTACGGGTGGTGGAGTTGGTTTTTATTTTAAAAAATCCCTTAATCTATCTCCTGATAATAATCTTTGTTACTACAACAAAGACAGAAGCTTATACAGTCACTCTACAAGACTTTCAAATCACGGTACTATATCGCCCGCATAAATCAAGACTTCAACAGTTTTTTAAATTACATTAACATAGTATTAATGACAAACCCACTGAGAACGAATGTAAATTTCCTAGAAAATACTAACTGGACTAACTCCATAGTGGACCTCTTCCAAAGTCACAACCTAAATCTAGGCACTAAAGATATAACTCAAATACCTGTATAGACAATATATTTTTTAATACCTAAGGTAGAGTAGAGGTCCTAAGCGAGCTAGATATTTCTGATCACTTTCCAATTCAATTTGTAATTGAGGTACAAGCTGATAAACCACTAAAGACCAAAACACGAAATCTTAGTAAACCAAACTTAATTAGATTAGCAACCGCATAATCTAAACATAATTGGTATATCCTACTAAAAATTAACGAAATTACCCCTGCCTAATCATATTTTGAAAAAATGATTATCGACTACTACAACAGCTCTTTTGAATTTATCAATTTACCAAATGCTAATCATTCTTGGTTAACAGCTGATCTCAAAAAAATAATAAAACATAAAAAGAAATTGTTAAAACTGTCTAAAAAAAACTCCAACGCGAGATAATATAAATAACTATCGATCTTATCGTAATGGTAGAAACTCCATATTTCATGAAAAAATTTCAAAAATGGCAATTAGTCAGCACTCTATTATATAGAAATCCGCCCTGCACTAATAGCATTCCTATACCCCCAGATAGCTTAAATACATATTTTACTACTGACTCTAGTTCACACAACCCAGACGCTATATCTACCCTAAATGTTCATATATCAAATTCAATGACCCTGTACAAAATCGATAAACCTGAACTTCTTAAAATTATTAACACTTTACCGTCTACCTCACCAGGTTTAGACAGTATTAGCCCGAAAATAATTAAATTTGCCACCCTTTCATTAATCACTCCACTTCTATTTTTACTGAATCTGTCCTTTTCTTCAGGTAAATACCCAGAAAAATTTTAAAAAAACTTTAATTGTACCAATCTACAAAAAGGGCGACAGTTTAGACCCAAAAAACCACAGGCCAATTTCGCTTTTATCATTTTTTGCAAAGATTTTCGATAAAGCTTCAGTGAGAAATCAAATCTAATATCGGACTCACAATTCGGATTCCGCAGACACAAGGGAACAACCAACGCTCTAATTACTGTATACCACAAACTATTAACTGCCTTAGATAAAATTGAAAAGTGTGTTGGAGTCTTTTTGGAGGACCTGCGGAAGGCGTTTGATTCAATCTCCCATAGTGTTCTCCTATTTAAACTGCACCGCCTGGGCATAAGAGGTAAAGCCTACGATTGGCTTTCCTTAGCGGCCGGCTATGTAAAACTAAAGTCAACAACGAACTATTTACGGCCTGTGAACTAACGGCCGGTGTACCCCAGGGGTCTATCCTATCCCCTCTATTATTAAACATATTATTAATGACATCATAAGCGTAATACCTAAGGGAATGTAATACTTATTTGCCGACGACGCAATATTAATTGCCTCTGGTACAGGTCTCTTACTATTAGTGTCATCTATTAACAATCACCTAAAAAAATATTTACAGTTGGCTTATGCGAAATGGTCTCTCCCTAAACACCGACAAAACAGAATATATAATTTTTAAAAATCAATCCCCAACTTTTATCTGTTCCCTCTCCCGATATTGAAATAAATGGGCAGCCCATCAAGCAAGTGTCCACATAAAAATGAAATACCTTGGAATATGGTTGGACAGTAATTTATCTTTCAACACCCACACAAACATAATATGCAAATCCCTGACGAGGGCCTGCAGTATGCTATATCTAAATAAATCAACCATCCCTAGGCGATATCTAATAGAATTATATCATGCCCTTTTTAACTCATCCCTCTCATATGGGATTGTAATCGGGGGTAATAAAATAAATAACCCGGTATTTAATTCGAACTAATCTCTAAGCCTTGGTGGTACCGTGGTAGTTTATAACCGGTTGAAACTAGTTTTTAGTTATCATGAAAATTACGTCATAATTAATTCTGCCATTAGGACTCGACGATTTAAAATGCCACGTAAAAACTTTTCAGCACAACTTATATTACTTCCAAATAACCAATCTGTCTTATTTATTAAACCACGATGAAGATCATCGACATCAGTTGTAAAAAATACATCATCATAATTTACTAACGTAAGTCTACAGGAAATGTTGGGCCTAATTTGGGTTGGTCAACCATATTTCCCTAATAATATACATACAAATATTACTATAATTTTAATATCTTGACAAATAAATATAAATAAGAAAAAATTACGGTTACATACCTTTTTCCAAGTTCTAACCTTGGAGGAGAGAAATATTCTGGAGTGGAAAAGTCGGGCGCCACCTGCGGCTTTGAAAAATTGCCATCATGCTCTTTTTGGTCGGACGTCATCAAACCAGAATGATGGCAGATAAAGCTGACGTCCGACCAAAAACCGGTTTAACCGGGGTAGTCTGGGTAATTCTAACAGCAATAGGCGGGAAAGGACGTTCTTATTACCGCTATGGGATTTTCCACTCCAGAATACTTCCCTCTTCCAAGTTCTAACATATCTCCCAGGCCTACTACGACTTTTCTAAATTCCGGGGTCTGCTAAAAAAAAACATCTATCGACCAATCGCCTTTCGTCCGGGGAATGGTTTTTGGCTCATCGCCACTTCTTTTCTTATGTACCTAGTAAATTGGCCGATCCCTTACGAAAAAAACCCGTTGGATATGTATTGGAAAATTTCAAATTGGAAACACATGGGAAATCAATTGTGTTTTTGGACAAATCACCCATAAGATTTTTCTATTGGTGACCAATTAAAAACCATTGAGATATTATCCTATTGGGCTCCAAATGGACAGCCCCATTGAATACCATTAAGAATTTCATCCCTAGGACTCCAATTGGTCTCATCCCCATTGCATACTATTAAACGTTACACGTATAGGACTCCAATTGTTCTCATCCCCATTGAATACCATTAACCGTTACACCTATAGGACTCCAATTGGTCTTATCGCCATTGAAAAACGTTACACGTATAGGACTTCAATTGGTATTATCCCCATTGAATACCATTAACCGTTACACCTATAGGACTCCAATTGGTCTTATCACGTATAGGACTTCAATTGGTATTATCCCCATTGAATACCATTAAAAGCTACACCCATAAGACTCCAATAGGTATCTCCTTAATTGAATACCACTAAGCCTGTTCACCCATTTGTGTATGGAAAATAATTATCATATTTGTTTAAAATCTTACATATCATTTATTTTCACAACTTTAAATTTTTGGACACTTTTCTTAAATCTGCAATTTTTTGGGTGAGGGCATGGTGCACTCCTTTTACACCTTTGTCTTGTAATTCAATGCTTTTCCCTTTCCTTTCTAAATAGAATCGCACGCAATCTAGAAAACAAAACAATGTTTAAAAAATTATTTACTTCGGAATTAAATTTCTACTCACTTTTAATACTGTTGACTTTATGTGGGGTCAATCGAGGTCTGGGTTCTGCATCATTCAGGTTTTTGAGTCTATTCGATACTGTGCCAGAAACGCTCCTCTCAGTCAGAGCTGCAGAACCCCAAATTGCTACTGCCAAATTTTTCGTAAATATTGAATCATTTGATGCCATAAGGCATTCATCCCACTTATCTTTTTTCATAAATATATTATTTCCAAGAAAGACCTTAAAATATTTGGTTATAGTATTAATTGAATAACATTATTTAATTACATACTTTATCACCAATGTTTTCCAAAAATTGGTACTGAACATTTTCGATATTTTCATGGGGAGAAACCTGGTTCTTGGAGGTAGCTGCGTTAAGTTTCTCTTCTAGGTATTTTATTTGATTCCTATAGTCTTTCGCTACTTCAAGAAGACTATTATATGTTTCTGCCAACTTTTCATATTTACTTTCAGAAGCTAGTAAAATAATTTTCAGTAGAAAAGTTAGGTTTAAGGGATATTGAAATGGTAAAATAACCTACTTTCTATCGATTTGTAGATGAAAAATAAGTACAAAAATTATGTAAAAAAATTTTAATCGCTTAAATTCAGATTAATTAAAAACTTTTCGCAAAAGTAGTCTTAACCGTTCGACACAGATTGGGCATGTAATCCTTAGAAGACTAACAACCAATCAGCGACGAGGATCACGCCGGTCTTCTACACAGGCATGGTTTTCAGAGCCCTCATTTCTGGGAATCAGAAGGTCCCAGGTTCGCGCTCGGCTGCGGACCGAATGCAATTTACTATAATTTCTTAAAATTAAATTTAAAAACACTGAAATTTAACTTTAAAAACTTTGTAATTATATTTCTGTAAATTACTTAATGTTTAACAAAGTTAAATTTCAGTGAAAAAATTTTATTTAAAAAACTCAATAGTGAAATGCGTTCGTTAGGAGCCGGGCAAGAACCTGGGACCTTCTGATTGCCAGAAACGTGCACTCTGAAAACAACGCATGTGTAGAAAGCTAGCGTGATCCTCGTCACTGAGTGGTTGTTAGTCTTCTAAGGATTACATGCCCAAACCGTGTCGAACGGTTAAGACTACTTTTGCAAAGTTTTTAATTAAATTGAATTAAATTGATTAAATTTTTTTACATCATTTTTGCACTTTTTTCCATCTACAAATCGATAGAAAGTAGGTTATTTTACCATTTCACTATCCCTTTAAGTAACAATACCCAATAAAAATAATTTTTTATTTTATTATCTTCAACCACCCTCAGAATGACCTTTTAAATTTAGCGGTACTTAGGGCCAGTTACCAAAGCAATCTCCAATTGGAGATCAGGTCATTCTGACTAATAATTTAAAAGCGCAGTATTTTTTATTAATAAAAATTTCCCAGTTTTTGTGGTTTAAACAAAAAAGCCATTATTTCTAAGCCTGTTCTTGAGTACTCATACTAAAATATAACATACTGTAATCTGATTCAGATGATTCATCTGACTCCAACGACTCATCAGATTTACTGGAAGGGGTTCTTTCATTTGGAGAATCTATATAGGAAAGAATTTCAATTAATCATATTATACACAGACACAAAAATTCAAACCATTACCTTTTTCATTCATTGTCACAAGTGGAGTACAACTAGTAGTTACAGAAATATCTTCAATTTCATACGCAGTTTTGGAGTATGTTTCTTTAGATTTGTCTTGCACTACATATTTAGATATACGATCAGAGTTTAAAATTGATTCATCTTGGGCAGTGCATGAATTATGTTCATTTACAATATGGTGCAAAATGGGTTCAGCTTCTGTATGTCAGATTATAATCAACTGTAGAAACTTTAAGCAAATAGTATTTGTCTTTTTTTATTTCAGTTCACCATACTTACCTTTATTTAAATAACCTTGTCTAGAATTGACCGAGTAAGGTTCAGCTTCTATGCCCAAAGTAAGATCACTATCAACTAAACAATTTGCAAAAATGTAGCGATTCTTAAAAATTTAATTTACAATCCAATGCTTACCATGGTTTAAGTGATCCTGTTGAACTTCAGAAGACTCCTAGGGATGTACCAATAATTAGCATTAATACAAAAAAAAAATATTTACTGGAAGTTTAGGCCTACAGCGTGGCCTTTTGCTTGCCAAACATCAAAAGCGATTAGTTGTCCAAGGCTTTGTCTATGTAATATTTTTACTTTTGGTATTAGTTAAATCAAGAATGAATTAATATTAACTGATAATATGAAGGCAATACTCTGTTCAAACTCGTCCAGTTCAGAATATAAACCACTACTCTTGCCTTTCCACAGCTAGTGCGTGCTGTGTCATCAACGCGGAGCACGCTAGCAGTGGCATGAGTTTCATATAATGATAATAATATTTATTAGGTAAAGAAAAACCATTGCAGGCAACCACGGAGGCAAAGTCTTTACAGGGTGGTTGCTAGAAATAATCACTGTTTGTGGATAATATCTTCCGAACATGACAAGCACAAACGCTATAATTTGGCCTTCATACTCTCAGTTAATGAAAATTCATCATTGTTTATATTTGATAAATAACCTTGTCTAGAATTGACCGAGTAAGGTTCAGCTTCTATGCCCAAAGTAAGATCACTATCAACTAAACAATTTGCAAAAATGTAGCGATTCTTAAAAATTTAATTTACAATCCAATGCTTACCATGGTTTAAGTGATCCTGTTGAACTTCAGAAGACTCCTAGGGATGTACCAATAATTAGCATTAATACAAAAAAAAAATATTTACTGGAAGTTTAGGCCTACAGCGTGGCCTTTTGCTTGCCAAACATCAAAAGCGATTAGTTGTCCAAGGCTTTGTCTATGTAATATTTTTACTTTTGGTATTAGTTAAATCAAGAATGAATTAATATTAACTGATAATATGAAGGCAATACTCTGTTCAAACTCGTCCAGTTCAGAATATAAACCACTACTCTTGCCTTTCCACAGCTAGTGCGTGCTGTGTCATCAACGCGGAGCACGCTAGCAGTGGCATGAGTTTCATATAATGATAATAATATTTATTAGGTAAAGAAAAACCATTGCAGGCAACCACGGAGGCAAAGTCTTTACAGGGTGGTTGCTAGAAATAATCACTGTTTGTGGATAATATCTTCCGAACATGACAAGCACAAACGCAATAATTTGGCCTTCATACTCTCAGTTAATGAAAATTCATCATTGTTTATATTTGATAAATAACCTTGTCTAGAATTGACCGAGTAAGGTTCAGCTTCTATGCCCAAAGTAAGATCACTATCAACTAAACAATTTGCAAAAATGTAGCGATTCTTAAAAATTTAATTTACAATCCAATGCTTACCATGGTTTAAGTGATCCTGTTGAACTTCAGAAGACTCCTAGGGATGTACCAATAATTAGCATTAATACAAAAAAAAATATTTACTGGAAGTTTAGGCCTACAGCGTGGCCTTTTGCTTGCCAAACATCAAAAGCGATTAGTTGTCCAAGGCTTTGTCTATGTAATATTTTTACTTTTGGTATTAGTTAAATCAGGAATGAATTAATATTAACTGATAATATGAAGGCAATACTCTGTTCAAACTCGTCCAGTTCAGAATATAAACCACTACTCTTGCCTTTCCACAGCTAGTGCGTGCTGTGTCATCAACGCGGAGCACGCTAGCAGTGGCATGAGTTTCATATAATGATAATAATATTTATTAGGTAAAGAAAAACCATTGCAGGCAACCACGGAGGCAAAGTCTTTACAGGGTGGTTGCTAGAAATAATCACTGTTTGTGGATAATATCTTCCGAACATGACAAGCACAAACGCAATAATTTGGCCTTCATACTCTCAGTTAATGAAAATTCATCATTGTTTATATTTGATAAATAACCTTGTCTAGAATTGACCGAGTAAGGTTCAGCTTCTATGCCCAAAGTAAGATCACTATCAACTAAACAATTTGCAAAAATGTAGCGATTCTTAAAAATTTAATTTACAATCCAATGCTTACCATGGTTTAAGTGATCCTGTTGAACTTCAGAAGACTCCTAGGGATGTACCAATAATAAGCATTAATACAAAAAAAAATATTTACTGGAAGTTTAGGCCTACAGCGTGGCCTTTTGCTTTATAATATTTATTAGGTAAAGAAAAACCATTGCAGGCAACCACGGAGGCAACGTCTTTACAGGGTGGTTGCTAGAAATAATCACTGTTTGTGGATAATATCTTCCGAACATGACAAGCACAAACGCTATAATTTGGCCTTCATACTCTCAGTTAATGAAAATTCATCATTGTTTATATTTGATAAATAACCTTGTCTAGAATTGACCGAGTAAGGTTCAGCTTCTATGCCCAAAGTAAGATCACTATCAACTAAACAATTTGCAAAAATGTAGCGATTCTTAAAAATTTAATTTACAATCCAATGCTTACCATGGTTTAAGTGATCCTGTTGAACTTCAGAAGACTCCTAGGGATGTACCAATAATTAGCATTAATACAAAAAAAAAATATTTACTGGAAGTTTAGGCCTACAGCGTGGCCTTTTGCTTGCCAAACATCAAAAGCGATTAGTTGTCCAAGGCTTTGTCTATGTAATATTTTTACTTTTGGTATTAGTTAAATCAAGAATGAATTAATATTAACTGATAATATGAAGGCAATACTCTGTTCAAACTCGTCCAGTTCAGAATATAAACCACTACTCTTGCCTTTCCACAGCTAGTGCGTGCTGTGTCATCAACGCGGAGCACGCTAGCAGTGGCATGAGTTTCATATAATGATAATAATATTTATTAGGTAAAGAAAAACCATTGCAGGCAACCACGGAGGCAAAGTCTTTACAGGGTGGTTGCTAGAAATAATCACTGTTTGTGGATAATATCTTCCGAACATGACAAGCACAAACGCTATAATTTGGCCTTCATACTCTCAGTTAATGAAAATTCATCATTGTTTATATTTGATAAATAACCTTGTCTAGAATTGACCGAGTAAGGTTCAGCTTCTATGCCCAAAGTAAGATCACTATCAACTAAACAATTTGCAAAAATGTAGCGATTCTTAAAAATTTAATTTACAATCCAATGCTTACCATGGTTTAAGTGATCCTGTTGAACTTCAGAAGACTCCTAGGGATGTACCAATAGTTAGCATTAATACAAAAAAAAATATTTACTGGAAGTTTAGGCCTACAGCGTGGCCTTTTGCTTGCCAAACATCAAAAGCGATTAGTTGTCCAAGGCTTTGTCTATGTAATATTTTTACTTTTGGTATTAGTTAAATCAGGAATGAATTAATATTAACTGATAATATGAAGGCAATACTCTGTTCAAACTCGTCCAGTTCAGAATATAAACCACTACTCTTGCCTTTCCACAGCTAGTGCGTGCTGTGTCATCAACGCGGAGCACGCTAGCAGTGGCATGAGTTTCATATAATGATAATAATATTTATTAGGTAAAGAAAAACCATTGCAGGCAACCACGGAGGCAACGTCTTTACAGGGTGGTTGCTAGAAATAATCACTGTTTGTGGATAATATCTTCCGAACATGACAAGCACAAACGCTATAATTTGGCCTTCATACTCTCAGTTAATGAAAATTCATCATTGTTTATATTTGATAAATAACCTTGTCTAGAATTGACCGAGTAAGGTTCAGCTTCTATGCCCAAAGTAAGATCACTATCAACTAAACAATTTGCAAAAATGTAGCGATTCTTAAAAATTTAATTTACAATCCAATGCTTACCATGGTTTAAGTGATCCTGTTGAACTTCAGAAGACTCCTAGGGATGTACCAATAATTAGCATTAATACAAAAAAAAAATATTTACTGGAAGTTTAGGCCTACAGCGTGGCCTTTTGCTTGCCAAACATCAAAAGCGATTAGTTGTCCAAGGCTTTGTCTATGTAATATTTTTACTTTTGGTATTAGTTAAATCAAGAATGAATTAATATTAACTGATAATATGAAGGCAATACTCTGTTCAAACTCGTCCAGTTCAGAATATAAACCACTACTCTTGCCTTTCCACAGCTAGTGCGTGCTGTGTCATCAACGCGGAGCACGCTAGCAGTGGCATGAGTTTCATATAATGATAATAATATTTATTAGGTAAAGAAAAACCATTGCAGGCAACCACGGAGGCAAAGTCTTTACAGGGTGGTTGCTAGAAATAATCACTGTTTGTGGATAATATCTTCCGAACATGACAAGCACAAACGCTATAATTTGGCCTTCATACTCTCAGTTAATGAAAATTCATCATTGTTTATATTTGATAAATAACCTTGTCTAGAATTGACCGAGTAAGGTTCAGCTTCTATGCCCAAAGTAAGATCACTATCAACTAAACAATTTGCAAAAATGTAGCGATTCTTAAAAATTTAATTTACAATCCAATGCTTACCATGGTTTAAGTGATCCTGTTGAACTTCAGAAGACTCCTAGGGATGTACCAATAATTAGCATTAATACAAAAAAAAAATATTTACTGGAAGTTTAGGCCTACAGCGTGGCCTTTTGCTTGCCAAACATCAAAAGCGATTAGTTGTCCAAGGCTTTGTCTATGTAATATTTTTACTTTTGGTATTAGTTAAATCAGGAATGAATTAATATTAACTGATAATATGAAGGCAATACTCTGTTCAAACTCGTCCAGTTCAGAATATAAACCACTACTCTTGCCTTTCCACAGCTAGTGCGTGCTGTGTCATCAACGCGGAGCACGCTAGCAGTGGCATGAGTTTCATATAATGATAATAATATTTATTAGGTAAAGAAAAACCATTGCAGGCAACCACGGAGGCAACGTCTTTACAGGGTGGTTGCTAGAAATAATCACTGTTTGTGGATAATATCTTCCGAACATGACAAGCACAAACGCTATAATTTGGCCTTCATACTCTCAGTTAATGAAAATTCATCATTGTTTATATTTGATACTAACAAAATTAAACACATGTTTTTGTGTCTTTAATTTAGAATTCATTATTTTCTGCAGTCGCTTAGACTTTGCGTCACTCATTTTACATTCTTTTTTTCTTTTAATATTTTTTTTAATTTCCGGAGTATTCGTCATTGTTTTTGAGCTGGGAACATGAATTCTTTTCTTACTAGAACATTCATTAATTTCATCTACAGAAACTGTGAATGAAATATGTCAACTGATTTAGTAAATATTTTCATGGGAATGTTTGAGTTTAAAAAACTTACAGCCTAATAAGAGTATCAATACTTCTTTATTCATATCTTCATTACCATTTTCAGCTGACTTAAAATAGGGATATTTGTGCAATGGGTTGAAATCTTGAAGCGTTTTTGGTTTAAATCCCAAAATGTGCGATACATCAACAATTGATTTAGTGTTACTGCCAACAATCTTTACCAGAGCAAACTTTGGACTGTCAGATGCAGAAATTAACTCAGTTTCCGTAAAGGACCTCGAAGCATTGAAGGCATGGCTCTTTTTAGACTTAGAGGACCGAGGTTTAGTTTTCATTTTTAAGATTTTAACTGCACCAATTGCCAAAATATACAAAATTAATTACTAGTGAGCTGATTTAACTACTTATAATCAATAATTTCTAGTACTATGATAAAAAAAATACGGATTACTTACGATGTGAAAAATACTTCCTAAATCCTTATGTATAATTGTAAAATGTGTTGCCTAAACCTTGAAGGAGAGTTACGCTACACAAACATTATTACAGTCGGCGACCCCACGTGGTCAACAATTTTTTGAATAAAAATAATGGTGCCAACAGCCAGTGGCCTTCTACACCAAACGAAAGATTAAAAAAAAATAACGTAAGTTAAGTAAAACGTTTAAAAAACTAAAGTATATTCAGCTTGAGTAATATAAAATGATTTAAAATGAAACAGTAGTTAATTTTGAAAAATAAAAATAAATATATAGATCGAAAATGGTGAGGCTAACGTCACCAAATTATCAAGTGGTGACTATGGCGTTGAATGGCTTCACTTGGAGCCATAGAAATCTCATAGGTAACTAGAATGCTGCCGTGTAACTGGCAAATGGCTCAAACGCCGTGGCAGACGACGCCAGATCTCAGCCAATCAGAGCTCAAAGAGCGGTTCTGCCAAGAATTTAATGTCACCGGAGAGAATGACGTCACCTATCTCCCGCTATAGTAACGGAACCAAGGAGGATTATTTTCCTCCTTGGCGGAACCACTCTACGGCCTCTCATTGGCTGAAGGTTCAAGGCGAACTGGCGTCAAGCTCGGCCGTAGGCGGCAGCATTCTAGTTACCTATGAGATTTCTATGCTTGGAGCTGGTGAACTCCTGGCTACTGAAGTAGAATTATTTTAGTTCTGGTCTAAAGATAGTCTAAAAACTTTGCTTAAACTTATTTAAAAACATGTCTAAAAAGAGGAAATATAAATTATATCTTGAGCCAGATCACAGTGATAAAATTCCTCGAAGCACCAAACATTACCGACTTGATAAAACAAATAAGGTGTCGTGTTTTTTATATATTACTGTAATTTTGTTGGAAATATATTTATATTTAGAATTAAATTTAGGTTCGGGTGGGAACTGATCTGAATGACATGCCTAATGTTATTGAAAATGAAGAAACAAATCCTCATGGAATAGATAAAATTAGTATTAACCAGAGCGATGATGAACAAGAGTGGAGTGAATGTGATGAACACAAAATTGTAAATTATGATTTAACTGATATTGGGAGCACTGAAAATTTCGAATCAGATTTTAGCACTATTGAAAGTGATGGTGAAACACTCAATGAAGAAGGAGGAGAAACATTTTGCAATGAAGGTATAGGAAGCATCAATGAAGATATGTGTGACAAGTTTAACGAAAGAATTTCATTAGGAGTCAGTGTTTCGAAAGGCGAGGCGATTTTACTTGTTCAAGCATTTGCTCTTAGACATTCGTTAACGGAAATTGCAATAGAAGATTTACTTGTAATGATCAACACAATGGTTGGAAGTAATGCCGTCCCAACTTCCAAATACCACTTTAAAAAATTGTTAAATAGCCATACCAGTGAAGAACATCTGCTGTGTGATATTTGTTACGATCAACTTGTTAATCTATTGTGCCCTAACTGCTCCTAAATATTCGACAAAGCCTCTGTAAAAAATTCTTTTTATACCATACCGTTAGAAGGACAGCTAAAATGGGTTCTCCAGAACTCTAATTTTAATTATAAATTTGAAAGAAGAAAAGAACCTGATATGATTCAAGATATTTATGATGGGGATGTATATAAAAAACTTTCATTGCCAGGAATGCCTTTAAACAACCCCAATAATATATCTATCACATTTAGCACAGATGGTGTTGCACTATTCAAGTCAAGTAAATACTCTGTGTGGCCACTTTTTGTGGTAATAAATGAACTTTCTCCTAGAGAACGTTTTTCAAGAGTTTTAATGGTGGGGTTGTGGTGTGGGAGAACTGACCCAAAAATGGAAGTATTTTTGGAACCATTTGTCACAGAATTGAAAAAGCTTTATCAAGTAGGAGTTGATTGGCAAAATATAGAAGGACACACAGTCAATAGCAAAGTTATTGCTATTTGTACTTGTCCGGATTCAGTAGCACGACCAAAACTACAAAATTCTACTCAATACAATGGCTATTTTGGGTGTAGTTGGTGTTTGCATCCTGGCCATAATGTCAAACTATCAGCTGCACTCAAGTCGTACATTAGATATTCAGAAAGTGAAATCACTTACAGTGAGAGAGAAGAAGAAAAAACTATTCAGGATATGAATGAGGCTTTAGATAAGGGAAAATCTGTCTGCGGGTTTAAGGGTCCAAGTGTCTTAATTAATTTACCCTTGTTTAATATAATCGAAGGCTTTGTTCCAGATTACATGCATGTCGTTCTTTTAGGAGTGGTTAAGACTACAGTTGATAAATGGTTATCTGACACTGATAAATGTTATTATGTTGGGTCCCCGACGAATTTATCTCAAATTGACTTGCGATTAAAAAATATTAAAACCCCTTCTGAAATCGCTAGACGTCCTAGATCTTTAAAAGATAGAAATCTTTGGAAGGCAAATGAGTGGAGGAACTGGTTAATTTTTTTTTGCTACCCCTGTGTTTTCAGAATTTTACCAAAAAAATATTTGAAACATTTTAACCTGCTCTCTCAAAGTATTTATATCTTACTAAAATCGGGTATCTCTTCAAAAGACCTAAATGATGCAAATTATTTTATCAACAAGTTTGTTTACCAATACCAACTACTATATGTCCATTTTCTTCTACACCTACCGAAGAGCGTTTTTAATTTTGGTCCCTTATGGGCACATTCTTCATTTGTTTTCGAAACAGAAAATGGCAAGGTTATTTCTTACGTAAATGGAACTCAAGGATTACCAGTTCAAATTTGTGCAAAGTACATAAGAAAATTAAACTTTGAGACATTTCTTCAGCCATTTTCATCTCAAATTAATAATACAACTATTTCTTACTTGAAAAAATTAGGCTTTGACAAGTCAAAGCATTTTGAAAATAAAGTTTTACCTCTAGGAAAACAAGAAATTAGACGTCTTACACATTTAGAAATGGAATACTTAAATGCAAATGAGATAAATTTTGATGAAACTGGATTGCATTATATTTCAAAAAGATGTGTTTTTAATCGATTAGTTTTGACTGGAGTAATTTACCAGAAAGCCCCAAAACAAAATAACAGTTTAGTAATCTTTAACTATGATGGTACGGAATGCTATGGGGAAATTCAGTATTTTATTTTCCTTGATGATAAAAATCAATCAAATAACAATGAAATACCCGTAGTCATAATTAAACACGTGGAAACAAAAGAAACCTCGGTTTCACACATAAAAATTGCCCATAAAACTGAAAATTACTATGCTTTTAAATTAACAACTATTCAGGAGAAATGTGTAATGATGCATGTAAATAAACCATATATTTGTAAATTTCCAAACAGAATTGAAACATCGGGGATTATGTAAATTAACTATCACAATAAAAAAGGCAAGTTAGAATTACTATTAAAATGTCTGTGTTTGTTTTAATTTGGTGAAAAGTACCAGTAAATATTGTAGTCAATTATTGAATTGGATTTCAATGGGTCAAAAGTTCATGTTCTAGCCAAAAAGAATTTTCCATTGTTGAAAATACACATAAATATCAAATTGAGGATTTATGTGGGTTTTCAATAGGTCGAAATACCCATTCATATCCAATTGGTGTTTTTAATAGGTATTTTATGGGGTCAATTGGTTGAAAATACCCATTCATTTCCAATTCAGTCTTTAATAGGTCCTTTTTGAGGGTCAATAGGTTTTCAATTGGCCAAAAATACCCATTCATATCGAATTGGGGTCTTTAATATGTCTTTTATCGGGGTCAATAGGTTTTCAATTGGTTAAAATACCCATTCACATCAAATTGTAAACTTCAATTGGTCGTTTATGGGGGTCTAAGGGTTTCCAATCGGTCGAAAATACCCATTAATATCCAATTGGGGTTTTTAAAAGGTATTCTATGGGGTCAATGGATTTTCAATTGGTCGAAAATACCCATTCATATCGAATTGGGGTCTTTAAAAGGTCTTTTATGGGGGTCAATAGGTTTTCAATTGGTTAAAATACCCATTCACATCAAATTGTAAACTTCAATTGGTCGTTTATGGCGGTCTTACGGTTTCGAATTGGTCGAAAATGTCCATTGACATCCATTTGAAAACTTCAATTGGTCTTCTATGGGGTTCAATGGGATTTTTATTGGTAAATAATACTCATAAATATCCCATTGGAATTGATTATTGGTTTCGTATAGGAAATGTATAGGTTTCCAATAGGCTAATATTTCCAATACCTCCCCAATCGCCAAACAATACGGTTCCCATTGGTTTTCAATTGGAATACAAACCCAATCAGTTCCCAATAGACATTTGAACGTTCCAATTGAATTCCTATTGGTTTCCAATGTTTTTTTTCGTCAGGGATGAAGTCATGTGATCGTTGTAGCCGCGTTACCGAACTATTTTCATCTGCGCGAAAGGGAGAAGGCAAACGAAATCACATGGCGCACGAAAATTCTAAGTAGTACACTTCTTGTTTCATTTATATACTTCTGCTAATATCCAAGGCACCACCTTAGGCCTAAGTCATCAAGCGACTTTTGAAGCCTTTAATTCAGTTGGCCGGGTTACAATGCGTAGGAGGGTGGTGGCAAGCCCTCATGCCACGCGAACCAATCGCTCCCTACACTAGCTATTACCGTTAACCTCGACAAGTTTTTATGGAAGGGGAAACCGAAGAGCTCGGGGGAAAACCCCTTAAACCAGTTATCACTAGCAATACTAACTTAGATCGTGCCCTAAAACTTCAAAAAAGGGCGATCCGCTCCATATACAAACTATGCTATTGCCCGCACACCTCCCGTTTTTTTTACCTCAGTAAAATTATGTCGGTGATTCAAGTATACGATTATATCTGCCTAAATCTTATTCATAATGAGACGTCATGCCCAAGTACCTTACCACCAATATTCCAACTCAATACAACCCCCTCTATAACTCGGTATGTAAAACTCCCACTTAATTAAAGATAAAATCAAAAAACTGATTCTTGACTCTACTTACATTCAAGTATAACTTTGATTTCTAGGATCTAGAGGGACCCATGCTCGAATTTTTTTATGATAAGTTTATATTCTTTTTGCTCTTAGCATTCGAATTTGTATTTTTTTCTTATCCTTTTTGTTTGTTTTTTTCTCCTTTAATTATTATATATTCTCTGATGTTGTTAATACAACCTTTATTTTTTTATATTATATATAAATATTTTCTAATGTTGCGCGGGGCACAAGTCACATGCTGACTTAGCCCCTCACCTCCTAAAAATTGTAACCATTTATTCCAATAAATAAAAATTGAAATTGAAAAAATATAATATTATAAGGATTTTTTTGTACAAGAAATGCAAAGTGTATAGACTTATTGAACCATGTGTCTTAAGCAACAATAAAATTAAATTAAAAACAATTATGATAATCAAATGTAAGAATAACTACATTTAAATTTCAATTTCACAAGCCTATAGCAATTTAATTTGTCATTCAAAAAACACTGTCCACCATTTCTTATTTTGGTCCAGACGCGCTTTAAAGCCACCGATTGCCGACTTAACTTTAATATTTGATGGTAAAGACTCCACTCATTAATAATTTTATTTGTGGAAACGGTTGTAAATTTCCATTGGAACAATGTCCCTTGAAAATTGATCGACGCTAAAATAAAATCAAGGTATAGAGATGTGGAGGTGACCCATGACCTACTACAAATAAAGAAAGGAGCTATTTCTCAACCACCCCGTTTATTATAAATAATATCGAAATCACCCGGTCGTTAAGCATAATTAACCCACTGAACATTAACAACCTGAGAGTAATTTCGCCACAAAGGAAAATCCATTACGGCGTTTTATTAATTAGTCGTCCATTAATTATTAACAATATTTCAATCCGACTCTACATTTAATTAATAAGAGCACTATAATAACATAAAATAGTTTTTACCAACAACCTTGTGTATAAATAATAATAATAATAATCAGCTAGGCTAATACCTAGGCCCAAGTCATCTAGCAACTTTTAATGCCTTAAACAGGTGGCAGGGTTACAGCTCCCTACACTAACTATTACCGTTAACATCTACCAGTTCACAACCAAATTTACTCTGTCACTCATCACTTGAATTTAAACGGTTTATTTTCACTAAATAGTAGGGGCAAACTGTGACCGTTTTTAAACTCCAGCGACCTCTTTCTACGATATAAAATATTGCAAAGATTAGATGCGTGAAAAGCGTCAAGTCTTCGGCGCGTGCTTCTAATTGAATAGAGACTATAGCTCTCGCTGAAGGAGAACACAATAGTTCTTTTTATAAAATAACCTTAGCCATCTTGTTGAAATGTTGCCCCCCAGCTTCAGCTGTGGATCCGTTTTCTCTCCCACTAAAGAGTTTATGAACTCATTCTTAGGCATTGGCTGAACTATTCCAGGGCAACATTTCAACAAGCTGGGCAAGCGTAAAGACATTTTATAGAATCAACTATTGAGCCAGCCTTCTACAATAAAGCATTGCGAAGCGCGTGCCGAAGATGGGATGTGATCCCCGTGTTATCAGGAGAAAATAGGGGTCGTAGCTCAGTTTAGCTTTGGCTAGTACAAGGCGTCGGTTATCCCTAGAAAACCCGTTCGCGCCAAAGATATTTAAAATAAACCAATCAGGAAGAGATCTTGGTTGAGAGAAATAGTACGTTCAATTTCGGGATAGTGGAACCTAGTGAAAAGAATTTGAACTACTCGAGAGTGTTTACGGCGTATATTGGCGTATTCTTGGTAATTGTGTTAGTAAGTTCGTTCTCAGGGCCGGCGTTAGGGGGGAGGGTAAGAGGGGCCAAGGTACCCCGGCCCGGGCCTCTAACTTAAATTTTCTGACTATTTCCAAAAAAACATATTTTGTAGTTAAAATATTTGTCGGGGGGCAGGGGCCCGAAAATCCTAGCGCCGGCACGGTTCGTTCCGAGGTTTTTGAGTCGTAAAATGAATATTTCTACGCAATGTGATTTAAACTATAAAGAAAAAAGTGATTAGAAAATTCAAATTTCGTTTAAGGGAAAAGTGAAATCGGTTCAAACTAAATCAGAAGTATACTGCAAATCTTTATGACACCTACAGCACGTTTAAAAAACACCTAAAGAGCGTACCAAAATTAGAGCACCTGACACATGTTAAACACTTGCATATATGGACTTTTAGTGTTCATCAGATGCAATTATGTGCACGGTAGATGTACTCCTGATGTGCTCTAAAGGCATTTTAGGTGCTCTGCCGGTGTCATATTGTAACATCTATAGAACGAGACCGTAACAAAATTAGAGCACCTGACACCTGTTGAACACATGAACATATGCACTTTTGGTGTTCAGAAGATGCAATTATGTGTAACATATATGTACTCCAGATGCACTCTAAGTGCAATTTACGTGCTTCTGCAGATGTTCTATTGTAACATCTATGGAACGAGATCGTAACAAAATTAGAGCATATGTTACGCCTAAATAACATCTGGCATCGACCGAAAAAATTGAAGACACATCAAATGAACATATAGAAAACACTTGCTCAAATTTATCAATAGTCGTCCAGATATTTAACGACAATGGGCTCACAGATAGTAGTAAACAAATATACACAGATAAACAAGTTCTGTTAAAATTACAGAAAACATCTGGAAGCACTTCGTGCCAGAATATTTCTGTAAATCTTACCATTTATTTTGTTTTTTTTGGATAACAGTAAAAGGGTTGTATTTTTTACAGTAAAAACTAAAAGTACTTTTCACAGAACATGTGTAGTAAATTTTACAAACGTTTTGTAACATTTACAACAACTTGATTTATTGTACAGATTTGATTCTGTAAAATTACAGAAAAAAGATGTAATTATTACCACACCTTTGTCTATCTAAAAAATTAACTTTGTTTGTCCAAAAGCTTTACACCTTTTCTGTAAATTTTACAGAAGCAAAGGTTGCAGAAATGCAAACATAGAAGTTGTAAATGTTACACAACTTTTTATTGTAAACATTGAATCTGTGTTAATTACAGTAAACAAGTTGTTAATTGTACAGTATATAAATATATAAAAGTAAATTATTGAATGAGGTGATTCTCGTAAATAAGGAACTGCTGCCTCAATAAAGCTCAAAACTACCGAAAGAACCATTACAAAATCCTTATTTGGGTAACTAAGGCCTCCTCTGTCGGATGTTTTAATTAAGTCTAAAAGTGGTGAATTTGAGCAGGGTCCGGAAATGCAATCGAGACACGAGCTACAAAATTCAGCTTGCTCCATTTTCTGTACCACAAAACCAGCCACGTAAGCCAAACTTGCCAATTTTAAAGTGGTTCTTTGCGTGTCAGGCTCTTTACTCAACGCATCCAGTATGCCAGTAACTTTAACTGGTAGTACAATGTTTGCCGGCACGATTCTTTCTTCCTCATCTAGTTGGCCAAAATCATGAGCGCCCATCCCAGTGAAACTCTCGGGTGTAACATTTGCGGATGCAGATTTTTTAAACTTCAGCGTTCCCTTGTGTAAAATGTTTTCTCGCATCCAACATGTCATTTCCTCCAGCATTCTGACGAAGTATGCTAAAAAACATTTCAATAGCGTCACTTGTAAGGCATCTTGTCAGTACGTATGGGAAATCTGATTGGAGGAGGTAGTTTACGCACGCTGCGGTTGATTTGGAGGTAAGAGTGACAGCATGGAATGTCTCCGAAGTGAAAAAGCATGGTTGTTTATTGTATTGTATGTCCTCTATGTAGTTAACAAAATCATTTTGGAGCCAGTCAAGACGTTCATAATCCATGGATATAAAGGGTGCTTTGTCCAAGTTGCGGGATTGTATGCTGTGCTGACGATTACAAATATTATGTATGTCAAACCACTTTTTGACAGCTTTCAGATATTCAATTGTTGGTCCTGCATTTTTGAATAAATAAGCCTTTGGATGACTGCCACTGTGTTTTTTAAGGTGTTCAAGCGCTACAATTACAGGTGCTGAAAAAATAACCATAGCTCGCTTCACATTCTGCTTCTCAATATTAGTAGGATAAACGCATTTTCTGGTGAGATTTCGGACTGCCTTGATAGTTTCATCTGTCTGGAGTTCATATAAGTTTTTCACGTATTTCCCAGAAATATCATCAGAATCCTCCTGACTTTTGGCATCTAATAATTTGTTACGCAAGTTTTTTAAGGCGTGGCTTGGGTCAAAACTTAGGAACAGTAGTCTTTGATCATCGAGTGGGTGTGGAATTTCATGGCTAATATGGACACTTCCGGATGTTCCACATAACCTTCTCATCATGGCAACATTTGTTTTGTGGTTGTCAGTAACTACCCGCAAAATGAAAAAGCCACATTGTTCTACGTCTCGAATTACCGAAAGGGTTAGGTCGTAAAGGTCTTTCCCCATTAACTGTTTGGAAAAGAAGAAAGCCGCTAATGTGGTGAAAGATTTTGAAATACCACTTATCAAGAAAGTCAAAAGCTGATTGGCTACTTCCGGATCTTTGGGTACTGCTGTAGGTGGCTCGGAATTGCTGGTACTAGGGTTGTTCATGGCAATGTGTCTTGTTGTATCTTTGAAGCCAAATATACGGTCCAGTCTTCTGTCAAAAATGAGCTGAGGTTTGATTGACATCTCATCAATAATTAAGGATACAATCCTGTGCTTTGGATCTACTTTATTGGCTTCAGCAGTCAGCCTCTGTTTAATTAACGCTGTAACACCAGTTTCACCATTGATTCCCCCTAAATATCGCTTGAGAGTGCTCTTTGCGGGTAATCTTAAGTAGCCAGCTGTCCGAGGGTGTCTGTAGCCCTTTGGTGAAGTAATAAACCACAGTGTACACAGCCTGACAGTGTTGGTGTTCCAAGCTGGTCTCTTTTTCTTGTAGTTGCTGACTAAGTCAAGCAGAAATAAGGCCTCGTCATCTTCTGCTTCAGCATCATTAATAATAGTCGTAAGTTTTTGAAAAGGTTTTTTAGTGTAATGTTGGAGATTAGTTTCTAAAGAATCAATTTTATCTTGTTGGTCTTGCAATTTGTTATTTAAACGCCATATTTTTGTGCGAAGGTTACGCAAATTCCTTTTCAATATTTCCAAATTAATAGGAATTGTATTTACAGGTTTTTGATCTGTCTGGCTGCTAGTGGGCGTTTCAATTGCAGGATTAGCACAGCCTCCAGCAGCTTGGCTTTGATTGTCAGGAGATACAATTCTAATTACCGATGTGAAATTATCTGCATCAGTGCGTAGTGTTTTAGTTGGTGGATCTGAACCATTTTTATTTCGATTGGGAAGTTTCCTCTTGCGTGGCTGTTTTGGTATCATATAAGTTGGATACTGTGGGAATACCGTAGGTATTGCCGTTTTTTCAAGCTTTCGTAATTTAAGACCTTTACGGTAATCTGTTTCACAAAAGTGTAAACTACATACAACGCTTGATTCTGATTTGTCATTTATTTGAAAATTATCCCGATAAATTTTTTCTAGCCACATGCCCCTCAACAACCCATCAGAAGGAAACTCGTGGAAAGAAACTCCAGGTGTTTTGCCTTTTACAGAAGGACAATAGGGAACACAACACGAAGGCATTTTTGGTTAATTTCTACAAAAATTATTGATATGTAACAACTTAAAATAATAATTGGAAAATAAAATATTTTTTACATTAATCAAATACCGTCCAGCATGAAGTAATTATCAATGGTTCAAATTTCCCGCCGCGAAAATAGTTTTAAAAGACGACCAATCTATAACCCGATAAGGCTTAACTATTCAGACATACTATTTAAAAATTAAATAAGTAATGAAGTATTTGAGGGAAATTATATGGAAATTGAACTTTTAAGGTAAAACCTATGTAAAAAATAACTATAATTTTGTGATTTTTAAATAATTTTCAGTACTATGTACTCATTACGGTCAAGTTTCGCGCCATAGAAAACCATGTTTTTTATATCATAAAAGTAGCCAACTTTAAGGTCCGGAAGTGGCGCTCCCGACGGCCGTCGAACACACTAAAACCCAAACTTTTATTTCGCGCCAATACATGGATTTGAAATTCTTTGGGTAGGCCGCCTGGTGCGAGCGTAGTGAGCGGGCGAAGTTGGCCATGACTGAACGCAGTATCAGTCACGTGCTTCCTCCATGGTGAGGGTGAAAATACTATTAAAGGTGCATGATAGGTGTGCCATTTTTTTAAACTTGTATTTAGTTAAGCCTAGGCCGTTCGTTTATATGAAAAATACAATACATATATTTACTCATCTTTAATGACTTCATTATTTATTTAAGTATTACTTAATTATTATGAAATTCTACTTACTTATTTGTTGTGATGATAATTTTATCTGCATGGCAATTTCTGGCAAAGTCCGATATTACTACGACCTAACCGTTACTTTTTGAAAACCGCTGTCAGCTATCTCAACAAGAGGGCAAGACATAGGTTATTTGGTATTAATATGTAACACAGGCGCTCCTTAAATGACCCTTTAGATGCAACATAGATGTTCCATGTTCAACAGATGTCCTATGGACATAAAGAGTACGGATTAGACCACTTAGAACATCTGTATTGCATTTGTAAATAAGTAAATAGCATCTAAGTCATACGTAAGGAACACCTGTAAGACATATGTAGGCATTTTATATGTTCAACCGATGTTTTTAGGCGCTCTTCAGATTTCCACTGAGACTGAGATGCCAAGCCTTGGCGACTTAAAAGATGGGGCTACTCGGGATACGGCCTATGGCCACTGTGGTGTTTTAATACTAAGGAATTAAAACGTGATACGACCATACTAGAAATAGGAGTAATTGGCGCTAAACGAAACTGAAATTAGTAAATGTAAAAGGCGCGGTTCTGATTTACCTGCTGTCATTCAGCCTAAACGTTTAAGACATTCTAGCCAAGTGATTTCTAACGAGGCTCTAAAACAAGTTTATGAACTTATTGAATTCCGTTCTGGTAGGTCTAAAAATAAATGCATTAATAGCTACATTAAGTAGTGGTTTAATTGTAATTAATAATTTGTAGAGCTTGTTTGCGTTGTTCAAAATTCGTTTGATGGTTCCGTTCAACTATGGAGGTGTCACGAACTAACATGCTTACGAATATTGGGGTCTATATGAAATACCTGTCAGTATTAAGTTTTCTACAGATGAGATACTCTCTATCATCGTAGTTTTAAGCCCGTCATTCAAGAGACATTCTGGGATTCGGAAACTGAGAAAATAGATGTTGAAATTGTATCACAAGTTTTAAATTACTTCAGTGAGAAAAATTTGTTTTGTACAGGTATTCAAACTGTAAGTACAGTCATACACTCATCAATTTCATTTCTCTTTTTATAGAGCGAAATAGCTTTGAATTCTTCTATAGTCATAAAATTAGATTCGTTCATTTTGAAAGTTTACTAAGTGAATACAGAAAATTCCCTTAATTTTCAATATTAAAAACGAATAAATTATATATTCAAAAAATTAACTTACCAGACTAAATGATATTTGAAAAAGAATCATTTTACTACACCTGCTACATTGCAATAACTTGAATTCTAACAACAAGTAGCCTAGATCTCAGTTTACGACTGTGTAGCAGATGACAATTAACATTTTACAATTGGTTATTTCGAAAGCTGTATTCACCCGCGGGTTCCCGGCAAAAATCCCGAGCTAAACAAGACGTACGACGGTCAGAATACACACAATCCTTCTAATGTGTTAAGTTTGTTTGCGCTATTCACGGCAACCTGCAACCCCGGTATCTCAACCAATATATATCCGCGGCCACACATTTTGTATTTACACTTCTTGTCATACTTTGAAAGCATCGAAGATTCCTTCAATCAGTGTCTTTCTGATGACACGTATTTGTTACTTCTGGTCATACGTGGCAAGCATCGCGTACTGCTCCGATAAGTGTCACACTTCTTTGTTACTTCAGGACAAACGTTGTAAGCATCGCGTATTATTCCGATAAGTGTCACACTTCCTTGTTACTTTGGGTCATATTAGAACGGCTTGGAAAAATGCCAGAGATAACTTCGCGTATAGTCTCTATAACCACGCGCATTTCCAATGTTGGAAGTTGAGGGGGGTACGTATACGCTGCCCGAAAAACCTTACTTAGAATTCAAATTAAGCAACGTAATTGCAATTCTAGGTTATATGGAAACCACAGCTATTCAAAAATATAACTTACACGAAAATCGGACTTAAATTATAGAACATTATGCCGACATTCAGGCGGAAATATAAGTGTCACACTTATTTGTTACTTTCGGTCATATTAGAACGGCCTCCGATAAGTGTCACACTTATTTGTAACTTCAGGTCATACGTTGTAAGCACAACGTATTACTCCGATAAGTGTCACACTTATTTGTAACTTCAGGTCATACGTTGTAAGCATAGTGTATTACTCCGGTAAGAGTCACGCTTATTTGTTACTTATGGTCCTATTATAACGGCCTCCGATAAGTGTCACACTTATTTGTTACTTTCGGTCATATTAGAACGGCCTCCGATAAGTGTCACACTTATTTGTAACTTCAGGTCATACGTTGCAAGCATAGCGTATTACTCCGATAAGAGTCACGCTTATTTGTTACTTCAGGTCATACGTTGTAAGCATTGCGTATTACTCCGATAAGTGTCACACTTCTTTGTTACTTCAGGTCATACGTTGTAAGCCTAGCGTATTACTCCGATAAGAGTAACGCTTATTTGTTACTTATGGTCCTATTATAACGGCCTCCGATAAGTGTCACACTTATTTGTTACTTTCGGTCATATTAGAACGGCCTCCGATAAGTGTCACACTTATTTGTAACTTCAGGTCATACGTTGTAAGCATAGCGTATTACTCCGATAAGTGTCACGTTTATTTGTTACTTCAGGTCATACGTTGTAAGCATAGCGTATTACTCCGATAAGTGTCACGCTTATTTGTTACTTCAGGTCATACGTTGTAAGCATAGCGTATTACTCCGATAAGAGTCACGCTTTATTTGTTACTTCAGGTCATACGTTGTAAGCATTGCGTATTACTCCGATAAGTGTCACACTTATTTAATTCTTTGGGTCATATTAGAACAGCCTTGAAAAATGCTAGAGATAAATTCGCGTATAGTCTATAACCACGCGTATTTCCAATGTTGGAAGTTGAGGGGGGTACGTATACGCTGTCCAAAAACCTAACTTAGAATTAAACTTTAGCAACGGTTATATGGAAACCACAGCTATTCAAAAATATAACTTTCATGAAAGTCGGACTTAAATTAAGGAACGTTATGTAGATTTTTAGGCGAAAATATAAACACGAAAATCGGGGTCCCGTAAATTACCCTGAAAACTATACTTAAATTTAATATTTACTGATATAACCGAAGTTGTAGGTCCGCTGAATCCTAACCTATCCAATAATATTTTTTTAACGTTATCGGACTTAATTTTAAATAAAATATCTACCACTTAAAGCGAAACCACCGAAAATAGTAAATTGGGCAAATGCCCAACTTCTAGGGCTCCGATTTGAAATCTTTAAGAAAGCTATCAATGGCGATGTATGTACATTCGAAGGAAATATCATTGACTCTTCTAGCCCTAACCGTTGAAGAGATATGCGCGACACGACAGCATCGACATCGGCTTCACTGTACGTGAGACTAATACACACAAATCCTTAGGATTGTGTGTAAAAAGGGCGAAATTTTCTGGAAATGGACGCCTCGCCAAACCATTCTAAAGAGCTACTATTTTCTCCTGGTGTTATGTTATATAAAGAGTTATTGAGGGCCATACCTTTTGAAGCGGTACGACTATCAAATAACACTTCTTAAATAGGCTGTAACGCTATGTGAAAACCAATCCCATCGCGAAAGACCTCTCCACCACTTGAATTTCTAAATTTGGCCACTTAATTGAGGACCCAAGCTAATTAAAGTGTCAATTCATAATATTACCGCTTGAAGCGCTGATTAAAATCTGTAGAAGCTACTATTTTTACCTCCAATTGCAAAGTTAATACACTGCAGTCAATTGAAATTAAATTACTGCACCGACAATTACTACTTGAAATTATAAAAACGCTCTTTATATCATTCATGTTGATAATTTCGATGTTATTGTAATTAAAACTGAGTCGTGGTTTATCAAAGCATTAATTTTTATTCAATCTTAAGTTTGCTGTTACTATCATCCTAAATAACCCCAAGGAAATGAATTTTAAGGATGAAAAAATAAGTAGATTAGTCCATTATGAAAAGGGATAAAAAAGCTAAACCCCAAACAAATTTTAAGAAATTTAAAAACTTTTATCGTTACAAATGAATTTTAAGATAATGTGTAATTCTATGAAATTTCAAGTGCACGTAGTTTGAAGCGAGAGCCCAAATTTATGAACGTAAGCCCCTTGTTCTGCATATCTTTCGGGAGTATTTCTATATTTTTCCAGGAACCCTACTTTGTAGGCCTTTTCTACCCTGAGGGCGGAGACTGGGGCTCCCTTATTTATGACTAAACCCAGAGAGTCCAGAATTTCTCAAAGATGAACGCCATTTCTTCACTTTATCAAATGTTCTTATGCAATCTAATAAAGTTAACATTTTTGCTTTGTTGTTGTTCATTAAATCGAGATTAAAACAAGAATCCGAACCCCAGTAATTTTATCGGGCAGCTAGCATTCTCAAATCAAGCTCTCCCGCCAATTCAAACGCTATTTTACACGTATTTACGATTTTCACGTGATTAAAATAAAAGTAATTGAGTACTTACAACTGTTGGCTGTACGTTGGGCATCAGTAATGGTATTTGTCTATAGCAACTGACATGGAACAATGATAGTATGAGCATCGATACAAGCCTGACGAAACTTTTTTTCCAAAAGAAATACATTCTAACTATAACTGAAACGTCTGGTCACGCGAGATACGAAGAACGATGTAGTTTTCTGTTTCAGAGCCGGCGTTCGTTTAAGCCTTCACCGTGGATATCTTTGCCCAAAGATTTCTTGGAAGATAAGAAACCAACTTCATTAAAGATAAAATATGAGCTGGTATTTCGGTATGAACGTCACCAGCAAACGTTTAAATTTGTCTTAAAAGAAACTATTGACTCTATTTCATCCGTATGGTGTAATTGAAATTTTCTCTGAGCAAAAATAAATTTTGGGCCAGAAACATCTTAAGAAATGATTAATTCTCTGATAAATTTCCTAAACCACTCTATTTAATAATTCAAGTTTGAAAAACGGACTTTTCCTTCCAATTATTGTGTTGCCAAGTTTTAATTATGCTTTAACAAAACCAAGCCATACAGTATTGCAGTTAATATTTAAAAGGATGAAGACTTGAAAACATACCTTCATAATATTTAAAATAATTTTAAAAACCTAGCTTAAATAATAAGCCAATTTTTTGGGGGCGTAGGTGGTGCCATGAGTATTAGCTAAGCTGATAATTATTATTATTGTTATTATTAGCATAGACGAAGAACGGGTAAACCCTGGACACGCGACGTACGCCTCTCTCAGTGAAAAATGTTAGTGCCGTCAGAGGCGCTGCTTGTTTGTTTGCTGGTGCGCTCGCGCTCCACCCTCGTGACCCTCCTCTCTTATCAATTTCCGGTTTCGAATCGAGTGGGTCGTGGAGATCCCACACGTTTAAGCTAAGGCTAAGCAATTGAACTTGAAAAAACGATGAATTTAAACGATAACGATGATTTTATTGATGAAATGTTTAATGGTGAGTACTATTAATATTTCTGTGTTTCACTCTTCCTAACTGCCTCAATATTATATATATATATTTTGTAATTTAGACTGTGATGGCTTAAGGCATTGTAAAGATGTTAGGTGCCAAAGGCCTATTAATAGAAAATCATGCGCTTATAACAATAAGCATTTTCTACAATCAACACAGGATAAATATAAAAACATACTTAAAATTATAAATCCACGGTAAATGGTCGATTATTTCTAATAATCTATTTACAAATAACACACTAAATGCAAGACTGATTCAAACTGACAGGATAAGGATAACAAAACGGCAAAAAATTAGAGATAAATAAAAGTTCGCGCTTGCGCAGTAGCCGTTAATTTGGTGATGGCCACTAGAGACGCCAGCGTCGCGCACCAGCAAATTCCTAACAATTTCCAAATATCTCTCTCTACTGTGAGGTTATTCTGTAAGTTTCGAGAGCTAGATGTCGATCGACATCTCTCTCGATCTCGAAAATGACTAAAATGGTATTCTGTACGAAAGTTATTGAACTTTAGAAGTCGAATATCGACAACGCTCTCGAAGACGATGTCGACAAGGGAAAAGCTGTCGAGATCGCCTTCGACTAGCTTTCATCCAATAAGATTACGTTCTTAACTGTGGGAGTCCGTGTAAAATGGCCGCAATAAATTTAGCTAGGCTACAACATGGGCCAATAAAAGATTAGGGCCATGGCTACAACTATATTTGAGGTTGCTATAGAAATAGATAGACGGAATTTTAGAAGAGAACGTGTTTTAAGAGATAAATATAAAGCTTTGGAACTTAGCGATAAAAACTGTCGCCGATTATACCGATTGGAAAAATACATTGTATTATAATTATCAAAAGTAGAATAAGACCCAAAAGTGTGTCAATCGTACCTTCGCGCCTACTAAAATTTATAATGAGAGCTTGTCTCACGACAGACTTCATATTGTAACGTATTAGCAACTTCTTTGGTCTGTGTGTTTGGCACGCAATTTCGCTAATTTTTCAATTGGCTGGTATAAATTCAAAATATACCAATAGGCATCGACATGAAAGAAAGTAGTGCCCTTCTTCAACAGACGATTTTTCATCGCCTGATAGCGGTTGTTTCGCGAGTGTAGCTGTTCGTGAATCGTGATTTATTATTATCATGGGTAATTTAAATAAAAATACTAATTTCTTCAAGAAAAAAAGTCGGTACACACAAACTAATAAACAGAAAAAAAAGTAATTTCGCTTCTCAAACGTTAAAGAAAAGAACTTCGAAATATGATGTCCCTTCAAGCTTTAGACCTAGGCTTAGCGAGTCCTCTGTGCAGACAGAGCAGTTAATTGTAGAGAATATTAGTAAAGTTAATGTGCTAGTTCAAACAATAGAAACTATCTCTGTAAAAAGTGTAAATAACGATACTCAGACGGATGAGGATGAAGTTGTCTTTCAAGTGTTCCCTCGTGAACTTTGCTAAGCCATCTGCAAAATATTAAGGCAATTTAAATCACTGTCTTGTGTGGAGAAGTTTTCATCTGGTAATCAGGTTAGCAAACTAGTCTTGATATTTTTTTGGAGTAGTACTTCACTAATTACTTTCTGATTTTTTAGTCTGATACCGAAATTACTCGTAAAGGGATGTTTATACAGCGGTATAATTCTGATTCATGTAAATACGTATTGTCAAACTGAAATTGTACACAGTCTTTAAAGGCATTGTGAGGGAAAAAACGTCCTTAAAGATGGCAAATTCCAAATTGATCTAGCGACAGTGCTTATGAAAGATTTTGCGAATGAGAAGTTTGTTTTTTGTCAGGGTCTCGATAGTAGTGCTAATAACATTTTAGCTGAACTTGCTAGTGTACCGAAACAAATGGTTATTCACAAGTATCCGGTAGATCACGTTATGTCCATAAAATGTGAAAGCTTTTTTAAAAAATCCATCAATTTAACTGCCGAAAAGAGCCATATTTGTAAAAACTGCAAGCTGTTAATGAGGTATTTGCGTGTTTGTTCGAAACGCCGCAAATTAGCAATATCATCGCCTGTTAGAAAGAGAAAATCAGACCTAACTTCAACCTGTTCCCACACAATATTTGTCTCCTTGTAGTGTTATGAGAAAGAAACGTTTGATTCAATACAGATATCAAAATATAAAAATGAAAGTTGACAAACTTAAATAGAAATTGGAATCACTAAAAATGAGTTTGACGAAGAACTTACACGAAGAAATGAAGAATGTGACATCAATAATTCAAGATAGATTTGCCAACCACATAGACACTGTTTTGAATACATAGAACCCTGAGCCAGACGAAACTTTGAAACAGAAACGTCTGCAAGACATTTGGGAGGCTGACTGTGCTACGTATTTGGTGAATGAGTCCAAAGATTTTGCGAAAGACCAGGCCAATAATAGTAAAAACCTTTTTTGCAAAATTGAAAAAAGGTTTTTTGATGAATTTTCTTTTTCAATAGCTACTGGAAGCCGCAAAAATCGATGGAGTGTCATAACTTACAGGATAGGCAATTTAATTACAATAGTTAAAGGGTATATTTTTAAAGTTTAAATATATTTCTTTTTTTTTTACCTTGGCCATAGCCTGCCGCAGTCACGCAGCTTACGAAGCGCTAAGAAACTTTAAAATATTGCAGTTACCATCTTGGCGTTCTATTCAAAGGAAAACTCAAAAGAATTTGGATGATCCAGGTGTGAATTGCAATAAAATACGGGAGAAGAAACAGCGTTATGATCTCTTTGTAAAAGAACAAGAGAAACGTGGATATGTTAAACCAAATGGTGACGGTATTTTGGTTTTTGACGAGGTGAAGGTGGCTGCAAAGGTTGCTTGGAACAGCAAAAACCACAAACTTGCCGAACTTGCCATGCCAATTCAAGAGTATTTCAACTTAGAAGATCTTTATGATGAAATTAACTGTGACAAAGATATTAATAAAGCCAATTACATGCTGCATTTTCTATGGCGTGACCTGTCTTCAAATTATGACTTAATTGGGCCATATTTCTCAGTTTCTTCAACAGCTGATTCCTTTTCACTTTTAATTGCCTATTCCAAGTGCTCCAAGCCTTTAAATTGTCCGGTTTTAACATTTCGGCAATTGTTTGCGATGGAGCCAGCGCAAATTTGGCTGAAATTAAACAAGCAGTAGGATTAAAGGGAACGTTTAGTTGGACCAAAAATGACGACAATGGAATAGATTTTCACATAAATCCAGTTTTTCCCAATCCCTATCGAAATGGACGAAATATATTTTTCATAATCTGCCCGTCTCATCAGGTCTTAAATTAATTATTATTGTTATTATAATGCAATCCAAGAAGAAAACCGCTTGACGAGGGGTCTCGAACCCGAAAGCTCCGGGAATATGTATAAATTGCAAAAATTTAAAATTTTAAAGATTTTAATAAAAACACCATGAAGTATCAGTCGTGATTTTAACACTCATTATAATTGAAAATTCAACCATGGTAATAAAACATTTTAGCTTATACGATTATATGATAACTCCTAGGTTACTTTGAAGCTTTGTAGGTAGCGCTAAAAACGTTATATTCAAGTATTTGACACACCAGGCGACAGCTGTAGCCAAGCCGCGAGGCATTGGTCGGGGGAATAGAAATTTCGTCTTCAGGTACACTTGAATCCTCTTAGGTTGAAACCCTATTTTCTCAATTGAAACACAATGCCGGAGGAAAAGTTACGAGTCTCAACTATAGCACAGCTCGAAAGAATATCCTCACCAGACTGGATACGAAAGGCCATCAGAGTGGCAAAGGCTACCGCGACACTATGCTGTATGTTAGAGACTCTTTTGCAGAAAATTTGGGAAAAATTAAAACACATTTAAAATTTAAAAACCTTTAATGACTAATTTTAAAAAGGAACTAAATTGCAGGAACTTTGTTAGGTAACTTCAATCACATTGAAAATTCCTTAGGTGTTTAGGAACTTTCCGCAGGCGCTTCGTTTGAGAATTTGTTACCGGCGGCTTATCGCAATCTTCCAGTGGCTTTTTGAACTTTTTAATTGGCTTATCACAAACTTTGAGCTTCACACAGTCTTTAGGCTTGTTCATTTCTTTAAAAACTCTTTCCCAATTGCTTCTCTCTTCTTCTTTGGTGTAGTCTGTTGATTAGCAATGTTTGTGCGTGAATTCTGGAGAACCATTTTTCTTTTCTTAGTATGTGTGGTATTTTTATTATAGTGTTTTGGCCCTTTGGAGATATATAGTTCGTCTCGTAAGCTGCTACAACCTTTTGAACTATTATTTTTTTTGGCTCTTTTTCGTACTCATCTCTAGCTGTAATAAATTCATTACTGGAAGCGTGAATAAATTTCCGTTAAATTTCCTTCATAAAAATTATTGCTTGGTCTTTGGAAATTAATCCATCAGTGCAATCGAGAAAAATTCCTTGTAGTTCTTCTTTGCGTTTCTCAGCTTCATCAATCACAACTTGTAAAATTTTGTGACCGTGACGTTTCAAGCTGGATTCATTTAATATCTCATAACATAACTGGCTAAGTTGTAAAAAATATGGCTTCAATGCCTCCTTCGGTAGGAACAGACCTCCTCTGTCTCTCATCTTTATTCCAGCATACGTGACATCTAGCTTCTCTTCATTTGTCTGTCGCAGCTTCATTACAGAAGTGTAGAGTACATCCGCTTGTTCTATTTGCTTTGCCGTTAGCCCTTTATACTTTCCAAAATTACTTCTTCTCTTGCTTGTTTTCCAAATTCCGCCAATACAGCCACCTCCAATTGTTAAAGGAGAGCGGTCAAATAAATCGGAGTCATACTAAAGAAATTAAAGTTATAATAATTAGTGATGATTTTTAAGTAAATCAAACCAAAAATGTACCTTTTGGTCTTCATTTGTTAGAGAGGTAGAGCTGGTTCCATTATTGGTTATGTCAGATCCATTTGTGCGAGTAGAATTGTAAAAATTTTCTGCTAAGTTTCTTCTCATCAGACGAAAATCACTCAAAACTCCTTCACCATAAATTTGCAACAGGCACAAAAAGGCATCATCATTTATTGGTAAATTCAACGCTTCCTCTTCAAAAATATTTCGAAAATGCGGCAAAAAGTCCGGAAAGGCTTTAGTGCTAATGTGATTTAACCACTGCATTTTGGTTTTCATGCTTTGCAGCCTAGTACCTTCTATACTTTTCTTTTTAGAAATGTTGGCCTCGTAAATGTTTTTAAAAGCTTCCTTGAAATGTCCAAGTATTTTAGGTAAAAATTTCTCCTGCAAAGTACTTGGTGCACTTTTTCATAATCACTTTCTTCTCCAAATAGCTTCATTAACACTTTAGGGAATTCATCTTCCATATCTTCCATTGCTAAAGTAAACCAAAATTATATTCAGCCTAATTGTCAATAGATAATAATTACACAAATTCTAATTACCTCCGGAGGCTCCAGTTGAAAACACGAACTGGCTCTGCTTCAAGTCAACCACGTGTAATTTTAAGATTGTCGTCTGCTAACAACACTTCAATTCAAAACAAACCTTTATGCTTCAAATATTATTTTATGTATTTTAAATACTTCTTAAGTTAGTTTAAAGCGACTTAAATTATATTTAAATTTTGGATACATAATGAAGAAAATAACCATGAACAAAGACTTATTTTTTATCGCGCCTTATTCATTTCCTGAAATAAAAAATACCACCACCCTCTTACCATTTTACTTGGTGCAAAGCACGCGTAGGAATATTAGCCCTTATTTCTAAAGACCCACAATAGATGGCGCTGAAGGGCAGAAAATTTTGAAATTTGATGACGTAGAATTTACCTCCTCTCACATCCCCCGTTTTCATTTCGCGACAAGCTCTCATTAAGCAACGTACCCTTCTGACACACTTTTGGGTCTTATTCGAGGGGTCCGTCACTTAAGGAAAATGTGTACAAGATTCGGAATCAAGGAATCTTCGAGTTGATTCTCGTTGATTCCAAAGATTCGTGATTCCATCTGGATTCCGTGATTCCACGTTGATTCCGCGATTCTACTCTGATTCTATGATTTCACACTGATTAAGTGATCCCGTGATTCCACGCTGATTCCGTGATTCCACGTTGATTCTGTGATTCCACGTTGATTCCGCGATTCTACTCCGATTCTGTGATTCCTCACCGATTAAGTGATTCCATGATTCCATTGTGACTCGGTGAGTGTACTTCGATTCGTGATTCGACCCTTGATTCCGTTGATTCCTCATAACCTCAGTGGATTTTTAACCAGGGCAAGGTGTTTTTTGGGGTTTATTAAAGGCCCTCCTCAACTCGTCCCTCCAGCTTTTGAAAAATCTAGCTCGAAAATATCACGTGAACCAAGTAGCAGACGACTTTTCGTACCTTTTCCTGCGTTAGAATTTTAGAAATTCGAGCTGGGAGGCTGTCATAATTCAAAAGTTGGCGGGGCCACTCGAGCGGGGCCACTCGAGCGGGGCCACTCGAGCGGGGCCACTCGAGCGGGGCCACTCGAGCGGGGCCACTCGAGCGGGGCCACTCGAGCGGGGCCACTCGAGCGGGGCCCTTTAACACAAAAATAAAATGATGGCGTACAACAGAGGTTTGGACTTCTTCGGGAGATAACGAAGAAAAACAGTGTTAATCTCCAAAATCGTTTATTAATTTTCAATTATAATTTACACAATTGATTTTAAATGTTCGAATAATTCTTTTGACACTTTCATTTTTTCATCTTCAAACAAAATCAACTCTTTTGAAATTGAGGTACGGTAGTTTTTAATATCCAGATATGAAATTGACCTAGATGATAATTTTAAATCGTAAAATCCTTCGTCGGTGCTTTTTTCAAATTGAAAAAAATTACAGAGAGCGCCAACTGGTTTCTTTGGAGGTGGAATTCGATTAACATAAAGACTACTGTAAGCTGTTTCGGTTTTACTTTTTCCGGTCAAATATCGAAATTGCAAAATACGACCAAGAAGAAGGTTCTCTTCTGGTCGAAAAATACAGAAATCGCCGACGTTAAGGGTAGTTAAGGCTTTAACACCTTCATTGCTTTCGTGGTAACAGTGATCATTTTTAACTGCAGAGGATCGAACCCTTATAATTCTGTCGCTAGACAATCGATCTGGATCTTGTAGAAGCCAGAGCGCAGTAGTTTTCCTAATCACCGTTCTTTTGTTTTTAAAAAAGCATTCTACGAACATACCGCTGTTATTTATGCTGACCTCCGGAGAATCAATATTATTTTCGGGAACTGTACTTGTATTAAGTAACACAATGTCATCTTGGTCAATTTCTTCTAATATATTTTGCGGCGAGCTAGCAATTTGAAAATTAGATTCCGTGACCGACTCCAAATCCACCGATTCGAATTCTGAACTTTCTAAATCTCTTAACGCAACTTTAATTCCGACGTTATTCAAATATTCCATTGCTCTGACTTTACTCTCGGCGATAATTAGGTGCATTTCAATTAAATCGGGAAAGATTTTGGCTTCTTGGGCTTGCATTGTCGATATTTTTTTTTTGTCTTTTGGAATTACCAAATGATCATTTTCCGGTATTTCCATTTGGACATCCAATCTTCGTAATCTATAGAGTAACTCGTTCACTGAAAAATTTACAACCGTGGAAAAAACCGACGACAAACTTCTCGCCGCTCTGAAAAAACTCTCGCACTGTTGACTTCCCAACAGATTTGGGAGAAAACTGTCGGTTTTATCTTTGTATAATAGATCACTATACAAAATGAGCAAAGAATATGCATTTATTTCAACGCAAAGATGAGCGTTTCTAGAAATAAAATTATCTCTAAGGGTATATTCTTTTTGCCCTATGAGCCAAGCTTTCCAACCCCGAAAAAAATACACTGCACACCATAATATACTAATTCTACGCGATGGCGTTAAAGTTGCGTCCAAAAAGGGCTCAACAGAGAATTGCGCCATTTTGAGATAAGTGGAAGTTGCTAGTGACTGCGGGATTCCCTCAAGACATTCAATAACTCTATTTGAAAATATACGTTTCGCGGCATTAAAGTTTTGACTATCTTTCACAACTAAGTCAGAGGCTCTTAAGCCATGATCCATTTTCGAGTGACCGTCGAATAAAATGTCTAAATAACCTCGACTGCATATTGAATTACCCATAGGAAACACTGCGCTAGCTTGCAAAAGCCTAGTACGCATTTTTGCAGCTAAATGTATAGCGTCTTGAAAAAATAGCAACGGTATGTTGTTTTCGCACAATGTATTGGAATCTGCGCTTAGTATTCTTTCAGTCAATACGAAGATGGCGTTTGCGTTATGAATGTCGCTCATGGCTTGCAAGTACTTCGGGTCTCCGTCGGAACAAAATGCCAAAACCGTTACTCCATGGGCGTTTAACTCACTCGTAAGATACGCCCATCTTTTTTTAATAACGTCTTTTCCATACTTATTATCTGATCCAAACATTGTTAAGCAATACGGTGGTACACCTATTTTTAGACTTTGAACCATTATGGTGTGTATTAGATCAGCCTTTTTCTTACCCAACATAAATTCTTCCACATTTTCAAAGGAATCGAAAGGAAATTGTCCCTTAACCGGTAAGCCATTGGAATCTAGTGGGAGAACAAAGCCTATGCATTGGTTAGTTAGTTTGTCGTACGCAATCTTAGCTACACATCTGGTTGCATCTTCGCTTATGATAACCAGCTTTGAATTATCTTCATAGTTGTTTAAATGTTCGATTAAACCCATAATCCGTATTTCCCCTTCCTCAGTCTTTTTTGTACATGACAAATATCTTTCGACCTGCCTAATACTAGGCAAAGCGCGACACAAATTCTGTGATATGAATGTATAACAGTTTGGTCCACCCCAAATGAAAAGTAATTTAGCGAAATGCTTAAGTCCATTGTCATTCCGATTTGAAGAAGGATGTCCACCTGAGTTTTTCAAACTATTTTTATACAAGAGGTGTAAAATATTCTGTGTTGGCAAATGATTTCTGTTCAATAGTCCATTTGCATTAAACTCATGGTCTAATTCCTCTCTTAGAGTATTGTTTTCTTTAATTAACCGTCCTATTTCGTCTAAATATGGGAAGAATGATGTAATTTTTTTAATAGTTTTTGCAGCTTCCGAAAGCTTTCTTTGAATTCTTTCCCCTCGTGACACAATTTTATAAGACCTGAAATATTAAGAAAATTTTAAGTACTTCTTGGCGGAAATTAAGAAATTCAGAATTTAGCACTCGAGCTCTAAATTTATTGTTAAAGGGAAAATAGCCTCTAAGCCGTTCTTTATACCATAAAAACCTTTAGAAAGTGTAAGCAGCGCTAATAATATCTGAAGTAGTGGTAGGAAAAAACACCTGAATTAATGGCTTTAAAAATCGCTTGATGACTTAGGCCTAAGGTACTGCCAAGGGTATTAGCCTAGCTGATTATTTAACACGCCAAACAGCATGAGGTTATATTCCCTTTAAGCGACTGTACCAAAAATACATGCTCATCAGACATGTTCCCCGTTACAGGCGTTTTCTCGAGCGATTTCCTTTTGGAGTTACTCTTTAATATTGAATTTTGCGGGAGCTACTCTTTATTAATTTCTGAGTATATTTATTATTGAAAGGAGATATGTTTTGTACATGGATATAAGTGCCGCTTCTTTCTCAATAATTTTTATTTTTATATATTTACATCAAATAAAACCTACTTCGACGGGACAATGTTTGGTACTTTGGACTCTGCAGATTGTTCTTTGTTCAATTCATTCCCATTTCCTTGGAATACGCCGGGAAGTACTTGTTCTTTGGCTAAATTACATAACCGTAATATAAAAAAATATTATAATATATTATAAGTTAGGTCCCAAAAATACGATCCTCAAACAAGGGTTAGTCCCTCAGTTTAAAAAATTGTTATGAAAAATTAAACTTACCGTTTTCTTCATTAACTCTCGTGTTAACCAATTCATTTATTTGGAATGGGACGTCCTTTGGTATTTCTGAAGACGTCATGGCACTCGCGTTACAACTGCTTGTAGGTTCCTTAGTAACTTTGGACACTTTTTCTTTGTCCGGTTTCGATATCAAATTTAATAATGTAAGTTGCGTGGTGTTTTCCTTCTTTTTCAATTTCAAACAACTTTTCAAATGTCTCGTAAAATTGGACAGTTTTAATGACGGTGGTGCTATCTTATTGGTAAAACCACATGCAAGGCAATGTAACGTCGGTAGGGCCGAACTTGTTGATAAACGGAAGTGAACTTCATCAGCAAGAAGTTTCAAATGCTCCTCAGGTTGCTTCGCGCACCAATTTTTCAAATTCGACACAACTTTGTGGTTTAAATTAGTAAAACCATCTTGTTCACTTAAAACCATTTCTGTACTTATACTCGAGGGGGTACCTTTTTCCGAGCCGAGTTTCTTTTGTTTAGAAAATGGTGGTTTTGAAAAATATTTCTCTGAATTTTTACATTTTATAGCTTTTATAAAACTGTCCAATTGGCCTTTATGACCAGGCAAAAACATAAAATTTTCAGGACAATCAGCAAAAATTCCCAGAGCCACTTTGGCATCATATGGTTTTACTGATAATAACAACTTTCCATGTTGTTGGAAAAAACTTTCGATTTCTTTACAATCCTTCAGTAACGAAAACGATTTTTCGTTATCAAATCCAGATAGTTCAAGCCCTTTCAAAACTTGCTCCGGCAGTTCGTTTTTAAGCTCCTCAAAGGCTTTATCCATTACGTCACTCATATCTAAAACCGTATTTCACTTAATTACGAACGCGATAACGAATAATTACAACAATCGTAAGTCTGAATACCAATGCTTGAATAACCAATCTGAAAATTCCACGCGAAATACCTTGGGAAACCCCAAAACACGTGAAATGCGCCGAAACGCCGAACTGTCTAGAGCGAACTGTCTACTCGCCTATATCAAAACCTGGGGTCAAAGTCCAACATCATCTCCCTTTGAAACCATGCCCCGCCCCCGCTCACCGGGCTTGAAAAACATACGACCTTCCCTCCCTCCCTCCAGTAGGCCGGCCTCGCTACGTATAAACAAGTGAATAATAGTCGAAGCGCGATTATGATTCATATCCACATATAACGTTTGGACTCTGGTTTGATTCCAGATTTCAAAATCGATTCCATGATCTTGGTTTGATTCCAGCATGATTCGGTATGATTCCATGATATGGGTATGATTCCAGATTCCAGGTATGATTTCAGATTCCAGGTATGATTCCAGATTCCAGGTATGATTCTACAATTCGAGGATGATTCCTGATTCTAGAGGTGATTCCATGATTTGAAGTTAATTCGACTCTGATTCCATGATTCGCTTATGATTCCATGATTCGAACACGATTTTTTGATTCTGAAAAATGTATGATTCCCGCCAAGATTCCTGCGATTCGGAATCAAGGAATCAGGGCCTGTACATGATTCCTTGAAGTGACGGACCCCTCGGATTTTGCACAATACTTGCATTTTACGTGGAGTTCCAAATGACTTTAATGAATTGGAACCGTTAGAAGTTGGAGAATTGGCCGGATGATTTGTTGTGGGCTGACAATCAACTATCGAATGAATTGGCACCACCCAGAGACAATCCCTTGGAAATGTCGCGAGTGGCAGGTCAACAAACAAGAGATCAAATCATCCGTAGACGCTTTACATAACTAAATTTAAAAAATTAAAGACTTCAGTTTTATTCTATATGAATTACCTTGTGCAAAAATTCATTTGTCAAACTTTGTTTACAATAAATGTTTTTTAAACTTTCTTAACTATTTCATTTTAAGCTAACGCATTAACTAACAAACCAAGGACATCGTTTGGGCGCCTAAATGTAACAAGTTTACGCTTCTCTATTGCATTCTTTTCTTTCTTTAATTCATTCTTTGCGTTCTTTATTTCAATCAATTCTTTCTGTTGACAAACAAGGTCTTCTGTAGCTTTAGCATTGCGGGTTAATGCAACTGAAATATCTTTATATACATCATTTTGAGCATCTTGAAGCTTTTCCAGTAGTGATAATGTATTCTGAAGTTGAGTTTTGGCACAACTTTTGCCATCACTTGGCGTTTTGATAGACTATCTAAAAGTTAACATATTGAATTCTTATAAACCAAATGAAACTAATTACCCTTAGCTGCTTGTTCAAGTCAGCTCTTTTTTCAGCTTCTGAATTAAATGTTCTCTATGCTCTGGATTATTTTGATCTTCATCAATGATTGAATATTCTTCGAGACCATTCAATATTCGTGATTGGTTAAGACTAGATGTACTAAGGTCCAATGATGAGGTTTTGAAATTTAATTTGTCCGTTATATCTGTAAACAGCCCATTGATACTATCCATCTGATCACTGCCACCAATCGGATTTGACTTTTGTAATGTATCAGGAGTTTGCTGCTTTTGATTTCTCACATGCTCAGCGTTTACGGTTTGAGTAATTTGCGTTGGTAGCAGGGCCGTAGCTATAGAAAATGGCGCCAGGGGTGAGCTGCAATTTTGGCGCCCCCTAATATAATAATATGGACCAAATTTGGCGCCCCTATACCCTATCGCGCCCAGCCCTAGCTACGGCCCTGGTTGGTAGTAACTCATTCATTTGAATACTTGATGAAGCGTGACACAACAAGTTTCATAGTTTATTTGTATCTATCATATGAGTATTTGTCAGGATATCCATACTTTAATAGGAAGACCATATTCCTCAGTTCTAGCTATCAGTTAATTCTTTACCATAAACTGCTAACAATTTTTCTTCCATAGAAGTGAGCACCTCCGGTGTCTTTTCTCCCCCTCCAGTTGCATTTCAAGATTTCTTTATCCGAGCTGCTTTAGCTTTGGCATTACTTTTCCAGTCAGCCAATACCTATATTTTTTATTGTTTTATTAATAAGACTTTCAAATTTCTCGGAAACAAATAAGTATTAAGAGTCACTTACTTTCCTCCGTTTGTCAGCAGTTTTGCTCGGGCCTGATCCATCGGCATTTAATCTTTCAGATAAAACATCCCACATTTTGTCAAAATCAGCTGTTGTAAAATGGGCAGTTAATTTTCTAGTTTTTAAGTTTTCATTAGCTTCCAAATAATTTATTATTGTTTGTTGTTGGGAGCGAGAAACTCGCTTCTTTGTCTCAGCCATTTTGAAATTTCAATGGACAAAATAGCAAAAATAATAAATGTGGTTATGTTATGTCGTCTGCTTATAGCACAGCTCGTTACTGATTCGCCTTTGTGGTCACGCGGACGATCACGTGAGTAAAAACTCATATTTTTATAAAACGGAAGGGCGACGTACTATCGACATCTAGTTTGTAGTCGAAGATCGACAACTTCGGTATCGAACTGGAACAAGTTCTGTTATAGAATATCATTTTCCGTTCGAGAAGGATCTCGATCGATAAGACGGCCTTCGAGATCATCTTCGTTTCGAGTTCGATATCGAATAGCCTCCCAGGGTTTACCCGTTCTTCGTCTATTTTATTAGTATTATTTCGTAATTATAACGTCTAAGCTTCTCATCGTTAAATGCTGACCCACAAGCTAACCTTAGTTTTAAAGAAATTTTTAAATACATACAAAATATAACAATGTTTTAAACTCTTTTAAATACGCATGTGGAACTGCAAATACGTATATTTTTGAAATAATTTAATACGGAATGTCCCTTGTCCCATGGTCCGGCGAAAAATCGTTGTTGTGAGATTTTACCTGCGAGGATCCTCTAGCTCCTTCTTATTTGTCTTCTTCTTCCTCAGCCCCTCTCTTGGCCGCCATCCAGGCTGAAAGGAAAAAGCGCGACAAATACTCTGGCCTAGAACATCGCTTTCTGTTTAACGCCGTAGCTATCAAGACTCTAGGTTCGTTCGGTCCCGAGGGTTTGTCCCTGGTCCATGCCATAGGCCGACGAATTCGCGATGCAACGTATCGCGATCGCGGTCCAGCGGGTTAATGCTGCTTCTGTGCTGAACACTTTTCTTCCGGGTTCTTCCTTGGAGGAATGCCGGTTATCACTGTAAATAGTAGTTGTATATTCTTTGCCTAAATAAATAATAGCCTTATTTAAGACGATAAATATTGCACTAAACCTGATAAAATAAACACCGATTGATAAAAATAATCACGGCTATTATATTGTTCATTTTGTGATAGCTTTGATTTAGTTTAATAAAATTTAATGAGGTAATACTAGTTTCATGACTTCTATTTGAAAATTTCATTGAACAAAACTGGAAATCACAGCGTTTTAAATTAGGTTTTAATATATAGTGTGACCGTGGCTATATTTCAACTATGAATGTCAAGAATTGATCTATTTATATATACAGAAAATGTTTATATTCCGTCAGTCGCGACGCATCATGAACCAGGGGAATCAACTAAAGGGGGGAGGAAATGTAAAAGGAGGCGTTCTTATTTAACGCGTCTCTCACGCTAATGTCAATCGCGTAAAGAAGACGTAATATTTAGGGAGCCAATAATGCGCCGCCTGGAGTTGATTGAATATTAAGGGGAGGGGCCAGGTTCTTATCCTAGAGCTGCAACGGGATCGAAGGTAACAAGTCAGCCCAGCCGGAATATTAGTTTCACATCGACGCAAAGTACCAAAGGTTAAATAGTTAAGCTTCTTTCGATGTCTAACGACGTGCAATAATAATCCAATATAATTAATTTACAACGTCGAAAAATATTTATATTATAACATATCGAAAGAAATTATCTACTTCAAATATCCCGCCTATTATAATCCTATTCTAGCATATCGAAAGTAATTGTTTAATTCAAACTTAACGCCACCCGCCAATTATAATCCTTTTGTAGCATATGGAAAGTAATTGTCTAATTCAAACTTCCCGCCACCGGCCAATTATAATCCTTTTCTAGCATATCGAAAGAAATTTTCTAATTCAAGCTTCTCGCCACCCGCCAATTATAATCCTATTTTAGCATATCGAAAGAAATTGTCTAATTCAAACTTCCCGCCACCCGCCAATTATAATACTATTCTAGCATATCGAAAGAAATTGTCTAATTCAATCTTCCCTACACCCGCCAATTATAATCCTATTCTAGCATATCGAATGAAATTGACTAATTCAAACTTACCGCCACCCGCCAATTATAATCCTATTCTAGCATATCGAAAGAAATTGACAAATTCCAGCTTCCCGCCACCCGTCAATTTTTATCCTATTCTAGCATATCGAAAGAAATTATTATCTAATTCAAACTTTCCGCCAAACTAATCCTATTACATTTTTAATTCTTTTTCGTATAATTATTTATATAGCTTAGAAAATAAGTCATTATAATTAATATCGAAAGAATTGGTCTAATTCAAACTAACTAACAGATTTGAGATTATATATCTTAATTTCAGTAAATTTAAGGAAAATGTAATATACAACCAGATTTCCCTTAATATGAGCAAATTTTAACTTTAGTCTTAAAGGGAATATAACCTCAGGTATTTGTTGAGGAGCACTCTTAAAACCTCAAGCGGCTATGCCCTGCGTGCATGTTGGAAACTTCAACACACTGTCCTGGGGTATTTTTTGCGGTGTGTATCTTTGGTGCACAATAAACGGTATAGGGGTAAGTGCGGGATAGATTGGACACTTTTTATAAAATGTACCTTGCCTCTTTATAAGTTATGTTTTGGAGAAATATAAGTAGTGGAATATATAAACCATTCCTAATTCTACTTCCTATCCTTGTTCGACGTTAAATTTAAGCATTTTAATAGCTGAAATAATTATTTTCTTGAATGAAGGTTTCGCGCCGAACTTTGGACAAAACGGTGTTGAAATGGACAGGGGGTGGGGTTACATTGGACGCCAGACGCTAAGATTGGACACGATTTTTATTGTGATACAAATCGATAACATTGGACACAATGGAGTTATCTTTGGACGCATATAGCTAACTTTAGACAGTAATGCCTAACTTTAGACAACTTTGAAAAATACATTGAATAAATGGTTTCATTTCCGTTTTTAGGTTATAACTCGTTTGTTCGCTGTTAAAGGGGTTGATTTTATTATAATTTTAGTTCATTTCACAGTTTAGACCGAGCGGTCGGTCCACGTCTAATTTCTAATACGTTGTTTGCAATCTCAAACTGATTTTGACAGTAATTTCTACGATTTCAAGATTTTGAAACGGATTTTAAGATTTCTAAAATCCCCTTTTCGGCATGTTTACCGAATTTTGACGTATGTCCGACCCTTATGCTTAGGTGGAAACGCAATTTTTGAGATTTCCCTGCAAGTGCCGCCTCACGAAATCAAACGAATAGTTTACTCCTCATATTTTCTCCTAGTTTTAGATAAAAATTAGGAAATTAAATCAGAAGTTAATCTTTAAGCTTTAAATCTTAAACCAAGTTTTGGCTCTAGTAGAGAAACCCCTTTGGATGCTTTCCCGCAATACACAAAAGAGGGTACGTATAGTATCGCCCTTTTAGCGTTGCGGGAGCACAAATCTAAATAAATGGCGCTTCACTTTCCTAGAGGTCGTGGATGGTTAAATTTTATTCAATAGATAAAGCTCCCAAAATAATTTATATTTCTGTATTATCCGATTAATTTTTTTTATAAATTTGTAAAATTAATCGGAGAAACGACGTTTTTTTCGACAAAAAGCTCAAATTTTCCGAATAATACATGTTGTTTAATCATTTTCCGAAATATTAAGCGGTAAATTTCTTTGTTTACATTTTTTTTTCGAAAAAAATCAATTTAAACATGTTTAATGATTAATCGTCCCCGACAGTAGTAGGAAACTAAATATGAACCATTTTTTCCAAGATGGCCGCCAAAACACCCCCAAAATTTTTTCCAAAAACCAGTTTTTCACCTTGGAAAAATTCAACAAAATATTTTTGTTTTCAATCTCAAATTTGTAGAGATAAACTAAATTTGAACATGTAAATCCAAGATGGCCGCCAAGATGGCCGCCATAAACCCCCCCCCCCAAACTTTTTCCAAAAACCAATTTTTTCCTTGGAAAAAATCAACAAAATATTTTTGCCCTTTTTCCCAAGATGGCCGTCAAGATGGCCGCCATAACCCCCCCCCAAAACAACCCCCAAATTTTTTTTCCAAAAACCAATTTTTAACCTTAAAAAGAATCATCAAAATATTTTAATTTAAATCTCAAATTTCACCTTGAAGATGATCCTTGACCTCGACGCCTGACACCTGTCCACCACCCCTAAGCCTGGGTCTATCACCCCAACAAGTAACGATCGGACAAGGTCGGCCCGAGATATCGGCGGTTATATGTGACCCCACCAAATACTTATGTAAATTAACTTTTGATATCGTTTTTTTCGTTTTTTCGTTTTTTAGCCGTTTAAAATGCTAATGAGTTATTTGCGAGATAGGGAAACGAATTCGAGACCTTCGCTTTATAGCCTTGACAAGTTTGTCTGTCACGTGCTATCTAACTTACCCCTGTCGAAATAAAATACATATTTTAAAACACAACAAATTGCAATAGGCCTGATTGGTCAATATCCGCCCAATAACTTATGTTTTACCCCTGTTGAAATGAAACTTTATTTACTTTTGGAGATAAATAAATAATACAATAACGACATAATAAACGATCAATACATATTTTAAAAACACAACAAATTACAATGGGGCTGGTCAATATTCGCCCGAGATATAGCCAATTTTGTTTATAATAAATAAAATAAAATGTATTTACTTTTGGAGATACATTGTTTTTAACATTTGCAATACAAAGGGGTAATTTTATCAGGGAAATTGGTTTTCAATAGTACACTAATACATTCTAAAATAATATAATCAAATAAAAATCCGAAAAACAATTATTTTAAAATAATAAATTAATTACATAAACAATCAATAAACATTTTTAAAACATTACAATGAACTTAATCGGGCGATATCCGCCAGAGATATAGTCACTAATGTATTATGAAAAAATTCATTTTATTTAGCAATTCAAAAGTATAATGTTATTAAACGTATTGCTTTACCAATATAAAAATAATTCTTACATTTTTGAAGATACAATGTTGTTTTTATTGATACTTTTGCAAGTGTTCGCAATTGTTTATTCATTATCCACAAATTTTCCGATTTATTTAAAAAAAAGATGGGAAAAAGAATATCATTTTAACTTATTTATGTTTTTACGCAACCATGCATTTATTTGAATAAAAGCGGTATTTATTTAAGTAATTGTTTGTTTTTATTTAAATAATAGGCTTATTCACTTTCAATTATTTAAATATTTTGCAATTTTTATTAAACTATTGGTTATTTAAATAAATATTGAAATATAGCCGAGCTTATTTTATTCATGGATAAAAACTAATCGACTGCCGAACACTAACTTTTGCAACTCAAAAGACTATAATTTTACGCAAATGGATGTCTGGTTAATTTTTAATAGTAAAATAATATATTCTAAAGTTGGAAAAACATTTTAAATTACATAATCAATAAAATTCCAAAAACCATTTATTTAAAATAAATAAAAAATAATTAACTTTTTTTAAATTAAAAATAGCAACATTGTGAATACACGTGGATAGAATTTTCTCTGACTATACACAGTGAACGAACGGGTGTTGAACGTTGGCTAAATTAAAACAAAATTAAGTTTAATAATTTTAATTATTTTTCAAATAAAATAATACTTACTTTGATTTATAAGTTTATTTTTCTGCTGAACAGCGTTACCAGAAACACGCAAAGCCATCGTACAAGACACGGTCTAAGAAATTCAGCCGGATTGCGAGCGATATCTTTAAATTCATAAATTATAATTACCTCTATGATATAACTGGTTCAACATTCTATTGTATTAGCCTTGTAAAACTGATTTGATACCCACCCCTTAATTATCGTCACGTGTAAACGTTATCGACTACAATTACAGCCTTGTAAAACTAGTTTGGATTTTTCAACAATTTTCTAACAAACGATAAAATTATAAACGCAGATCACGTTTCACAAGGAAACATTCAACAGAGCCAGTGAGAAGAAAAAACTGGTTTTTACAAACAACCGCTAGTTAATTAATAAATCCTCTAATTTGAAAAAAATTGTAAATAAAAATGTATGGTTTTAAAAACAAAGCTTATCGACAATTTACTTTTTGAAGATACAATCGTTTATAATACTTAACAACTATTGATAATAATAGTAATAATAATAATAATAATAAGACTTCTTTCGCAAAAGACTAAATGTATTGACTACCAGGATAGTGTAATAAATAAGATAAAAAAATTTACACCAATAAAATTATTTTTCAAACAATTGCAAATTAAATTATATAAACAATAAAGATTAACAAAACAATCTCAAAATATGTACAAAATAGCCTATTTAATTAAGAGATAATTAAAGGTTGTAAATATAGAAATATAAAAAACAAATTATAAGGATACAAATAAATATAGTTATATTTACCTTAATTCGTAGAAGATATTTCTTTACTACGAAATTAGGTATCAGGTTTGAAATTCGGGCTAAAACTTGTAATTGTTAATTAGTATAATTAAATGAATATAATGATAAATATTAACTAACAAATTATTTGATTTTATGTTGAACTTGTTATGTTTTTACGTAGTTAAAAGAGCGGTTTTTATGCTGAATTCCCCCTACACATTACATTTGAACAACAGCATCATTGCTAATAATGGAATGGATTTGGTTTTGAATATTATCAACATGTTTTTAAATTTAATTATTAAAAACGTAAGAATAAATAAAAACAGTATCATTTTTGTATTTTTATATTGTCAGCGTAGTTTCTATAAATCAATTATCTGTAAAAGCTTTTATTATAATTTAATATAAGAATCATTATTAAAAAATAGCAAGATTTGTAATGTCTCACTAGAATAAAGTTAATTTTCTCAAAAATACTTTTATCTTATATTAATAAAAAATAAGTGTAACCTTGTACACTATCGAATGCTATTAAAATGGATTATTTTTGGAATTTTAAAAGATAATTAACTTTTCATTATTAATTCTGTTTAATTCACAATGCGCTTCTGATTTGATCTGTTTGTTTTTAAAATGTAAATATTCCGTTTTTTTTATGTTTGCAAAGCAAATTTCGCCAAAGAAAATTAAAAAATACTGGTAGAGATAAAAATATTAAATTAAAATTGATAAAAAAGTAAATTAAATCTTATAAAGAATCTGGAGACTTTAGTTGATTGAAGAGTAGGTTGGTTTCTTCGTAGTACACCTCTGACAGGTGGCTCAAAAGTTCTTCCTCTTCTAGCAAAACGTATTCAATTAATATTTCACACATGTTTTCAATATTAATATAAAATTACTCTTTCGCGTTAATAATTTCAATTCTTAAATTACACAACTTAACAATAAAGAACCGATATCATATTAGTGTTCTTTTCGGAAATGTGGTACTGTAGAACTCACGATTAAACTTTTTAAAGGCTTAGACTATACTACAGTAAAACCCAAAATTTATTAATAGGGCGTGAATCAACAGATATTATCTATCACACAGATAACACTTCTATTTTTTCGAGTTAAAAGTATAAGAAATAAAAGGTAATTGCCATGGTACATACATACGTCTTATTTTATTTATTATTTATTTATTTATGTTTATTTACTGTTTATTGCTTTGAAAAGCAAGTTTTCTAAAACCACCTCAATTTGTCAACCATTGGATAAAATATTTGTTTGAACCGTGTTGTATTTAATAACATTTTTACATAATTTCACCGCTAGGTTTAATTATGGATTCATATTTTACCCGATTAATGTTTTTATTGCATTTATCAGAATTACGTTAACAATGGAAAAGCATATTGAAGAGTAGAAATTTAAGCTAGAGGAAGCTAGTCGGTGAGAAATTTTACTGAGAAATAAAGTTAAGGATATAAAAACAGATATAATTGGATTGAAAATATTGCAAGATAGTTCGAAGAGAGCAGAAAACTAGAAAGCGTGTTTACAAAAGGTTCTTTTAAACGTAACTTAGTACATTAATTAAGTATTTTTAAATATTTGAATATCGGAATTGTATTTTGTTGCATTAAAAGTAGAGTTTAGATGTTTTTCTAGTATTTTTCTATGTATTTGGATATCTGAAATATATTTTATCCGATTTAAAGTAGAGTTAAGACGTTTTTGTGATATTTTCTATGTATTTGCGTATTGGAAAAGTATTTTAACGTATTAAACGCCAAATTTAAGTGTTTTTGTACTATTGTTCCACCTATATTTGCGCATTGAAATATATTCTAACGTAATGAACGTAGAGTATTTTCCGACCTTTAATTACACATTGGAAAGTTTTAAATTTGATAAAATAAATTTCCGATATGTTAATAGATAGAATTATAATATAAAAATTCCTTCTTCTTCTACTTTTAATACGACATAACACAACTCCGATACGCAAATATAGACAGAAAATACTAAAAAAAACCTCTTTACTCTACGTTCGATTCTTTAAAATACATTTCCGATACACATATATAGATAAAGAAATACCAAAAAAGGTAGAAAAATACTTCACATTAACCATTATGAATTTAATCTTACAACATACTTCCCGTAGAGTAAAACATATTTGTTCAGAGTCAACTTGTTTCCTCGTTATCTTTATCTCATGTGTTTTAAATAGCGTATGGAATAAGTTAAGAATGTATTGAAATGGTGTATGTTAAAACGTCGTAGAACAAAGTGTAAAACATATGTTCAGGGTCGGCTTGATTAATAAGGAGAATAACATTGACGTTTCTGGTGTAGTCACGTAGGAAGAAAAATACTGCAACAATCTCTATACTCTACATTCAATACGTTAAAATATATTTCCGAAATGCCAATATAGGTAGAAAAATACTACATAGGCTTACGGTATTTCAAGTAATTTAACATCCACGATTTTCCTATTACAAATATTATTTCTTAAAGAATTTTTGTAAGATTAGTCGAAAATGATATGTCAATTGTAACAAGCTTATAAATTTAGGAATAAACTTATATATTAAAGATAGTGTTGTAAATAGTAAAATTAAAATTAAAAACAATGTTTAATATGTAAATATAGTTATAAAAATAAGACAAAAACCACTTATCTATATTTTAAATACGGTAAAATTCAATTTTTATACACAAAAATAGTCAGAAAGATACTATAAAAACTCTTTAATCAACTTTAATACGATAAATTAACTTACCAATGTGTAATTAAAGGTCGAAAAATACTCTACGTTCATTACGTTAGAATATATTTCAATGCGCAAATATAGGTGGAACAATAGTACAAAAACACTTAAATTTGGCGTTTAATACGTTAAAATACTTTTCCAATACGCAAATACATAGAAAATATTACAAAAACATCTTAACTCTACTTTAAATCGGATAAAATATATTTCAGATATCCAAATACATAGAAAAATACTAGAAAAACATCTAAACTCTACTTTTAATGCAACAAAATACAATTCCGATATTCAAATATTTAAAAATACTTAATTAATGTACTAAGTTACGTTTAAAAGAACCTTTTGTAAACACGCTTTCTAGTTTTCTGCTCTCTTCCAACTATCTTGCAATATTTTCAATCCAATTATATCTGTTTTTATATCCTTAACTTTATTTCTCAGTAAAATTTCTCTCTGACTAGCTTCCTCTAGCTTAAATTTCTACTCTTCAATATGCTTTTCCATTGTTAACGTAATTCTGATAAATGCAATAAAAACATTAATCGGGTAAAATATGAATCCATAATTAAACCTAGCGGTGAAATTATGTAAAAATGTTATTAAATACAACACGGTTCAAACAAATATTTTATCCAATGGTTGACAAATTGAGGTGGTTTTAGAAAACTTGCTTTTCAAAGCAATAAACATTAAATAAACATAAATAAATAATAAATAAAATAAGACGTATGTATGTACCATGGCAATTACCTTTTATTTCTTATACTTTTAACTCTAAAAAATAGAAGTGTTATCTGTGTGATAGATAATATCTGTTGATTCACGCCCTATTAATAAATTTTGGGTTTTACTGTAGTATAGTCTAAGCCTTTAAAAAGTTTAATCCTGAGTTCTACAGTACCACATTTCCGAAAAGAACACTAATATGATATCGGTTCTTTATTGTTAAGTTGTGTAATTTAAGAATTGAAATTATTAACACGAAAGAGTAATTTTATATTAATATTGAAAACATGTGTGAAATATTAATTGAATACGTTTTGCTAGAAGAGGAAGAACTTTTGAGCCACCTGTCAGAGGTGTACTACGAAGAAACCAACCTACTCTTCAATCAACTAAAGTCTCCAGATTCTTTATAAGATTTAATTTACTTTTTTATCAATTTTAATTTAATATTTTTATCTCTACCAGTATTTTTTTAATTTTCTTTGGCGAAATTTGCTTTGCAAACATAAAAAAAACGGAATATTTACATTTTAAAAACAAACAGATCAAATCAGAAGCGCATTGTGAATTAAACAGAATTAATAATGAAAAGTTAATTATCTTTTAAAATTCCAAAAATAATCCATTTTAATAACATTCGATAGTGTACAAGGTTACACTTATCTTTTATTAATATAAGATAAAAGTATTTTTGAGAAAATTAACATTATTCTAGTGAGACATTACAAATCTTGCTATTTTTTAATAATGATTCTTATATTAAATTATAATAAAAGCTTTTACAGATATTTGATTTATAGAAACTACGCTGACAATATAAAAATACAAAAATGATACTGTTTTTATTTATTCTTACGTTTTTAATAATTAAATTTAAAAACATGTTGATAATATTCAAAACCAAATCCATTCCATTATTAGCAATGATGCTGTTGTTAAAATGTAATGTGTAGGGGGAATTCAGCATAAAAACCGCTCTTTTAACTACGTAAACACATAACAAGTTCAACATAAAATCAAATAATTTGTTAGTTAATATTTATCATTATATTCATTTAATTAACAATTACAAGTTTTAGCCCGAATTTCAAACCCGATACCTAATTTCGTAGTAAAGAAATATCTTCTACGAATTAAGGTAAATATAACTATATTTATTTGTATCCTTATAATTTGTTTTTTATATTTCTATATTTACAACCTTTAATTTTTTTCATATTACTAATTATCTCTTAATTAAATAGGCTATTTTGTACATATTTTGAGATTGTTTTGTTAATCTTTATTGTTTATATAATTTAATTTGCAATTGTTTGAAAAATAATTTTATTGGTGTAAATTTTTTTATCTTATTTATTACACTATCCTGGTAGTCAATACATTTAGTCTTTTGCGAAAGAAGTCTTATTATTATTATTATTATCAATAGTTGTTAAGTATTATAAACGATTGTATCTTCAAAAAGTAAATTGTCAATAAGCTTTGTTTTTAAAACCATACATTTTTATTTACAATTTTTTTCAAAATAGAGGATTTATTAATTATCTAGCGGTTGTTTGTAAAAACTAGTTTTTTCTTCTCACTGGCTCTGTTGAATGTTTCCTTGTGAAACGTGATCTGCGTTTATAATTTTATCGTTTGTTAGAAAATTGTTGAAAAATCCAAACTAGTTTTACAAGGCTGTAATTGTAGTCGATAACGTTTACACGTGACGATAATTAAGGGGTGGGTATCAAATCAGTTTTACAAGGCTAATACAATAGAATGTTGAACCAGTTATATCATAGAGGTAATTATAATTTATGAATTTAAAGATATCGCTCGCAATCCGGCTGAATTTCTTAGACCGTGTCTTGTACGATGGCTTTGCGTGTTTCTGGTAACGCTGTTCAGCAGAAAAATAAACTTATAAATCAAAGTAAGTATTATTTTATTTGAAAAATAATTAAAATTATTAAACTTAATTTTGTTTTAATTTAGCCACCGTTAAACACCCGTTCGTTCACTGTGTATAGTCAGAGAAAATTCTATCCACGTGTATTCACAATGTTGCTATTTTTAATTTAAAAAAAGTTAATTATTTTTTATTTATTTTAAATAAATGGTTTTTGGAATTTTTATTGATTATGTAATTTAAAATGTTTTTCCAACTTTAGAATATATTATTTTACTATTAAAAATTAACCAGACATCCATTTGCGTAAAATTATAGTCTTTTGAGTTGCAAAAGTTAGTGTTCGGCAGTCGATTAGTTTTTATCCATGAATAAAATAAGCTCGGCTATATTTCAATATTTATTTAAATAACCAATAGTTTAATAAAAATTGCAAAATATTTAAATAATTGAAAGTGAATAAGCCTATTATTTAAATAAAAACAAACAATTACTTAAATAAATACCGCTTTTATTCAAATAAATGCATGGTTGCGTAAAAACATAAATAAGTTAAAATGATATTCTTTTTCCCATCTTTTTTTTAAATAAATCGGAAAATTTGTGGATAATGAATAAACAATTGCGAACACTTGCAAAAGTATCAATAAAAACAACATTGTATCTTCAAAAATGTAAGAATTATTTTTATATTGGTAAAGCAATACGTTTAATAACATTATACTTTTGAATTGCTAAATAAAATGAATTTTTTCATAATACATTAGTGACTATATCTCTGGCGGATATCGCCCGATTAAGTTCATTCATGAATCTATTTAACCCATGAATATTCAACTGGAATACCCTAGGTCACCTCTGGCGACGCGTGGGGCGGAGCCAATTGATAGTGACGGAGTCGAAGTAGAACGCAGCTGTGTCAGCTGTTATTTATAAGCAGTCGAAGCGTTAGTTCCTAAAATGACGCGTTATGGTTATGTTTCCTTTTTGCAGTACTTATCATTAATCTATTTAAATAAATAGATCTATTTCATATTATTATTAGAATAGATTTTATTAGAATAAAATGATAACAGAGCATTTATTATTTAATAATAATATGGCAAACATTGACTCAGGTTTTCTTCCAAAGTTTCACCGAGGCTTAACTTTTCAAAGATAGTTTGAATGTTTAAATTGTTTTAAATCTCACAGACACTCGATAGCATAAGATTGCTTTCAAAATATCGCAGTAACATTCCTTTTTAATTTATATTTTTATACTAGAAATAATTATAACTGTAAAGCGTATTTTGAACAAAATAACGTGAACCGTACCTGAGAAGTCATTTCGCGGCTATTCTGCTCTCGTAAACTATCTGGCGCTAAAATGACATCATGTCCGAATTCGTTCTTATTGGCTTAAAGAGTAAATCCCTCGAATGGCGCGAAAATAGGCTCCGCCCCACGTTCTCTCAGAGTATACCGTGGCTAATGATAGAGTTGGATATTCATGGGTTAAATAGATTCATGGTTCATTGTAATGTTTTAAAAATGTTTATTGATTGTTTATGTAATTAATTTATTATTTTAAAATAATTGTTTTTTGGATTTTATTTGATTATATTATTTTAGAATGTATTAGTGTACTATTGAAAACCAATTTCCCTGATAAAATTACCCCTTTGTATTGCAAATGTTAAAAACAATGTATCTCCAAAAGTAAATAAATTTTATTTTATTTATTATAAACAAAATTGGCTATATCTCGGGCGAATATTGACCAGCCCCATTGTAATTTGTTGTGTTTTTAAAATATGTATTGATTGTTTATTATGTCGTTATTGTATTATTTATTTATCTCCAAAAGTAAATAAAGTTTCATTTCAACAGGGGTAAAACATAAGCTATTGGGCGGATATTGACCAATCAGGCCTATTGCAATTTGTTGTGTTTTAAAATATGTATTTTATTTCGACAGGGGTAAGTTAGATAGCACGTGACAGACAAACTTGTCAAGGCTATAAAGCGAAGGTCTCGAATTCGTTTCCCCATCTCGCAAATAACTCATTAGCATTTTAAACGGCTAAAAAACGAAAAAACGAAAAAAACGATATCAAAAGTTAATTAACATGAGTATTTGGTGGGGTCACATATAACCGCCGATATCTCGGGCCGACCTTGTCCGATCGTTACTTGTTGGGGTGATAGACCGAGGCTTAGGGGTGGTGGACAGGTGTCAGGCATCGAGGTCAACGATCATCTTCAAGGTGAAATTTGAGATTTAAATTAAAATATTTTGATGATTTTTTCCAAGGTTAAAAATTGGTTTTTGGAAAAAAATTTGGGGGTTGTTTTGGGGGGGGGGGTTATGGCGGCCATCTTGAAAAAAATGGCAAGAATATTTTGTTGATTTTTTCCAAGGACAAAAATTGGTTTTTGGAAAACAATTTGGGGGTTGTTTTGGGGGGGGGGTTATGGCGGCCATCTTGGATTTACATGTTCAAATTTAGTTTATCTCTACAAATTTGAGATTGAAAACAAAAATATTTTGTTGAATTTTTCCAAGGTGAAAAACTGGTTTTTGGAAAAAAATTTGGGGGTGTTTTGGGGGGGTGTTATGGCGGCCATCTTGGCGGCCATCTTGGAAAAAATGGCAAAAATATTTTGTTGATTTTTTCCAAGGACAAAAATTGGTTTTTGGAAAAAAGTTTGGGGTGTTTTGGGGGGGTGTTATGACGGCCATCTTGGCGGCCATCTTGGAAAAAATGGTTCATATTTAGTTTCCTACTACTCCCGACCTCTAAACTTTCCATTGCGAAATAGAACAAAAATGGTCAAAAACACCAAATTTAAGGGACATCTTGTAAAAATATTTAACCATAAGTACCTGTTTACTGTAATAACCCTATGTTCTGGCCTAATGGAGTAGTATGGGTTCAAATATACCTTCCTCGATTTAGATTTGTTTGAAAACAAACTGTGTGCAACTCCTCTACTCCCAATATTAAATATGAAAACTCTAACTTCCCTAAAACTAAACTCTTAGATTATAAAAGCCTACTCTGGCTTCAATTTGTATAACCGACTAACTTCCTCCTCCTAATATTTCTTAAAAAAATACTTTGCAAACTTAAAATAACTTTATACATTTTAATTAAGGTTATATAATGCGTTTTAAGTGTCCAAAGTTAGCCACAAGAGTGGTGTATTTAAATTTATAAAAATATTATAATTTAAAGGTCCTAGCAAAATGTTTACTACATTATTGAATAGAATAGGGTTCATTTTATTTATTGAGCATATATTAAGATAAATCTTGCATTAAGTAAACCCACTAAACCTTATTTCGTTAACTAGTAAGAGCTACATTCCTTAAACTTTTTAACTAATATCAAAGTAGATAATCACTATACCTGATTCGAGTTCCTTCATCTTGATAACTTAAAATCTGAGAAGCAGAAATTTTTTTGCCCGACTAAGTCAAAGGTTACGGCTAAAGGAAATGACTTTTGAAAATCGTCTGCGTCGTCTGCTTCAGGCGGGAGGTTTTTTTTAGTTTAAAGTGTCCAATTTTAGCCGTGTCCCAACTAACCCGAAACCACCATACCAGACTTTTTTATCAGTATATCACAATCAACATAAAAAAGGATACATGGTCACGATTCTACTCAAACTTATTTTTGCACCTATGCCCAAGCGACAAAGATCATAAAGAGTAGCATACACATACAAACTTGCGCCTTATTAAATCTTATCAAATATTTTCAAGAGATTATTTGTTTTTACACTTACAATATAAGTTTTGATCATCATCTAAACTACATTTTAGAGGGCCTTCACGATATCCTCAGATTGAAAACATTATAACATTGAGAAAATGAATTTGAAAACTTGGAAATCTTTAAGAAATTGATCTAAAGGTGGTTTCACACTCGGCAGAAAGTCAGCAGCTTAAAGTAGGTAGTTAGTGGTAGGTCAAATGCGAAACAGTTTCCCGCTCGGCGTTTATCACAAAAAAATCGTATAATTTTCCTTCGATTGTAAAACCTGCATTATTCTTTTCTTGATATTATACAACCTGATGAAATGTACATCCTGAAATTTTCCTATGAGAGTTTGGAGATAATTATAGTTACGATGTTTTTAACTCTGACGCGACCATGGCCATAATAAACAAATTGTCTGAGTCTAGCTATTTACTCTAAAAATTAAATTTGAATCATTACTTAGTGAAAAGAAATGCTTACGAAACTTTTTATTTTATAAAACGAAAATGTGAAAAAAATTACAATTTTGTTGTTGTTTATTTTTGTAAATATATATATTTTTACTTGCGCATTACGAACGTATTTTTAATATTCTTGTTATAAATTTTGTTGAAATTATACATAATTTCGGGGTGGACAAAACTGGAAAGATAAATGAAAAATAATGGGGTGCGATTTTGGCGTATTGGCCAGGCTGCCAAGTGCTCGAGCTACGGATCTCTTTTCGCTTAAGGGCAACGCAAGTGACCATGCAGGGGGGTAAATTATCTTATAGATAAAAAGAACGACTGCGCATGCGCTATCTGCCATAGCCTTTCCCTCTGTAAAAAAAGCAGAACCATATTTGCCGAATTTATTTTGTATAAATGCGCCTCTCGCAAAATCCATGCATTCTTTAGTCGCGAAAATGGCCGAGGAAAGTGAAGTCTCCGTGCTTACCGACAAATCGGATCCTAAACTTCTACAAAATAAATGTAATAAAAAAAGATAAATATTCTGTCGGGGTATAATGATAGGGAAATTGTTAAGGGAGACGGGATATAGGAGTGTGTGTGGTGTTGAATTTTCTTAATCCAATGTGAGGCTAGCGGCAGAGATTTACCGCGTCCAAGGCCTAATGTTTCAACTTCCATTATTAAAAATATTCAATTCACAAATAATTTTATTCCAAAACATTGTTAAATCGAAAATATCAAAGTCCAACTCTCGGAAACTAACCCAGTTCTTTTCTCCATAATAAATAAATTAAGCTAGGCCTAAATTCCTCGGTTCGTTGATTGCGAGCTAACTCAGCGAAGAAAATCGAAAAATTCGAGAATGAGAGCGAAATTGCGCCACGTGGCTACACCAAGGAGAATAAGGCTTTCGCGCTGTATAAAATCATCCTTGGAAAACATAGTTCCCCTCCTGCATGACCACTTGCGTTGCCCTTTAATATATCGCGCCTAAATTGAAACTATGAAATTATTTTTAATGAAGAATATTGAACAGCAATCTCTTCAACGTCAAACTGAAAATTTATCGCCTAGACCTAAACTTAGTACTTCTTTGGGTAAAAATTAGGAGCGAAAATGGTACGAAGAAACGTTTTCCTAAATTGAACCGTATCCGAGTAATTGGCCGTCCAAAATCGGCCTCGATCACGTTGAAAAAGGCGAAAATGTGCAGTTTCTATCATTCCTTGGACCCAATTGTTTCCTTTCACTAAGCATTTGCTTTCAAATCTTTTTCGATAAACAACAAAACTAGTATGAAAAGTGCGTTATTAAAATGAAAGAAATAAGCTACGTGAAGAAATACGTTTTAACAATAACAAGGTGTTTCTATGTGACTACGCCTATTAAAAGATTTATTTTTTTATTCTTCTAATGCCATAAATAAATACAAATATAACACCTTATGAGGCGTTTTGGGACTTAACTAGCTCATCTCCGTGTTTTCCCCCGAATGCAGGTACACTGACTGTAGTTGGCTTGTGTAATTATTAATTACACAAGTCAACTGCATTAAGTGATTATACCTGTAAACTAAAAACATTATTTTGTGGGGGACTTTTTAATGAGACCATTAAATACTAATTAATGGTCTCACAAAAGATTGTTTTTAGTCTACAATACATGTTCTAATAATTTTTTGGACAAGTAAGTGGCTCTAATTTGCATTACATTAAATTCCCATTTCGTATCTTAAACCTGCTATGCTACGGCGTACTTCACGAATGCTGATATACTGATATGCATCATATGTATGGACTCGCTCAGGGAAATGCGGCGCTTGTATCTGGAGCACTCTCCTCAAAGACAGCTTCTTAATCGACAACCGTTCACGGTGGTTGACAGATGCTTAAGAGAACCTGGAAAAATACAACCCAAGGGACCTGCAAGGAGACGTTCTAGAGGACGTTGAGGAACAAGTATTTACTATCTTCAATGATGATCCTACGACAAGTACGAGGCAAGTGGGAACCCAATTGCGATTCGACCATGTATTTGTCTGGTGTATCCTTCGAGGACACCAGTACCACCCATTCCATTTACAAGAGGTTAGGACACATCAAATGCAGTTTAGTCTCGACGTCTGGTGCGGAATTGTTGGTGACCATTTAATTGGACCTTATTTTCTACGCTCTAAGAAATTACCGTAAATTTCACGGTCAACCCGTTAAAAAATTCAATGCTACATTATAGTTAATAATACGGTAACAATTATATTTATATTACTGTGTAAAGAGTGGGAAACTAACAGTAGTTTAAAATTTTATTTAACGGTGACATGACAGTTAATTTAACATGGAATTTGCAGTAAAATAACGGTTAAGACATGTTGAATATTACATTTGTGGTATACTGAATTTTACGTTCAATTTTAAAATGTAATGTAGTCAAACCGTAAATTTTACATTTCTGAAACCAACACTTTGCAATCAACCTGTAAAACGATATGTATAGAAACATTTTATTTCCTATTTCTATAGCACAGCATTTCAAATCAAACCGCAAATTTCACATTTACAATGCATTCAATTTCCAATCAAACCGTAAATTTTACATTTATAATGCATTTAATTTCCAATAAAACCGTAATTTTCACATTTATAATGCATTTAATTTCCAATCAAACCGTAAATTTCACATTTATAATGCATTCAATTTCCAATCAAAGTACCGTTAATTTCACATTTATAATACATTCAATTTCCAATCAAACCGTAGATTTCACATTCATAATGCATTCAATTTCCAATTAAACCGTAGATTTCACATTTATTATGCATTCAATTTACAATCAAACCGTATATTTCACATTCAAATTCATGGACCAACTAAAATTAAAACTACCCAAAATGACCGTGCTCTTATAGATTTCCATAATTATAGGCTTCGGGCTTAGAAAAGATAGCGCCATCTACATTATTACCGGTCAACTATTTGTTGAAGAAACAATAGCAGACGACTTTTGAATATGAATGTTCATAAGCTGAGACGTTTAGCTTTTATATCAAGATAATTTAGAATGAACAGAGTGACAGCTTTCACACATTTCAAACTAAAAAAAAGGCCAAGAGATTTGTTATTAAAATAGCGATTAATTTCGGAAATATAAAAGATGGCCGCTATAGCTGTAAAGTTAATTGGGCGTAAAAACTGAAAAACATTACTTTTGATTTAAGTTATAAACCATTATAAACTTGGTCTATGGACATATAGGTGCTCCGTGTCAAGATAGATTCTTGCAAACCCAATTTTGAGCTAGAGTTATTTAATGGAGATCTAAGTACAAACTATTCGGCGCCAATGGCGTGACCTTGCTAAGGGTTATTCATTTTATAACACGCGTCATCAAGGCTACCAATAATATAAGCACGCGTTGTTAAGACTACCAAAGGAATAAACACACGTCGTCTGCTTAGATTACCATAGCTCGGTCGCGCATTCGTGGCGAAAAGATTATTCTTAGATCCCCATTCCAGGGGCGTAGGAACCAGGGGGGGGGGGGCAAGGGGGGGCAAGGGGGGGCAATGACCATCCCTAGAACTTGGCTGGGAGGGGCAACTAATGTTATTGCCCCCTCCCTAGAACTTGGCTGGGAGGGGCAACTAATGTTATTGCCCCCTCCCTAGAACTTGGCTGGGAGGGGCAACTAATGTTATTGCCCCCTCCCTAGAACTTGGCTGGGAGGGGCAACTAATGTTATTGCCCCCTCCAACGTTTCGGTCAGTTGAAATCTTCAAAAGGCTCATTTTAAAAGCATAAAAAACTTATAGAACCTCAGTCGGACAAATTAATATGAAGTCGGCCAAATGGACAGTCGGCGTAACGTGTATTTTGTGGTCGGCCAAATGAGAAGTCGGCCAAACAAAACTCTCCCATTCTAAAGAGGACGGGCAATCTGTGGCGCCCTCTCGCGGCATCCAGAGTGTTGGGGATTACCAAGGTCATTAAATAAAAATTGAAAATGGCTCGAGTGTTCGGTTCGCTAAGATATCAGAAAGCTATTAAAAAAAGACGCCAGGACCTACATATTGAACATTTTTACTCTAAAAGGTTAGTAAATGATTTTGATAATGATATATGTCCAGTATTTAAACAAATGGTCTTTAAAAGTAGTTGCTTTTAATATTTAGTCTAAGCCTTGGCTCATGGCTGATATGCAAATTGATATTTTATTATCATTTTAGTGAACAAGAAGAGAAAGACAAAGTAGAATGTGTTGTTGAACAACAATACGTTGATTTGAAAGTTCAATGTAGCACGGAGAAAGAAAATAATATTACAATAATGAAAGATTTACAATCTCGTCAATCGTATGTTCTAACAGTAGTGGAAACTTCAAACCCAACAACCAAGAAAAATAAAAATATAACAAGAAGCAATAACGAAAAAACTAGTAAGTAATTATAGTAATTGGGTAATTCAGTACTTAAATGTGTTTCTTATTATTAGAAATATCAAGAGAAGAATTTTCCAAGATTGTAAATAGAAGCTTGCGAAAACTATCAGATTTGAAGAACGCTGAAGCCTATCCGGAGTTAACTGCCTTATCAGATGAATTAAAGAAATTATTTGAAGATTTTTCCCCTGCTAGACTTTTGGGAAGAGGGCTTTCAACTTTTTTCAAGCTTTACAGAAAACATAAAGCTACCATTTTGGAAAGAAGGCCAAGAAATTTTATCTAGTGACCAAAACAGAAACTGCGCTGGTTTGTTCTTAGTTACAATACTACCACCTGTCCTGTACGTATTGTAGTTAAAGGGGTTTCCCCTTTCCATATAAAGTTGATGAACTAAAGGCAATTAAAGTCTCTAGATGTATGGGCCTAGTGTGGGGCCTTGCGTAGCTGATTACTATTATACAATTTCAGATATATTTACCCATGAGGGAAAATTTAAAAAAATTTACGCTGCCAATTTTTTTCAATATTTTGAATGAATTGCATATAGTTCTTACCAAAGCACAAGACAAGGAAAGCTCAAATTTGCCACAAGCTACATGTATTAACAAAAATGAAGAGCTTAAGCGAAATCCAATTCTTTTCTGGTGCAACTGTTAATACGATTTGCAAGTCAGTTCCTGCGAAGTACAACCTGTTAAAATGTTTAGCCATAAAGGAAGCAGCTAATGAAGCTAAATGAAATATGGACAAGGAAATTCCAAATCTGGAAATAACAAATTGGGTGTCATGCAATAATAGAGGAGGTTTGTTATATGTTAAGAAAGAAACATTTGAATTATTTAAAAGTATTAATGTGATTGTGGAGCCCTTTTACAATGGTACAGCGTTACTAGAATTTAACACAGATAGGAAAATGAAGGTTTTAGATGAAATTTTTAAAACTAAGGAAATTATTTTGAAATGGGCCAACATATAAGCTTTATCAGATGTTCCTGACAGCCCAGAAATAAGAAAGTATATTCTCAATAAGTTAATTGAAAGCTTTCTCAAGTTGCGTGGTAAAGGGTTAACCCTGTACTTGAGGGCCAAGTATTTCACAAGCATCAAAGAAAATCAAAGATCTACACCAAGCTTGAGAAAAGAGTTAAAAGAAAAGAGTGGGAAAAAAAACACCAAAAATGGCCCATTAAAAACCATTAAAGATAATTCCCTGCCTCTTAAAATTAAAGGCATAGTTCAAGATCCAAGAGGGGATATTTATTTGGTTTAAAATAAGCTTACCCCAAGTTATTACCAAGTATCTTATCAACATTGTTCCTAAAATGTTCCTTTGGTACAAAAATGTACCAGTAGAAATTTTGTGATAAAAATAAACACTTATTTTTTTGAAACAAAACTATTTCAAACAATTTTTTATTTACTTTTCGAATTGCCAGTCGTAGGTGTTTTGATTATGTTCTCCAAATCTTTAAAATTGTTAAAATTTTTACTATAATGCAACACATCCGGATTTGTGTTTCCCCCGCAAGTTTCTCGTAATGGGTAATGGCCTAGTGAATAAAATTTCGATGGTGCTCCTAATTTCTTGATGCCCTAAGCAATTGCTTTTTTTGCCTAATGGTTAATCCAGGGCTGCACAGATGGTCTCCCCACGAGTCATTCGTTGGTGTTTACTTTTGGCCGCCTACGACTACGAACTAGCAAATGTCGACGCACTAAGTCGTCTTCCAGTAGCGACGTCAGCATTTGACGCACCTTGTCCTTCCGAGGTTCTTCTCCTAGAGGAGGTTTCCGATGTATGTGTAGACGCAGCTAAAATAGCTCATTCAACAAAGAAAGATTCAGTATTGTCCCGAGTCTCACTCTGGGCTCTGAATGGTTGGCCGGATACCGCACCGGACGATCGTTTTTAACCCTATTTCCAAAGGTGGGAGGAGATCAGCGTCCATCGTGATTGTGTACTTTGGGGTAGTCGGGTAATAATTCCCGAGACACTGCGATCAGAAGTTCTACAGCTTTTACATGGTTCACATCCTGGAATTGTCCGAATGAAAGGGTTGGCACGTAGCTACGTTTGGTGGCCGAAGATGGACAGCGAGATTAAGCATACAGTAGAAGCGTGTACCACTTGTCAAGAATCCCGAAGGAGCCAGTGGCGTTGCTGAGAACTCAGAGGCCCCCTCGCAAAAATTTCTATGAGGCCCCCCTTTTTAATATTTTTAGGTTAGCGCCCCCCCCCGAAGCTCGAGGCCCCCCTTGAAGCTCGAGGCCCCCTCACCACGGGCCCTGCGGACCATCAGCTACGCCACTGGAAGTAGCCCACCGAAAGTACCTGTTCATCCTTGGGAATGGACTGAAAAACCATGGTCTCGTTTACATATAGATTTCGCCGGTCCCTACCAAGGACAAACCTTTTTCTTGGTAGTTGATTCCCATTCTAAATGGCACGAAGTCCTTCTAGTGTCTTCCATGTCCTCGAATAGCGCCATTACTAAATTACGAACTCTCTTTGCAACTCACGGACTACCAGACACTATTGATTCCGACAATGGATCCACATTTTCGTCTGAAGAGTTTGGCAACTTTTTAAAGACGAATCACATCCGCCAAGTTTTCGTTGCGCCATATCACCCATCGTCTAATGGTCAAGCGGAGCGCATGGTTGCAACTAAAAAAGAGTCCCTAAAGCGAATTATTAAAGACGACTGGCAAACAAGTTTTCTATATTCACAACATACACTTCCTTGTACTACTACCGGAAAGTCACCAGTTGAATTGTTGATGAATCTCCGATTAACTTCACTATTGGACCGTCTGCATCCGGATTTAAACAAGTCAATGCGTAATAAACAAGAAGAAATAGCTTCTACAGCACAGTCTCAGACGCACGTTCGTACATTTGCACCCAAAGAGCCGGTATACATTCGTAAGTATTCGACGGGACCTCGTTGGACACCTGCTACCATCGTGGACGCCACAGGCCCAATATCTTATCGCACATCCTCTGAAGATGGTATCATTTATAGACGCCATATCGATCAAATACGCTAACATGTTCCGCCTCAGATATCACCAACACCAACTCAACCTCCGCATACTGAAGAATTCCACGTCAACGCTCCAAGGCACTTCCACCAGAAACTGATCGCGTTTCGCATCCACCTGCACACGATATCGAGACATTCTGCAGCGGCGAGTCATCGGCTATTACTGCTGCAACTCCTCGACGCTCAACACGTACCACGATCGCTCCAAAATACTTGGACGACTATGTACACTATTTTAAGAGGGGAGGAGTGTTATGTATCGTCCATCCGCTAGTGGCGCAACCTCTGCAGTACCGGCTTTTACGTTTTTCAAGCAGAAGAACAGAGACGTCCAGGCACGACAGCGTTAGATCTAAGACATTCTTAGTCTTTCATTAATGTTAATATTTCATTTATATAGTGTAATGAATGTGCTTAATAATAACTCATGGTTTAATTAAAACGAGTAGTCTTCATTTCCATACTAATACATAATACTGATTCTGAAACCATAAATTAATGATTAAAATTACAGAAAATAATGCAATTGATAATTAAAGTATAGCTTTATTTACCATCAGATATAGTGTCTCGTTCATTTCTTTGAATTACATGGGATCTGGATGATCGCTGGTGGGTCCCTTTCCCCCCACAAAATGCTCTTCACATAAGTAAAACGTTTGGATTTTAAGTTTATTTATTGTGAGGAGTTCATCAAATCGACCGCACGCCTTAATCCACCGCAGTCTCTTTTTAATATCCTTTCTTGGTCTTGGGAATGTATAGAATCCCTTTACTTTAGACCCAGGCTTAAAATACATAGTACAATTTCGACAAAGGGAATACATTTTTTTATTTTTAACCATTTTTATAGAAATTACGTCTAATCGTATATAAAACTAGGTTAATTACTTGTATATTTCACCAAAACATCATAAAAGTAAATAAATCGATCGAAGGAATTGCACCACGAAAAGGCGCCAATCCGCCATTTAAACACAATGACCTTGATAATCCCCAAAAATTTGGCGTGAAGTGGAGACTCGCGCTACGCTCGGCGGGTTAGTGAAGTGGAAGGCTTGCTATTGCCCGTCCTCTTTAGATTTCAAAGTCCGTGATCATAGTACGTTTGAGAAAGTGGATTATGAGGTCACCACTGACCTCTCCTTTTTGGATGGCGTCACCACGAGACGGTACTCAAACCCGCGAATTTGAATTCAATTTAAAAGAGTTGTCTCATATGGTTCGTTCTTAGACCATTTTGTTTATATCAAAATATTAGAGATATTTTTGGCAATAGTAAGCCAAAATTATAATACGGGAGGTCACGTAAAGGTTTCTCTACGTTACTATAGCTATAGTTATTGAAGATAGAAAGAGCGCGCACTCGACTCGATAAAGATTTTGATGTTTGAAGTCCATTTGCGAAATGGGCCTGCCAGTAAAGTATTAAAAAGCTTAAGCCCTTGACATAGAGAAAAAATTTCATACTTTAATTTTTTATGGTTTTATTTTATGGAAACACCTATTGAAACTTAAATTTTTATTTAAATAGATAATTCTATAAAATAAACTGAATAAAAATAAAACATATAATATGAAGCTCTTTCGTCACAAGACACTTCCTTATTAGTATGTTCTTCACACGTGCGATTTGCACTAGCGCTAGAAAAACCTATATTCCTCGGGTCTGAAGCGCGTACTCTAAGACTTGATTTGTAAAAGTTAAAGACTGTCACGTAAGAGCCACATTTAAACAAGAAGGCCAGGATACTTTATAAAACGAACTATTTAATGTTCTTCCAAATCTTAAGCTTATAGTAACCATTTTGCTCGACGTTTGAGTGTTTTATTTTATGTGGCGTTACCGTAGAAAAACATTTTCCCACCAGCTCTAGGGATAAAAACTTATTTCAACACTTTTATTTAATGTTGTGTTATTGTAAAGTTAAAAATATATATTATCACTGTTTATTTAACTATCAAAATTTTCAAGTTCCCTTTCACCGTAATTTTAAATATCAGATTACCGTTAAGTAACATAAAACTAATTTGACCGTTAATTTTACCACAAAATTTGATACGTTCATATGACTGTAAATTTTAGGGTGAATTACCGTTCGGTTACGGTAATTTCTTAGAGTGTATCACCAAGACTAAATGGTGAGTCGTACTTAACCTTTCTACAAGACACTTTACCAGAGCTACATGAAGACGCAGTGGCGGATTGGGGTCTAATATTTTGGGCTGCCAGAAGACAAAGGGCCCCAACTTAAACAACTATAACCAGAGAGTGTGAAGATTATGAGAGGCGTCTCTTCCTATTCCCGTAACGTTAAAATTTCGTACAAGATTTTGAGAGCGCGCGCCCATAGGAGAGGTTACGAAACTATCCGACACACGATGTCGCTACTGGAAAATTTTTAAATTTTGTAAATACCCGGAAAATATTTTTCACAGTCATGGCTGTTGAACATAGTTGAATTATGCTAATTTAAAATTTATAAAATTCAATTCCATGAAAAATAAAGAAACGTAAGTACAAGAAAGCGGACTATTTATAATATTTTAATACGAAAAGAATTAATTTGTTTGATTAACCAAGGAAATTCATTGGAAATTTTATGAAATGGCCGAGGCTTAACGAGAACACAATAAATTAAAAATATGATGTAAATAATATAAATTAGAGAGGAATAAATAAAAAAATACGAGGAAACCTTGAAGTAGGTAAAATGAGATTAATGTTGTATTTTTAATAGTTTCCTATCTAATGTTTTCTGGGTTTTCATGTATTCATGGTCGAGATCTTGTTTTTTAAGGGAACTATGTATGCAGAATTCTATGAAAAAAGATATCATGTTTTGGTATGCAGTTGCACATGGAGAATCTTTGGTAGCTTTAAACCATTTCTTGTCAATTCTTCGGGTGATGAATCTCTCCAAACGTCCTTTAAAGGGACTTTCAAGGGAGAGCTTTTGGGGGTGTGAGGGGTACGGAAGTCGATTCAAAAAACTTCATTCGGACGCCGTTCGTTTTATTTACAGAGAGCGCCGCGTAAAAATTTGGCGCTGTCTGTATAGCCAAGTTTCAGGCCCGTAATGCCCTAAAAACGTGTTACTCAGTACGTATTTTCTTTGGTTGTCGCCACGAGTTCGGCATTAAGTATATCGCGACTTTTTGATCACCCTGATTATTATATAAAGTAATGGAGTCGGATTCTACTGAAAGTAGAGTTTGCAAGTTCTCTCCCCACTGGTTTAAGGGGTTTTCCCCCGAGATCTTCGGTTTCCCCTTCCATAAAAACTTGTTGAGGTTAACGGTAGTAGTTAGTGTAGGGAGCTGTTGGCTCGAACGCGTGGCATGCAGGGCTTGTCACCACCCTCCTACGCATTATAACCCGGCCACCTGAATTAAAGGCTTCAAAAGTCGCTTGATGACTTAGGCCTAAGGTGGTGTCTCGGGTATTAGCCTAGCTGATCCTCGTTTTAATTAAACTTTAGTTTTCAAGAACATGTACCTTTAAGTGAAAGGTTAGAATTGAAGTAAGGTTTTTTTTTATAGTTGGAGATATTAATTACTTTATTAATGCAATTCTTTATTTTGTAGTGGCTCATTTGGAAGTTCTCATTATCAGAATATTTCAGAAAATGATCTTTCCACTGAACATCGAAATGCACACGAGGAAAATGTGAATTCTTCTCTATGTATGATTGAAACAGAAAAATTGTTTGCACAATTCCTACAATTTGTGAGGTAGAAGAATGTGGAAGGCCAGTAGTTTTCAAAAAGTATTTTAAAGGAGCAATTCTGTATGTATCATGGACATATAAGAAATCATCTCCACATAAAGGCCAATGGACCTCTGCAGATTCTAATTTAAACCTTAAATTAGCTTCGAGTATGTTATATTCTGGCAGTTCGTTCACTAAGGTAATTTTTTTTAAAACAGATTTAGTATATTTTGTAATTTCAAAGACATGTACTGGTAAACCAGCTTAAATTTGAACCTTGACCTTTGTATATTCAAGTGGCTACATTTTAATATATTATTGTTTTAATTGTTGGAATCATTCCTGTCATTCTTGGGTCTTCAAGAAATTAGCCACACTTTGTTGTACAAGCTGTGCAATGAAAGTTGCTACCCAGCGGTTTTGCAATTTTGGGATACACTTCAGGTTTCTCTACTAACTAGATGTAATGAACCATTAGTTGTCGCTCTGGACGCAAGATTGGATTCACCAGGATTTTCAGCTGGCCTATGTACTGTAACAACAATTGATTTAAACACAAATAAAATTTTGGCAATAGAGTTTGCTGAGAAGTGTGAAACAGACCAAAAAAGTGTTAACATGGAGCCACTGTGTTTCCGAAGAGTCATGGAGAAATTGACAAAGCATTGCAAGATTTCTGAAATTATAACTGATGGACACACCCAAATAAGGAAAATAATGAGTAAGAGGTTTAACAACTTTTATTAATTTTTTATATTACTCAAAAGCTGATAACTTCCAGTCATTAGTGTACTAATTAAATTTAGCACTACCATCGTAAGCGTGAGACACAATAGTGACTGAATCAGTTGAATACAGTTAGTATCTTTGCGACAAGTTTAGATTGGATTTTAAATTGTAGGGCCGTGGTTTTAATCTCAGGTGATATTGATTGCTTTTTTTTTTATTTCTAGGAACAGAGTATCCGAACGTGAAGCATTCGCATGATATCTGGCATGCTGCAAAAATTTGAGAAAAAGACAAACTAAGGTAATAATTCTAAACCATTTCCTTAAATTTATATTGTATGGTGTAATCTTTGACTTATCCTAAGGCAAGTAAAGAAAAGGGTGGGAAACCCATAACTGAATGGATTGATGATCTCATAAACCATTTTTGGTGGACAGCCGAAAACTGTGAGCAAGATGAAGATTACATGATAGTAAGAATTCAAATAGCAGTAACCTAAACGATAAAAAATAGATCAATTGTTAAAGGGATAATGAAATCGGAAAATACAGTACCTTGAAACTATTCAGCGTAGTTTTTATTGTTTTAAAATTTGAGTTAAAATTTTTTCTAATGACTGTAAATTGGAAAAAGTTGTAGTTTTGGAAGCTGAATAGCTTGAAGGTATTGTATTTTCCGGGTTCATTATCCCTGTAAATTTACTTCCCGACAGTGCTAATATCCTGGTGGTAGGCCAACTTGTTCTGCGGTTGGCCTACCACCAGGATATTTGCACTGTCGGGAAGTAAATTCATAGGCGGTCAGGCAGAAGAAAACCTAGGCCGTTAAGCACATTGTTAAAAACTAAATTAAAAAAGACGCAGAAACGGATGAAATTCACAATAAATTTATTTTAAAAATATATTTCCTCCAAAGATTCGATTTTAAAAATCCATTTTTTAATTTAGTAAAAAAAAATTATAGGATCTGTGGCTGACATCTCTTCATCACATAACTGACGACCATGATTGGGGAATGGGAGCCTGTTATCATGATGATATAGAAAACCAAGATAAAACTTACATTGAATATGACAGTGTTGCTTACCACAAATTAGAGTCTATAATTTGTGATAAAGGTTTTTTAAAAGATTTCCATTATTATGAAAATTTTCGGTAAGAGTAAGATGGTTGGTTATGTGCTCCAATAAAATCAAAAGCGATATTAAAGTTTGTGATCGCATGATGTGTACAAATAAAATGGATTCTTTTTCGATCAACAAAACCACGTTGTGAGAGACAGTCTAGGGAATGGTTTTATTGGAGTGCATATAATTATTTGGTTCATATATATAAAATGTTACGTACAATTTTAGACACACTGGATCATTGGAATCGTTTCACTCCCTTATTCTTTCATATGCTTTGAAAAAATTGCCATTTAGGTATGAGTATTTAGCTATGTTTGTTGAATATGAACTAATAAAGGTCTTTTATAAAGAAACAAATCTTATATGATTAGAAATATATTAGCTGCCATTGACTTCAATGGAAATGTATATCGACCAACTACGATTGACAAAAATGAATCTGAAAGGTATTTTTTTTATTAATAGTAAATTTTAAATAAAATATGATGAAATACAATTTATATTTTACTGTTCCCATCTATTTTCCAGGTATAAACGAAACTACTCCAAAGCCACTACCAAGTATTCTGTTGTACCAGTGAAAATTCCCAAGTCAACTCATCAGTTACAAGAGTTAATGGATATCACTTTATCTAAAGAAGTGGTGAGAAACAGCACTGAAATGTTTCCAATGGACCTTAATAAAATATCCCTCCTAAAGAATGAACCACTATGTCCTAGCAAAGAAGAATTAATAATGTTGCGTAAGGCTAAATCGAGATTTACTAAATAGATTTAGTTTTATAAAATTTTTATTAAACTTTTTGACTAAAAATATTGCATTAAATTTACATATGAAATTTAAACTACTTTTCCTTGAGACTTGTAATATGATTTACATATTGCCCCTACCTCTTCTTCCAAATCTACCTCTACCTCTTGGTACACCTTCGCCTATACCGTTACGAACAAGTTCAACTTCTCGAAATCCTTGATACCAGCCATTTTGACTAGGAAACTCTCTGCGTATTCGCATTACTGCGCAGGATGGAACAACTCTCCTGTTGTATCTTCCAAGAGGGCCAAGTTGCCAAGCAGTGAATTGCTTGTAAGCCGCATACCTAAAGTATAGATTATCATCTAGGTTTCGGTAGTTACCTACATCCCTTCTAACTTGCATTTGAATTTGTAGTAGAACTCTATCGAGAATAATTTCTCCAAATCTTCCATCAGTTACACAGCCAGTTCCTCTGAATTAAAATAATAAAATTTCTAAATAGTTCTTCCAGAGTTTGTCAATCTATGCCAAAGTTCAAAAATCTGTGCACTGTTGCTAACTAAATTTGTAAACTAAATATATACCTTTACTTGCACAGCATTTATTTTCAATTGGTGTATCCATAATTGTGCAGTTCAAACAATAACACCACGAAGGAACATCATTGGGCAGTGGAGTTGGAGAACTTGGTGTTTCGGCATCGGATGGTGGTAATGTTGGAGAATTTGGTGATATGGCATCGGAAGTCGGTGAAGTTGATTCAATTGGATTGGTTTCGTTAGTCTGTTCGCCAACAGATTTGTACATAAACCCATCTTTAGAGATGGTGGCAGCAGTTTCACTTGTGTTTTTAATTGCGGATACTTATCAAAAATTTTGTTTACTACATCTTACATCTCGCGCCCCACCTGATGATAATTTTGAATTCTCCTAAAAACACCATTCAATGTAACAATGTTCGAAGAAATTTCCACAAAAAACATTGGAATTTTAATAACTTACTTGATCCCAACTAAAGACGCTTCCATTGCTTTTCTTTAAAACTTTTCTTTGGGGTGTTGTTTCTTTAATCTTACGATTTACTGGCTTCGTCGTAGCTTTTTTGGACTCTTTGTCCTCAAACATTGGATCTGGCTTTCCATTGTTGCACCCTAAGAACATTTTCCCACAATAACATTGATTTGTACATTTTCTTCCATTCGCCCGAAATATACAAACATTTCGCCCGGTTTTTGCTTAACAATTTGATTTACAAAAACACTTAATTTCCGATGCCATAATTAGGCTTAAACGAACACTAGTACAAAGCACCAGTATCACAATAATAACTGGCATACCACGTGTGTAAACCTTTTTTGTGTGTGGTACTATTTACGGCGAAAAAAAATGCGAGTGTTTGAAAACTTCGTTGATGACGTCATGCTGACGGTTCCTGTGACGTTTTTTGAATCGACTTCCAACCCCCTCACACCCTCAAAAGCTCTCCCTTGAAAGTCCTTTTAATATTTGTCATGTGCGATAAAAGCTTAAAACTGGTGTCAAATACTTCATTTGTCTCTGTTACAAATTTGAGGAAATTATCAGTTGGTACGATGATGGTGCTGATAGAAGAATTCTATGATGTTTTGAACGCTTTAAAGTAAGAGAGCAGATTTGTTGGGTCAACAATTTGATGGTCTTTTTGAGTTGACTTATGCAAGAAGAGCATTGATGGTTTGAGTAGCAGCGGTAAATTAAATATCCTGAAATATAATTAAGAACATTTAGTATTAGCAGTGAAGTATGACGAGGCAGTTCAATTATAAAAGCATATTTCTTTATTACATAGTTATGAAGGGGAGAGTCAATTCTCATATTTTACAAGGCTATATATATATCACTTAAACCGGAAGCCGGGAACGGAAGTCAAATAGTAACTCTCCGAGCGCCATCTATCGATAAATATTACACTAAGTAGTTTAAGGTTTTTAAGGCACGATACTCAAATATTACAACTTCCCTTTTTTTATATAAAAATTTCGAAGGCTTCCTGACTATACGGCCAGAACGAGTAGTGACTTCTGTTTCTCTGCTATTCGTTTCTGGATGTTGTGTGAATGGAGGGCATCTTGACGGAAACGGCGATGGTAGTATATGACGTTGCGGTATTGCTGGCAATGCGCTGGTGTCCGCATTACTCCGTGGTTCGATACGTGTAGTCAATGATTTAGTTGGAGTTTCTTGTAGAATAGGGCCGTCATCGTGTAGGTGACGATCTGGTTTCATAGAGGGCACTAAAGGTATAATCGACCTTTCTAGGGTAGTTGGGTGATGTCTCACTGATGTTGTAGAGGTATCTCACGGCCTGTTTGTGCGTATCGATTCTGACCAATTTCTTCCCAGTCAGTCCTCGGCCTTACAGGTGCTTGAAAAGAGTCTTGAATTAGTGGTTGTGTTGTTGTAATAATAACGTTACCTCCTTGGTAGCCTGTCTCGTCATTCACTGGTTTTTTCGTGACTGGCTGTATGTTCTTTGAGTTCTGAGGACATTCCGTTAAGCTCTTGCCATTTGACTGCTTGGGGTTTGAGTCATACTCATGTTGGTGACGTGGGCGTAAATGCATACGGGTCCGACGGATCATTTTTGCATCTGATGTAAGTAAGATGTACGAGTGTGGTTCCGCTGCTTTGGAGTGTATGGTAGCCGGTAGCCAATATCGGTGTCCCGCCTGATAATAAACTTGGTCTCCTGGCTGAAACTCGAATGGAATCGGATTCCGCAGTGCTTTTTGAGTCTGAATCATAGTGCCTTGTCTCTGGTGCAATACCTCACGAATCTTTCGTAACTGGCGGCCCATGAGCATCTGTGCGGGGGTAGGCAAACGACCAATAGTTGTAGAACGGTATTCCATTAATACGTAATGTAGATCTCGGTCATCTTGTTTGGCTTTGATCAATAGGTTTTTTATTGTCTGAATAGACCTCTGTCATACCATTAGATTTAGGGTAGTATGGACTGCTGGTAAGATGTTGCACTCCCCATTCCTTTAAAAATTCTTTAAATTTATACGAACCAAAGGGCGGCCCGTTGTCCGATATTAGTCGTTGAGGAGCCCCATATCTCGCAAAATGTGGCCTTAAAATTCTATGACGGTCTAAGTTGTTGTTGTGTGCAGCTCCTTCGCCTCTATAAATTTAGAGAAATAGTCAACGAGTAAGATTAATTTTGCACCTTCGACTTGAAAGAGGTCCGTCCCAACGGTTTCCCAGGGAAGCTCAGGCACTGGGTAAGGTTGAATCGGAATGGCTGGATTAGCAGGGTCTCTTTTCCGACATATAGGGCAGGCACGAACAAAGTCGGTGATGTCTGTAGTTATCTGTGGCCAGTATACATGCAACTTTGCCTTAGCTAAACAGGCTGTGACACCTTGATGAACTGCGTGGAGTTGTCTCATAACTTCTTTCCGCATGATAGTTGGTATGACTAAACGGTTGCCCCGGTAGATCAGTCCATCAGCCTCGTGCAGCTCCTCTTTAATTGGCCAATAAGCAGAAACGTCCATAGGCACCTTTTTCTGCGAAAAAGGCCAGCCATGCTGAATATAAGTAGACAACATTTGGTGTGTCGAATCTTCTTTAGTCGAGTTCTGTAGAGTTTTACGTTTCTGTTCTGAAAGAACTGTCAAAGCATGTATGGCCACATGGGGCCCTTCCATTTCCTTGGTATCCATGATCATGTGTGCGAGGGGCGCACGAGAGAGCGTATCTGCTATTGGAAGTTTGCTTCCTGGAACATATGAGAGTGTGAAATTATAACGCATTAAACGTAAAACCATCCGCTGTAGGCGTGGCGACAACATATGCATAGGCTTATGGACAATCGAAGTAAGCGGTTTATGATCAGTTTCTATATTTACGTGTCTTCCAACTATGTAATAATGAAACTTTTCACATGCGAATAAAACACCCAGAAGCTCTTTCTCTATTTGCGCATAATTTTTCTGGGTAGGAGTTAGAGTGGTCGATGCATATTCTATTGGCCTCTGGTTTTGTAAAAGTGCCGCACCAATGCCGTTCGAGCTTGCATCAACAGTAATCTTGCACGGACAATTTGGGTCGAATATTGTGAGAATTGGAGCGCGTGCTATTAAATCTTTCAGAGAGTCGTACACGATTTGCATATTGGAGTCCCAGATGAACAGAGCGTCTTTCCGTAGGAGAGCTCGAAGTAGTAAGGCCTGTTCGGAGAGTAGTATAAAACTAAATATGAACATGTAAAAATCCAAGATGGCCGCCAAGATGGCCACCAAAACAACCCCCCACCCCCCAAAAATATTTCCAAAAACAAAAAATTTTTGTCCTTGGAAAAATCGAAAATATTTAAATCTCAAATTTCACCTTGAAGCTGATCTTTGACCTCGACGCCTGACACCTGTCCACCACCCCTAAGCCTCGGTCTATCACACCAACAAGTTTGGTCACGATCGGACAAGGTCGAACCGAGATATCGGCGGTAATATGTGACCCCCACGATTACGTCAACTTATTTACTTTTGGTGTCATTTTTTTCGTTTTTTCGCCGTTTAAAATGCTAATTAGTTATTTGCGAGATGGGGAAACGTATTCGCGACCTTCGCTTTATATCCTTGGCAACTTTTGGCCCCACCCAAAATACTTTAAATAATTAAACTAATATAAATAAGTTTTCATTTTTCGCAAATATTTTATTATTTTAAAAACAATGCTAGTTTAAGTAATCAAAAAAACACAATTAGTTATTGTAATATTTAATAACTATGATATTTCAATATATTTTTTAAACACTTAACAACATATGAAACACTACCAATAAAACTAAAAGCTAACAAAAAAAATTAATAATAAAGAATTAAAGAAGGTTGTATAAATAATTTGAAGGCTGAAAAATATAAAAACACAATGTTAAAAATATTTTAAGTGTATAATAAAAATAATTATAATTACATCAATTCGTAGAAGGTATTTTTCCTCTTCGGTACAAAACAAGATGTCGGGTTGGAAATTCAGGCTAGAATTTATAAATATAAATAAATTAACCTATTAAAAACGAATATATCTAAAAAATATTTACCACAAGAATTCTTTTTGTTGCTCTAACATCGCACGAATAAAAACACTGGTTTTGGTCTTAATCGCTTCGGAAGTATATAGTTCGAGAATGTCTGAATTAAAACAGATCGAATGTTGTACAGTACCAACATGTTGAATTTGATCTAACATATGAAGTTCAGACTTTAAATTCTTGTGATTCCATCGCGAAATTTGACGAGTATTACAAAAGAATAAACATTCTTACTACTCGAAAAGAGAGAATTTTTAAAGATCGCGGCAAAGAAAGTACAGGCTTTAGATGAAATTCACCAGACATCTTGATTCTAGATTTCTTTTGGTAAAATCCTTTACATTGAGATTTTATAGTTTAAGCCTGACATATATTTTTAAAATTTAAAAATATTGCCTTTGGGAATAATTATTAATTTTTTAATACAACTAAGGTTAACTAATTATCCCTATCCTTCTTAAACAAGTTTTTATAAATTAATAAAAACAATTATATTCAATTTTTAAAAACAACCTAGTACAAAATGTACTTATACAATTTTCAGTTAATATACTATTCAATTACCAAAAAAAACATAAAACATTAAAGTTTAACCGATATTAGTAGAAAAAAATCAGAAAGAATAATAAATAATCAATGGTTCGTTTGATATAGGCGATAGATTGTATCCCAGATGAACTTTGTTGAAATCGGTTTTAAACAAGAAATTTTCAAGAAATGTTTTAAATAATCATTATAATAATAATAATAATAATAATAATAATAAATATAAAAAAGTAATATTAATAAAAAAACAAAAAGATATTTATATCAGACAATTAATTTAACCAAAAAATTTGATACCTGACAAAAAAGATAAGAATATCATTTCTTGAAAACTTATTGGATAAAAAAGATGAAAACAAAGAATGTTTGCTATAGAAAAGAAATGTTAATAATCTCAGGTAGACTTTTAAGATTGCGGTTAGGCTCAAGGGTATATAGCGCAAGAGATGAAAAAACAAAAAAGATAAGAATAATAAAATTTCTTGAAAATGCGTTGGATAAAAAAGATGAAAACAAAGGATTTATAATATAGAGAAAAAAGAACTTTACACCAATCCCAACATTAAATTAATAAAGCTAGTTAAAAAAGAAAAAGTAGATTATGAAATATTAAAAACAACCTCCACCACCTGAATTAAATTAATAAAGCTAGTTGATTTGGAAAACATATTTAAAAAACACTTAAACTTTTTAAAATAAGAACATTTAAAATAAAAAATATAAAACATTTCAAAAATTAAAATCTTTCACCAAAATAAACAAATAAAAAAATAAAAACACAAAAAAGTCTTTAAATAAAAAATTAAAATTTTATAAGGTTTGAGTCCTATTTCAAAAAATAAATAGTTTTAGTTTTTTAAAAAAATAAATAAATTATTGTAAATACCTTGAGTCGCAGTTGGAAAAGTTGCCGACGATCGTTTAAATTGTGATTTGGTCGAGATAATTTGCAACTAAAAATAAAAATATTTATTTTAATTATTGTAATTTTTTTTTGAAATTAGTATTCCTTACTCTAAAGTTGTAACTATTTTATCTTCTTGTCGATCCAAATCATTAATAAAAAATAGAACGATCATGCCTAATTCTAAACGGATGGTATATCTCGTTAGGCGAAAGTCAGTTGTAATTAATAATAGTTTTTTTCGAAAAAAGGAAACTTGTTGTAATTGAAAGAGTAACAAAAGGTCACGTTGAAGGCTCCTACGATTTTTGTGTTGGCGAAACCATGGGATCTTATTAAAATTTTGATATAGGCGCATATGTTTTCCAATTAGGCGTAAAATTTCGTAAGAAAACCAGCCTTCAAGAGAGGATTGAGTGTGGAACAAAAAGCCGTCAAACTCAAAAGCCTCGTGGGGACAGACAAAATTAACAGAATGAACGTCAAATAGACAAGAATTGTTATTGATTCTTCTAGAAAAAACCGAAGCGAAAACAGCTGGCAATAATTTGAAAGAATTTTTTATGAAGGGACAGGCAAAAACAATTTTTTTAAAGGGTTCTATTAATGCTTTACACTCAAGAAAGACAGTTCTCATACAGTAATTTCCAACTCTAATTGAAATATCGTTAATTTTAAAAAGGTTATAATTCCTAACTTTACGTAAAGCTAAATATTTTAGTGAAAAAGGGTTAATAGCGAGAGGATGAGAAATCTTACCAGAAACAGTCAAAACTTCGCGAGAGCCCATGGTTTATAAAAGGAATACGTTGAAAATCACGCTTTTATAAGAAAAAATTTCAGAATATTTAATTTTTACATCCTGATTTTAACCTGTTTTAAAATCAAGTCAAAAGACAATTTTTTATCAAATACACCCTGCAGAAATATAATTTTATCCCTTCGTTTAAATTTTATACCTCGCAGAAATATATTTCTTCCCATAGAATTTTAAAACATCTAACCCTGTAATTACCAAAATTCTTACATCTATAATCGATTTTTAAAGCAAAAAAAAATATTAAAACTCTTAGGGCGTTGTCTTTTTTGTCACGAAATTAAATATAAAGTCCTTCAAAAAAATAATTAATAATTTTATATTTTTATACATGTCTACATATTTAAATTGTTATTCACAAACAATTTTAAATACCGTTTACATACTGATAAATTATAACTAGGTTCTATCCTTGTAGTATTAATCACTTTAATATTCAAGGTTTTATATTTTGAAAAAAATTAATGAGAAATACATTTGGTATAAAATGGCAAAATTTTACTATTGAATCATAACAGGTTAAAATGGCTTCCACAAGTAATAGTCAAATCTCCGCGAGTCAGGTAGTTTCAGTTTTTGATAGGCCCGAAGAGGAGATGTTATTCAGAGTCGGACGAATCAGATGGGGACTATATTCAAGAGGTTCGTCGCATGTCAAACATCGAAGAAGTTGGAATCGAACAATCAGTGAAAGTCAAGAAAGGGGGAGTGTCTTACGAAACTAAAACTCCGAGAAAAAAAGCGAGCGACAAGGGGTTATATCTAGATATCCAGATATATTCATATAAAACATCAAACATCTTCCCCAAGATGAACTCTGGAAGGGTGATTATAAAAGGGTGAAATTCTTAGCTAACACCCTATCCATGGATGTTATTCGAATCATAAACTCAACAAACAGGCTGAAAAAATTAATTGAGCAGACGGAAGGAAAAATTGTTGTTCCACCCACGAAGGCAAGTTAAACTCATTAATTAATTATTCTTAATAGTAATTAGAATAATATTTTAGACCTGGAAACGAAATTAGAATATGGAAGACTCCAGTGATTACGATTCGGACTCTCAATTAGACTTTTCATCGTTAAACAGTTTTAATTATAAAAAGTTTTATAAAATTAAAAAATTAAGCCCTAGAAATTCAAAAAAGTTTAAATGTAAACAATTGGATATTGACCTAGAGCTAATAGACTTAAACGAAATCCCCACACATTTATTTTTTACAGTATTTGAAAAGATTCTGTTTAAAATTATCAAATACGTAAGACAACAAGCACCCGGTTTCGATTTCCTCAGATTTGCAATTCAATCGGAAAATTTAGAACATCCAATTAACATTAAATTTATTAAAATTGATCAGTTAACTGTTTCTCGAATATTTAACCATATAGCTCGCGTTGCTCAATCGAAAAAAGATTTCTTACTAGATGGAGAAATTAAATTTAGTATAATTCTTTTGAAATCCCCACAGAAAATGGGAAAAATATTTTTAGCTTTAAAAAACAGAGATATTATCGATCTTGATGCTTTTTTGAAAACTAAAACCAATTTTTACTATATAAACAATATCGATAATTTGTGCGTGGCGAGAGCTCTTGTGGTCGGAATAAAACTTTGTGAAATTGCCGAGTACAAAAAGAAAAAACTTCCATTAACAAGTGTTCTTAAAGAATATAGAGCCTTAACATTCTTTCGTAGTAAATTACAAACTAAAGCCGCTAAGAAATTGCACGATGATGTAGGAATTGCTCAAGGGGCTGTAGAAATTGGTGATATAGCTAAATTTCAGACATTTTTAGCCCCAAAGTATCAGATAATAATATTTAACGCCACGGAAAATTTTCAAATTTATTTCAAGGGTTTTCCCCCTGCCGAAAATAAAATTCTACTTGTAAAAATTGGCACGCACGTTCATTTAGCTAAAATTCTACATTCCATTTGGGGCGGTGTAGCTTCGTGTTTAGATTGTGAAAAAAAATTTTATTCCACCACACATAGAAACAAACACCCCTGCTTTGACACTAGAAATATAAAATGTAAAAGGTGTTTAGGTCGAGAATTTCACGAAATTTTAGAAATTCCTTTAATTCGTTGTAAACTTTGCAATAGATATTTAAAACAAGGGGAATGTTATAGTTTTCACCTAAAAAATGAAACTTGCAAGCTTTTCCACAGATGCGAAAAATGCTGTGTTCAATTTGAAACTTCAAAAACTCACAAATGTGAAACAGCTTGCAACTCTTGTAAATTTGAACATCCTCCAAACCAACATTATGTTAAACAGTCTACATTTAAAAAGAATCCAAGAGCCTATGTATATTTCGATATTGAAACCATAATCGAGAATAATATACATAAACCTGTTCTGCTAGTGGCCCAAAGCGAAATTTTAAATCAGCCTGTGGAAACTACGGTTTTTGAAGGACAATATTGTGTAAACAACTTTCTCAATTTTTTTGTTTCAACATGAAACTATTTTACTTACTGATGGGAAACGAAAGAGAAAAACTATTAGGCCAAAATTTACCAACCTCATCGTAATGGCCCATAATCTAAGATCTTTCGACGGAATGTTTATTATTTCTAAATTAATTAATCATGTCATTCCCGAGGTTATTTACGATGGAGCCAAGATACTCACTATTTATGTTAAAAGTGTAGACATTCGATTTGTAGATTCTTTGAACTATGTTAGTGCTCCACTAAGACATTTTCCTAAAATGTTTTCTTTGCCTCAATCTAAAGGATATTTTCCCTATATTTTTTGGACGAAAGACACTTTGAACTATTCAGGTAAAATTCCGGACGAAAAATACTTTGAACCCAATAAAATGAAAGAATTTGAATACCGAGAATTTAAAAAATGGTATTCACACAAACAGCTCGAACCGGTCTATTGTATTAAATCAGAATCCAGAGCGTATTGTCTTTTAGATTGTAATTTATTACGCTTAGCTATGCAGAAATTTCGCATCTTATATAAAGAACTAATTGAAATTGATATCAGTAATTATGGGGGTATTTCTCTTTCCGGGGCACTTAATAATGTATTTATCGACAAGTTTTTAGAACCATATACCTTATGTACTATTCCTGCTATCGGTTTGGCAAGTAGACAGAATCTAAGCGAGATTGCATTAAAATATTTATCTTGGTACGAGAAGGAAAATAATTTAATTTTGCAAACTGTCAGATCCGCAGCTGGGGAACAGGCTGTAGGTCCGTATTTTGTAGATGGCTACTGTGAAAATCCACCCATAGTAATTGATGTAATGGGTGATTTCTGGCACGGTTGTCCAAAACATTTTTCTGGCTCGAGCTTTAATTCAATTGTAGGAAAAACATTCAAAGAAATTAGAGAAAGAGAATTAGATCGAAAAGAATTTATTGAACAAAATTTACCAAACCACACATATATTCAAATTTTTGAATGTGAAATATTAGAACTGTTGAGAAAAAATGCCGAGGCGAAAGTATTTTTTAATACAATTAAAATTATTACTAAAATTAACCCTAGAGATTCGCTAGTGGGTGGGCGTGTAGAAACAATTAAGCTGTACTATGAAGTTGAACCCTTACTTGGAGAACAAATCCGATATTTTGATTTTTGTAGTCTGTATGCGTATTGCTTACAAAAAATGGAATACGGTTGTAAAAATGTTAAAGTTATCACGCACAACTTTGATTATGCACCGGACGCGTATTTTGGAATAATTAGTTGTCGAATCCTCCCCCCCCCCCCAGAGACCTCTACTTACCCGTCCTTCCATACCGATTTAATAAAAAACTTTATTATCCTTTATGCAGAAGTTGTGTAATAAATATCGATGACAAATGTACCCACAGTATTGACGAACGCGCTATAACGGTAGTCTTACCTTCGGTGGAAATCTACTACTCAATAAAAGAATGTAACTACAAACTGTTAGAAATTTTCGAAGTATACCATTACAATATTACAACCAATTTTTTCAAACCATATATTGACATTTTTTTTAGAGCAAAAGTTCAAAATTCAGGATTTCCACCCAATATTAAAACATATCAAGAGCAAAAAGAGTATTTAGACGCGATATACGAAGCTGATGGAGTAAGGTTAGAGCCTGAGGAAATTGTTGATAACCCATCCTTAAGAACTTCCGAGAAATTGGCGCAAAATTCGTTATATGGCAGAATGGCGTTAAGAATGGATAAATCATCAACTAAAATTATACATAGATACTCCCAATTAACTGAGATTATAGCAGACACATCGAATAAATTAACAGACTTTCATTTAATCAACAACGATGTTGCCATGGTAAGCTATAAAAAAAAGTGAGCTAGCCCCAACATTTTCAAAAGGTAATGTTATTGTGGCTTCCTTTGTTACCAGTTACGGTCGTATTCATCTGCATAAGTTAATTAATAAGCTGGGAAAGCGTGTAATTTATTATGACACTGACGGAATAAAATTTACACATAAACCACACGAGTGGCTACCCCCCCTCGGTGGTAATTTAGGTGAACTTACGTGCGAGACTCCGAATTCATATATCACAAAATTCGTATCGACTGGACCAAAAAGCTACAGCTATAAACTTGAAAATAATCAGACAATTATAAAAATTAAAGGAATAACTCTTACCAGGGAAAATTCAGAAATCATACATTTCGACGCCTTCAAACAAATGATTTTTGTGCCAAATACCGAGTTTAAGGTGAAAATTCCCTTTAACGTAATAAAAGATAAGTACAAAATGCTTTTACGTGTTGGCAACTGAAGTAAAACTTTCAAAAAGACTTTTTGTAAACGTGTGCTACAAGATAATATTTCTAGTGTCCCCTATGGTTATTTAGAATGTGAAAATGATGAATTGTAAAATAAAGTTGTCTTTTAATTATAAATCTAAAAAACATGTAACAAAAAACTTTGCAAAACAGGTGTCATTTAACAACATAGTTATCGTAAATGAAATCTCTTCTGAAAATCGAGTAAATACTTTATTTTTAAATAACCTAAGATTTAAACTTTTAACTTCCAAAATTGAATTTTTACTAAAAAACGGGAATTAATAATTTTTTTGGTGAAGGAGATATTATGATTTTATTTTTTATTCAAAATGTTATTTTTGTATGTTATTTTGAAACTTTATATAACTGGTGAAGGAATGGTTTTGATAAGAAACATTAAACCTTTAATAAAATAATTTTTTAAATTTAAAAATGTGTTTGTTTATTTTTTCATATATTCTATAAAACAGTCAATGTACTAACAAAATACGTAGTATGTTGTCTTTGTTTAAACAGTAATGTCTTATATAAAATTTCTTTCACCGTTTCGAATGATGGTGTCAGGCCCTACTATGTCGGGCAAATCAGCATGGGCGAACTCACTAATTAGATGGAGGAATGAATTAATTGATAAACCTCCTATTAAAATTATTTATTGTTATTCGGTTTGGCAATCAGGTTACCATGATTTATCTCAGTTTTTAACCGATATAGAGTTTATTCAAGGACTTCCTCCAATGGACAGCGAGTTCTGGGAATCAAATAGAAATTCTTTACTTATTATTGACGATCTAGCAGACGAACTTTACAAAAATGATCAAATTGCTAAATTAGTTACCGTAGACAGTCATCATTATGAAATTTCAGTCGTATTAATCTCACAAACCCTATTTCCTCGAGGCAAACAATCTCGTTTAATCTCTCTTAATATGTCATATCTAAATCTGTTTAAATCTCCTCGAGATCTAAGTCAAATCCAATATCTGGCCAATCAAATATCTCCAAATAATACAAAAATAATTAAAATGGCCTACGATATGGCTACTAGAGAACCTTACAATTCACTATTTATAGACACATCTGTAACCACTCCAGATAGCTTACGATTAAGATCGTACACATTTAATCAAATCGGACCACAAATGGTAGTTTTTTCCAATAATAAATAATTTACTATATTATTATCAAGTTCATTAAAGAAAATGACACCAAAAAAGACAGTACGTAAAAAAACTACTCCTATTGCAAATCCCTCTGACAGGTTTAAAACACACTATCCATATTTAAATTTATTGTATAAATCTAAAGGAGGGATACGTAAAAATTTATTAGCTAACAGTTCTCCAAAGCAATTAAAAGCCTTACAGACCGTTTGCAAAAACTTGAAAGGGGGTGGAATTATATTATCTAAAGCCAAAAAAAAAACTTTCTAAATATAAAAAAACAATACGGTTCTTAGCCAGTCCGAAAATTTCGCAAAAAAAGAAGCGTGCTCTAATAATTCAGAAAGGTACGGGATTCTTCATACCGGCTTTATTAGGCTCTATTGTTCCTTTAATTGCCAATTTATTCAATAAAAGATAAAATGAAAAAAATGATTTTAGTTCCCGCATCGAGTGTCGGACAAATATCTCAAGAAAATAAACAGCTTGTTTCTCCCCAGGAAACGTATTATAACTTATTAGATAATGAGTTGCAAAATATATTAACTTCTAATTTAAACAGTCGTTCCAAATTACGAGAATTTCTAAAAATACTGAGCGAGGCACGGGAAATGAGAAAAGCGATTCCGGTACCTAAGGTTGAAATTACAAACTTTCAAGCACCCGTACCTGTTGGGTCATTAAATTCCCCGTTCGCCTCGCAAATTTATTCACCTTTCAAAACGCCCGAGGGAGTTAACGCTGGCGACGCTGCGGAGGTGCGTTTAAATACTATGACACGCAAAATGAAAGAATATCTCAGCGAGAGAGAAAACGAGCAGAGTAGAAAATTCCCGAGTCTCTTAAAAAATGTAGAATCTTGGAAGAGGAAAGCATCTACGCCGATTGTTAAGCAACAAAAGACAATTACCGATAATAGAATGCATAAACGATTAAATCGAGAAAATGAAATATTTGAAGAATACTTAGAAAATACCGATATTGGAAGTCAATTAAGCCAGGAAGATGATTGGGATCGAGAGCTGTCTTTGGAGGAGGGTGCTGTCGGTGGTGTTTCAATATCGCCGCAAAGAAAATTAAAATTACCATCCCCAAAAAAATCGCCAAGGCCTAAAAGACAGACCCGCCCTCCTTCTCGTTGGCAAGAATAATAAAAATGTGTAAAAATAATTATGTGTGAAATAAATAAACATTTTTTTTATTTTAAACAAATTGATTTATTTCGTTTCCACTCTTTCATCAAATGAATACATATATTCAACAACGCTAAACTATCATTTCTTTTTAAAACGAAATTATACAATTCGTTAATTATTTTACTGTAAGAAATCCCCACACATCTCGAGGTTATAAAATAAATTACATGAGGTCCGCAGTTTTGGCTTTTATTTGATTTGAATTTATGAGTATTGAATTGAATACGCTTGCTATATCGCTCTAGCAAAAATCCATAGTCACGATGTGATATTCCTAGATAACAAAAAAAGTCCAGAGTGTCGCCCGATTTGTAAACAGCCGTCCAATGAGACCCTGGAAGCGTATCAGGATCGGTGTTGATTACGAAACAATATGATTTTTTTTTAATTGGAACTTTTGGTAATCTATTAGCGGGAAACACTCCGATAAATTTATCTCTCGAGCGGGGGTCACACTTAAGTATAGATTGGATTTGATTAGTGTTCATCTTTCACGTTACTGTCAAAATGCATAATTTCTCATATTGATCTTTTGTTAAGTTGATTCCTCTGATAGATGGTTTCAAAGTCCCGTCTTCTTTTTTAAAATGTCGCACGTCGAAAGTTTCGTTACATTTTACAAGGTATGTATCTCTTCCTAGATCGTAGGCTTTGTCGCAAACTCCAATATCTAAGTTGTATTTGGGACTTCTTTTTTTAAATTTCATCGCGGATGTTACTATTGTTGCGCTCACGCCAAATATTACAATCGCGAGACCCAGGAGAATGTGTACTTTACCCATGGATAACAAAATGTTGAATAAAGACTTTAGCGCTCTACACTTGAATTTTAACTATTTCTTGAGCGTAAAAAGCTCCTTTAATTATATTGCCGGTCAAATCTTTCACAATATACATACAGGGATCTCTCGTAATTACTCTATGATTTTCAAATATTTCGGCTGTAAACGTTCCCTTGTATGCTTTATCAAATGTTGTTTTTGCAACGGCTAATCGAACTTTATCCCCAATTTTTAAATTTGCCTTTCCAATCATACTAAGATTGCCATAGTTTTTTTCCCAAATTGCCGATTCATTGTTTTTATTGAGATCTTTAGGGGCGATTCCCGTTGTTGAATGTTTTCGAGCGTTATAAGATTTTGCAATTAATGGTAGTTTATTAAGATAGTGTAAATCGCCGGTTTTGGTAATTATTTTAAAAATTTTAGATTTTACCGTGCGAACGAGTTTCTCAACCATAGAAGCCTTTTTCTCAGAGTACGTGAGGTAATGGTGGATGTTATAACGCTTTAAGAGAGCGCGAAATGGGGCGTTTCGAAATTCTGTCCCTGCGTCGGTACATAAATTAGGGGTACCCGTTTTTTGAAAATCTCTCTAAAGGCCTTCACAATCTCGCTCGAGGTTTTATTTTTAATTGGCAGAATAAAAACGAATTTGCTTAATATATCCTGAACTAATAACGTATAGCGGTAATTTTTATTAAAAGTTTGTAAAATAGGGAGGTCTAATAAATCGGCCATAAATGTCTCATCAATCGTCGTTACATATAATTTGGTACGTTTAAAATTTAACCTCCTAGCTCTGTGTTGTGTGTAGGTTGGTTGTTTACTGAGAAAATTTTTAATTTCTTTTTCCGAAATTTTGGGAAATTTTTTTCTTAAAGTAACACTGTCAGAATAACTGTATGGGCTTTCAACATCGTAATAAACTTTACTTAATTGTTTGTCTGTTTTTGACAACAACATCTTTAAATATGTGAATAGAAATAATAAAAACAAACTATATTAAAAGTTTTTATTTTAATAAATTAAATCACATTTTAAGTTTGACACATTTTGAACAATATCAAAATATAATTGACTTTCTACTATTAAGGGATCAAGACGAAATTCCTTTTGGAATCTTACAACAATATGATCGTAGTTTAATTGGGGGATAGCTATTAATATCATATTTTCCACTCGGTCTTCAAAATTTGTGCTAAATCCTAGTTTACAAGAGACATCGTGAGCAATCGAAGATTTACAATGCGGATTCTCACAATTTTCGGTAATTTCAAACATTTTATCCGTGAGCTCATGTACAATTATGTCACGCATAATATTTTTTGCCGACAAAATTAAATTAATCTCCTGATCAATTGTATGTTTACAATGTTTTAATCTTTTCCACCCTGCTTGGTTGAGATTAAAACCATAATTTGTTGAATAAAAAAGATGATACAAATGGTTTTTTCCTCTTGCGCAAGCTCGTACATCCACGAGTTTTTCCTTTTGTCCCTTGAAACAGTCGATTTTTATCTTTGAACCTTCAAGAGGAAGCCAGGTGTGAAAACTAGCAACTTGGTCTTCAAAAAAATCAGTTATTTCCTTTTCGAATGTGAATAGAGATTGCCAGGCTTCCAAATTCAGTTCAAATTCGGCGCAAGTGTCTAGTCGGTAAATTTTGATGGATGGATTTACATAACCTAGCACCGTTACTTCTTGTTTAGGTGAGAGACTGTGAGTTCGAGACATCTTTACCACTACGATTTCGCGAAACAACTAACCAATCTTTGACATCGTTGATTGATTTTATTCCGTAATATACGTAACTTGACGCTCTTGGTTAATGACAAATCGGTTTTCGTATTCTCCAATAATAATTATGTTTTGAATATTAGTTAAGGGGGAAGAAAACTTCATTACCATCCGTAAACTACCATTTCGTTGAATTGAGAGATTGTTAGAGTTTGCCGAGGAATCGTAAGTTAAATCAAACGCGAATAATGTATTACCGTTTTTATAATTTTCGTAATCAATACAATTACCAGAGTTATTTCCAATTAAATCCATTGCCGAGAATAGTGAATAATATGACCTAGTATAGAGGTTTTTATTAAAATCTGGAGTTAGAGCAGTTTCTGGTATATTCTGGTCGTCTAATGAAAGTTGTAAGAACGAGAGATTATTATGGTTAAATTGAAAGGGATTTTCTCGACTAGAACCATTGTAAGCTGAATTGTTTATCATTCCGATTATTACACGATTTGGAATTTTACCTAAAAAAATATTTGACTTCACGAAATCGCTCGCGCCTGCTGAAATTGTCAGAGTTTTAACAACAGTTTGTGTTAGATCGTACAAAGCCCTCTGTTTGTGTAATATCGCATTATGTGCCAGCTGGAGATCTGGATTTACGAGAATATGTTTAGCAGTAAGAACCGCATCTTCGATACATAATCTATATTTGATATTAACATCTTCTTGTGAAATAATTATCAATTCATCGGAATTTTTCAAGAGTCGAATTCTTAAATTAACTTTGTTTAAAAGAAATTTGTCTATTTTACAAGAGTCTACATGAAGTCTACCCATATATTCACAAAGTTTCGATCCCGCAATATCTTTACTTCTTTTTAAAATTCCATTGTTTTTTATCTTTATGAACATCGTTAAACGCTAGCGTTGGGTCGCAAAACCCGTCTTCGTAATAGCCCTCGGCGGTTTTGTAAGATTGTTTGGCTCCCTTATCAAAATTTAAAACTGTTGCTAAATATGCTAAATATGGGTAGCAGTTGTTGCTAGATTGTACTAAAGTCTCATTCATAAACACGTCTATTTGGCTAAAAATAGAATGCAATGGAAGATTACATAGTGATACTTTTTTTTCGGCTGCTGGAATATCTATTAAAACACCGTTTTGTTCTTTTTTAACCCGAATTCGAATTTTAAGCATCAAGTTTGACATGTCAATATAATAATCTCCCCCGGGGATAGAAAAATCAATCTGTGTAGCATTAGACAAGGGAGCTATAGGGAAATAGTCTATAAATTTATTCCCCTCAATATTACCATTAATCAGGGGTTCGTTAAAAAGTTCTAACTCTGAACACATAGATTCAAATTGAGGCATAATGCTTTAGTCAAGAAAATCGGTTTTTGTTCTCTTGCGTTTTCTTTGCTTATTGCGTAATTTTGATTTGCGCTTCTTTACTCTTCGAGCTCCAGAGCCTTTCTGTGTATTTAATATGGTATCACCGAGACTATTTAAAAGATTTGTTCCAGCAATTTTACTATTTTTTTTAACGACTCCTTAAAATTTTGACCCGCAACGACATCGTCCATAATTCTCTTCCCCATAACCAACCCTTGAATACCGAGTGATTTAGCTACGGGTCGAAAAAGAGGTGTTACGAATCTTGCTAAACTTTTAAAAATTGACCCAAATCCACGACCAGTCTGATATTGGCTTCCTCGAAAGATGTTATATCCGCGTCCTGTTTGAACATAATGATGATAATATCTTTCCATGATGAGCTCGTTTTAAGTGTACTTTAGACTAAGCATCCAGTCTTTTAAATATTAATTTAATTATAGTCTTGCCTGTTTTATATGGCAGGAGTTCACCGTAATCCGACCTTAAAGAAATTTCTATAGTCTGTATTTGATCGTAGAGAACTGGAAAATAGTCTAAAAAATGAAATCTTTCAACCTGTGCTCGATTTTTATTTTCGTTTAATTTGATAATTCTCAGCAGGGGCGTATTAGTGTGGCCTGTGATTATAGGTTGTATAATATTTGTATAGACATAAATTCCGGATATTCCGTGGTTGAGATCTGCGGGGTACATACCTATTTCGTTAAAAAGAGGCCTTTCAATTTGATTGTTTGAAAAACCTAACATTCGCCCGAGTTTGGGGTTATCTATTGGAAAGGTTAAAAAACTGTTTCCACCCAAACCTTTAACTGAAACTGTCGAATCTGAATTAAAATTAAACTCGAATTTAGACCAACTCTGATGTGGCAATGATTGTTTCATCGCTAATAAAATATCATCAATAGTGTGGTACACACCAGTTGGAATTCGACAATGGAATTTGTCTACAATATTTAGTTTATTATTTTTACCATGTTCGTAATTGTGGAAATCAATATCACGTTTTTGTCATCGACTATTCTCAACTCTGTTTAAATCGTTTCGAAAAATTATAAAATTAGCCGTATTATCTAATTCTAATCTAATTTGAAGAGGGTCTAATGCTTTGCTTTTATAAACTGAGGATATATAATCTACTTTGTACTCAATTTGTAAGAGGTCTGCTAGAGGACCGAATATTTTAATTTCCAACCCACTCATTAACTCAATTTGAAAATAATAATTTCCATTTTCTTTGAAAATAAAAAATCCAGCCTTAAGTGAGATATGTGAATCAAAATATCTTTGAAGTTCATTCAAAATTTTGAAATGAACAGATAACGGTTTAAAATTCCCGCTTAAATCTTTATCAGACTCGTAATAGTTGCGTTCAAACGTATAACTGTCATTTTCCCAGTTAGGAGCTTCGATTGGAAAATTTTTATTGTACCTAAAATCTATAACAGATTCCTCATCTGACATAAATGTTTCCTCATACACTTTTAAAGGATTTTGACTGCTAATTACACCATTTTGAAATTCTGGAGCGTTTATATTAAAAATATTTGCTAATCTCCCCGTGAAGGACATCTGTAGATCTTTAGGAAATGAAATTCTTAAGTAATGACCTCGATTTATTTCTTCTATTGCATAACTAATTTCGTACCGATTCAAAGGGGGGAAGTTAGTCGCCTGTTGAATCTCGTTTTTTAATTGCCTATGCAAAGATAATGGGATAATATTTCCAAAATCATCTCTCTGACCTACAAATAAAAAAGGCTGGATAATTGATACGGAATAGAAAGCCCAATCTTCCTGCTCAAATTGCGGTATTTTTGTAGTCTCAATACGTATGTCGATAAAATTGTTGCGCGAATTAAAAGTAATATTATTTAAATTATTTAACGGGCCAAAGTTTTGAATACCCGTAAAATAAGTGTCTGTTGGAATTTTAAAAAGATCTGCTAATGGATTTTGAAATTTAATTTCCATCCCTACCGGTATTTCTAAATTAAAATATAAATTATCTTCATCATCGGAAGATATCGCTGTTTTTAATCCATCAAACTGTCTTGGTTTACATCGTTCTAATAAATCGCGTATAATTAAGTGTAATGTGAACGGTTGAATTTCATTATTATATTGTCTTTCTCCCTCATATCTGCCCGCTTCAAAAACAATCGCGTAATTATTCCATTGTATTTGTTTAATAACAGGCTGGGATGGTGGATTAACTGGTATTGGGAGAGAACTTGGTAAATTATTTTCTTCGGAAGGATTTAAAACTTTTGGTTGGTTGACATCTCCATTAACATTTGGAATTAAAGGTTCTGTTGGTAAAATGTTGTTTAGATTTTCTTCTGGTTTCAAATTTGGCTTTTCTTCTAAATTTGTTTTTGGTTCAAGTTTTGGTTTTTCCTCTTGTTTCACTTCTGGTTTTAGTTTCGGTTTCTTGTTAATTTTCTGTTTTTTTCTCCTGGGTTGTGATTGTATTTCTTCCACGGGAATTTGTCGTGGTAAATATTTTTGTTGATATTTATTCACAACTAACGCTTTTTTAATTCGTACTTCGATAAAATTTGTTGCATAAGTTAAAGAAATAGTTTTGGCGTGATTCGAGAGAGGATAATTAGAAAGATAATCACTGTCGACAAAATCATTTTCTCGAAATTCCAGAACAGGTGCTAGGGGCGATGCTTGAGGTATTCTTACTTGCACATTTTTTTGTAACTGTATTTTTAATTTTGAACTGTCTTCGTTTTTATCAACTTTTACCGTATTCATATGTATTTTTCCTTTAAGTGTTTGATTGGCCTCAATAGTTTTAGCAAACTCGTTGAGTATATTATTTTGAAGAGATGTTGGAATATTATTCTTATTTCGATCTAGATCACCCTCGTAACGTTTGGGTGGAATTTCAATTTTAATATAATCCCATTGATTTTCTTCGGGTGAAATAACATCTGACACGTGCCCTACTTGGAAATGCGAATACTCATTTGTTATATTCGAATAAGTTTCAGGAAGAATTATTTCTGCTAATGCACAAGACCATTTTTCATTGTTAAAATTTAAAGGTTTTGATAATTGTACTTTAAAGCTAGAAGGTGTATTTTCCGGGTAAATATCGGGTGATGCGTTCGAAGGTAGAAATACTACGAAACTTGACATCTTTATAATGACAGTTTCAGTTGGGCGACATCTCGTTTTATACTAATAAAAGATTTAGCGTGATAGATCGAAAGGATTGGGATTTGAACTTGAGACTGTTTGAATAACATCCTGCAACGCTACCGATCTACCACGCTAAACCTTAACATGAAAGAGTTAAAATATCTATTTTTACGTAGGAAAAATAAAAACAATATATTTATTAGAAAATCAGCTTTATTCACCTATTTTCAATCATTTGACAAGTTTGTTCAAGATTTTCCAAAACCTCGATGGGTGTTTCAACTTGATTAAAAGTTAAAATTTGATTATTTTTACAATATTCTTGAAAAAAAATAATAGCTTCCATCTGCTCATCAGATGGCATGACAAAGTCCGGTGGAAATACAATATTTGATTTCATTGTTGAATTTAAAGTTTCTTCACTCTTAATACCAGTTGTCTTTTTTTACGATGAATTTTCTTTGGAGTTCCAGTACCATTAACAAACTCGTTTAACCATTCTTGATGTTTTACGTTAAACTCGTTCAAATAATCAATAATTTGATCGTCTAATATTTCTTCTTTGGATGTATATTCTGGTTTCTTTGAATGAAGACAATCGCAAACATCAATACGAATTTGATTTTTATAACTACTCGATAAGTGATCCATTAAGTGTTGCTTAAAAATTGTCTTGTCAAGATATTGTTCTTGACAAATCCAGCATTTAACACTAAAGTTTAAATTATCAATGAAATTAAAAGCGTGTTTGCGACATGGCTCATTATAATAACAAGGATTATCGTTAGGCGATTTGCATTTAATTTCTGGTTTCCCCATAAATAACTTCATTTTTTTAACCTTTAAAGAGCTCGATTTTTGAGACGTCTTACGCTTACACATATCCTTTGACTTTTAAATAGAAATAGTTATTATCGAAAGTTTAGACACGTTTATTAGCTGTTTAAAGTATTTTGGGTGGGGCCAAAACCGCCAAGGGTATAAAGCAAAGGTCGCGAATTCGTTTCCCCATCTCGCAAATAACTAATTAGCATTTTAAACCGCTAAAAAACGAAAAAAACGAAAAAACGATATCAAAAGTAAATAAGTGGAAGTATTTGGTGGGGTTACATATTACCGCCGATATCTCGGTTCGACCTTGTCCGATCGTGACCAAACTTGTTGGGGTGATAGACCGAGGCTTAGTGGTTGTGGTCAGGTGTCAGGCGTCGAGGTCAAGGATCATCTTCAAGGTGAAATTTGAGATTTAAATTAAAATATTTTTTTTTTAATTTTTCCAAGGACAAAAATTTTTTGTTTTTGGAAATATTTTTGGGGGGTGGGGGGTTGTTTTGGTGGCCATCTTGGCGGCCATCTTGGATTTTTACATGTTCATATTTAGTTTTATACTACTTCGGAGTATGAAGGTAAAAATCTAGTAATAAAGTTCATTATACCGAGAAAACGTTGGAGGGCCTTCTTGTCTCCAGGTGGTGGGAGGTCAACGATCGCTTTCACTCTATCAGGGTTGACCTCGATCCTTTCAGGGGTGATTATATGACCCAGGTACTTAATTCGCTGCACAGCCAACTGTATTTTTTTGGAGCTGAAGGTCAAGCCATTCGTACGAGCTGTTTCCAATATTCGTATAAGTAGTTTGTTATGTTCAAGGGTAGTACTTGCTGTAAGGAGGAAGTCATCTGTGGAAATATAAGTATTTTTAAATCGCTCCGGTGGAAAAAGCTGATGCATAACCTGCTGAAATACTTCTGCAGCTGTACATATCCCAAATGGGAGGCGGAGGAATATAAATGTACCAAAGGGAGTAGCAAAAGTGCAAAGGTAAGAACTTTCCTCCGTAAATTGTACTTGCCAAAATGCACTTTTGGCATCAAGGACTGTAAAAATTTTGTTTCCATGCAAGTCAGAGAATATTTGTTGGCCAGTCGGACTTGGAAAATGTTGACGCTTTATTGCTGGGTTTAGTTTCCTTGGATCTAAGCAGATTCGAAGGCCCTCTTTCGGCTTCCTTTCCACGACCACAGGGGGCAACCCATGCAGTTAGTCGTCTTACAGGTGTAATAATACCATCATGCAGCATACTTTGTAACTCTTCCAGAACTGGTTGTTGAAGGGCATGTGAAAGTCGATGCGCAACCGAAATAGAAGGAACTGCGTTATTTTTTAATTTAATATTGTACTTTACCGGGAGCTTTCCAATCGTGTCAAATACGTCTCGAAAGTCATGTATTATTGTTTCTGGGTCTTGTGTTGGTATGACCCCACTAGCAGACGAAGCATGAATTGAAAGTAGTTTGTTCGGCGTCGTTCGAGTTCTAGAGATAAGAGCCAGGGCTTCAGATGCATAAGCCCCGAGTATCGGAGTAGTCTGATGAGGAGTAATATAAAAAGTTAGTGTTTGAGTACTAGTAGCTGAAGTACATGGCAAGTCGGTCACGCCAAGAACCGGGACGCAATGACCAGTGCAGGCCACTATGCGGCGACTAGGTGGTTGTAGAGTAGGTTTCACTTGAAACCGATCATAGATATGCTTGGGCAATATATTAACCTGTGATCCTGTATCAAGCTTAAACCGGACCGGAATAGTGTTGATATGTATAACTTCATACCATTCATCTTCATAAGTACTGGAGGAGGGAAGCAGGGTAGCTTCGCACACAGCCACAATAGTGTGTAAAGAAAAATCCGATACGTCCTCTTGTGGAAAGCCTGAAGGATGAAAAAAATATGAGTTTTGGCCAAATGAGGCCTCATGTTGATCGTAGTCAGGATTTTCTTGATATTGTAGTGAGTTGGTAGCATATGATGAATTTGCAGAAGTTTCAAAAGGTAGCCCACGACTATGGATGGAAGTGTCATAGTAGTCGTTGTTGAACGGTTCCTGTGAGCTGTGAGAAAAATCTTCACTATAAATAGCAGCCACGGAGTGAGCTCCAGTGGAGCGGCATAATGCTGCCCAGTGGCCTTTTCGAGAACAAGCATGACAAATCGATTCCGAGGCTGGACAATGGCCCTGTCGGATGTGCTGTAATCCAAAATTTAGGCAACGTATTTGAGGACCTCGGGAAATTGGCGCACGATGATACCTTCGAGGAGCAGACAGCGACCTAGCCTGTCTGGAACCAGTAGAGCTAGGCGGAACATACGGACGACTATATGTGGAAGAAGCCAAGGTAGGCCGTGGACGAGATGGCAAAGGTAAGCGATGTAGTACATGTGGTTGGAAATGACGAGGTCCGTGATATAACGCATCCACACCAACAGCAGTACTCGGTGTGGGACCACGCAACAATTGAGCATGACTTGTAGAGTTCTCATCAGCTTGACAAAGATTTATGGCCTGTTGAAGAGTTAAACTTTGTTTAGAACATAGTATTTTCCGCAGGTCTTCTTTGTATATTCCAGCGAGTATATGATAACGAATCAGCGAATCCGTAAGGGAACCAAATTCACAATTCCGTGCCTGTGTACGAAGATCAGTCAAAAAAGTGTCAAATGGTTGGCCTTGGTTTTGTTTGGTGTGAAAAAAAACGTAACGATGAGAGTCAGGATTGTTGTATGGTTCGTAGTAAGCATCGAATGCAGCATATATATCTTCTAAAGCAGGGTGCTCTTGACCCACATGGTTGGCAATATGTAAATTATCGTATATCTTACGGCCAGCCGGGCCTATAGTGTATAAAAAAGTGGCTACTTGCGTGTCTCCCTGTTCTTTAGCGAGCTTCGCAGCAGTTGCAAAAATCTTGAAATTGTCTTTGTAATCTCTCCAGGCAGCAGCAGGATTGGAACCAGTCGGATCGAAGTGGTCAGGGCCTCGAAATGAAGAAGAGGAAAGTGACGACATGACGAGTAAAGGTGTAGTCCAGAATGCAAGCAGTTTGCAGATGAGAGGGGAACTTCTGACACCATGAAGTATGACGAGGCAGTTCAATTATAAAAGCATATTTCTTTATTAAATAGTTATGAAGGAGAGAGTCAATTCTCATATTTTACAAGGCTATATATATATCACTTAAACCGGAAGCCGGGAACGGAAGTCAAATAGTAACTCTCCGAGCGCCATCTATCGATAAATATTACACTAGTAGTTTAAGCTTTTTAAAGCGTGATACTCAAATATTACAAGCAGGTTTGGACTTTCAATTAAATTACAAATTTCTAAGTCTTCATCGGAACATTGCCCCTATCTTTGCAAGACTACAAGATTTTCAAAATTGGAGAAATCTTCATCCGGTCCTGGAGCTGCAGTTTTAATAGTGTCAATGTTTAAAATGAACTCATCCAAACCATAAATGCAATTAGAATCCGGTGGTTTCAAGAGATTATTCACAGAGGCAGCCCTGTATGCAGCTCGAAATTGTTGTGGATTGGAATGATCACGGTTCTGTCTTATAGATCCAAAAAATATCTACAAAATCTTGGCTAATCCTGCCCGTTAATAAAAACTTGAAACCAAAATTATCCTTTAGATCTTCCCAGCAGTGTTTCTTTTAGGCATCTTTCCGGGGGGGGCGAAGTTTTGAGGATTCCACGTGCTAAACCATTCCAATTTCTCATTCAACATTTGTACGTGAATTGACGAATCCCTCATTCCTCTCTTATACAGCGTATCATTATTAAGGGTCCTACTGTTGGCCGATGGAGTCGGTTTTCAAAACGTAAATCCGCGGGTTTCGGTATGGTGGGTAGAGACAGCGCGCCCCTCATTTTGACGTCATTGGTTTCCAGCCAAGATGTTCCGCGTAAAGAGAAAACACGTAATGAGCCCCTCTCCATTTATTCTTTCTTCCCGTCTTCCGTGGACCGTGAGTCGCGGCGGCCATGGGCCTTGGCCCATGCGGCGGCTACGTTACCAAGATATAAAGTGGCAAGGCTTATCTTTGGTAAGTACAAAATCATTTTTTATACATGTTGCTCTATAAATAAATTTATTTGAAATTAAATATTTTTGTTCTAGTTCTCCAAAATGGCGGGTTACACATGTGCAGTTTCCGGATTTATAAAAAACGTCCAGAAAACCAAAATCAAGCACAAATATCATAGGTTTCCGGTGGAAACTGGAAAGCGATCTAGGAGTCTATGTCAGATATGGTTAGAAAAATAAAGTCAGAGCTGAACAAGATTAACCTTAAAAATTCAAGAATTTGTTCCTGCCATTTTAAAGTAGATGCTTTTATTTTAGATTTAAAATCCGAACTGTTAAATTTAAAACCAAAAATGTTCCCAAAAAAATTCAATTCCAGCTCTAATGCTGGGTAATTATAAACTGTGATAAAAACACAAATATTTTGACACCAATCAAATCTAATTGCTCACAAATTAGAGAAACTCTAATTGAGAAAACAATACATTCTTCCTTGGACAAGGAAAGTTCATTTATGTCAAATTACACGAGTGCCATTTCCAAAGTACGCTAAAAACTTCTAAGAATAGTGAAAATTTGCCTTTTGAAAAAAAAACTTAAGTGATAAACCAAAGTAGAATCAAGATTAATGATAAACGAGTCTCGGTCTCCAAAAAGTCTTTCACCTTTTAAGTAGCCACCCAAAAAAACCAGCTCAACAAATGCAGAAAACAGTAACGTTCCATAAAACAACCAATCGCAGTCAAATGATATGGAAGATTCTGGTGTTATCTCCTTGTACGACTGTCAAAACTTGAGTTCCTCAAATATTAGATCTTCTCGAAGTACCAATTCCAGCCCAAATTTATATCAAAGTCATGATTATTCCTAACATTAATAGTATTAAACTTAATATGATATGATGTATCTTTTGTTAAAGTAGATTATGAATTTATAATTTTAATATGTATAAAGGCTTTTTGAATGTATAATTTGATAATGTGATATCAAAATCAAAACTACTGGTAAAATTTTTAATATTAAACTTCATTTCTCTTGTTATAACACAGGAATTTATAATTGTGCAAAGAGTTCGGATTTAAAATGTTATATTTTTCTAATAATGATCTCAAAGATCTGACTTTTGAAATGTTTGTTACTTTTTCTAAGTATCAATGAAACTTGACATTAAAACTATATTGTTTATATTTTACATAAACTGCATCACCTAAGAAAATTAATTAATAGATAAAAGTTATCTATATTATTTTGTTTAAAAAATACATCTCTCATATTTTATTAATTAAAGTTTAAAAATATGGAATCTTGAAATAACCCATTTATATTATGGGTCTATAAATTCTCTAAAGACAGACAGCTCTAAAATAAATATCAGTCATCTTTCTCGCCCATCAGCTCGAGTTGCTGGAACCCAATGACGTCACTGGCTTTACGCGAATTTTCCCCAGCGTAAGTTCCGAATGCGCCCCCGTTGAGCTCCTGGTAAGAGACACTTTTCAGTATAAAAACTGTAGAAGTAAATTTGTTACATACGATTATTGAATATAAGATTTTAATTCCACTGAGACAATCACGAATAATAAAGAGTTCAATCTACAATCTTCACAAAAGGGCAAATCACAATTTAAACAAACCTTTGACAAGTTTTCTTATGTAGAAGTTTAAAGACAGCACTATCTTTATATCATGCTTTAAATGAATGCAATTCAAATGAATTTGTATTTGTATAAATATAAATATAAATATAAAAGTATTTCATATTATGATTGTCAGTTTAAATAATTGGTTTACATGTCCATTTATTTTACTTTTACAACATCAGTTGAAAAGTATGTAGTTAAAAAGTGTGCCCCACCTACAATTTAAGGCTGCGATGGTGCTGTTGAAAACTTTGCACGCCGCACGGCCACGATTAAAATAAATGTAATAACTTAAATAATCAAAATAACAATTTTAAAAAAATGATAAAATTTAATGTCTTTTTAAACATTTTATTCGTCATTAGTCGCTCTGCATCAAATTTTTTTATAAAAAGGTTGTTAGTTGTTCCAATTCTACCACACTTTGTGAAGATGGACGATACTAAATTTTAATAACATATATGATATTGTGTAGATTATTCGGCTTATTCCCGGGGGTTCCTGTTTAGCGCAATGTAGCTGAAATGTAACTGTTCAAATAATAAATAACTGATTCCTCCAAAACTGCTTATTTGATACCAAAGCTATAAAGTCTCCATTTATTTTTTAAAATTATAATATTTTTTAAACAAATAATTATAATTTAAATAATCGGTGCTTAATTTTAAGCAACGACATATTTTTCCTTAAATTGGCTTAGCAAAAGTAGCCACAGTAGTACATAACACGCATTTTATAACGTTTGTCTCTACCTTTCTATATAATTGAGTTTTTTAAATATTATTACCATAAACTTATGCTAGTACTCAGATCCTACAAACAGTAATACGAATTTCAAAGAACTACATAAAATCCCAACGAAATTTTTAAAGTAACACGCGACCATTTTAAATAAGAGTAAATAATGCCAGATTTAGTATTGTTTAACTTTGAAATAAGCCATTTTACCTCAAAATTACATATAATATCAAGAACCCATAGACGTACTAAGAACAGCGGTATGGGAGCTTTGCTGGATCGCCTCCTAATCTACTTTTTTTTGGAGGCGGAGTTACATTCTTCTGCCACTACCTTGGCGCCACCTAGATACCAAAAATTAAATTTAAAATTTAAAAATGTCTGCGCGCCGCGAAACACAGGGTTCGTGTAAACATTTTGACAAAGTGAACACGAAAATAGATAAATTAAACAGTAAAACTATTTCGGACGTTTTCCAACGATTAGAAGAATATTTGCATAAGGAAACCTACTTAAAGCACAAGGAAAATGAACTTATTATAAATATTTTAAAGAGTGAGCAAAGGCCTTAAGAGTTGGTTAATGTAAGATTAGTCAAGTGTTTATGGGGATAAATATTAGTTCTCTATGAGAATTGTTACAACAACACCGAAATTAAATTATTTAAAAATATGGTAATGAGATCAGAGTGGCGTAAACTGATAATGCTCAGCATTGAAAAAGCAGCTGACATATTATTTAAAGAACAAGAAACCTCAGATATAGAAATCACATGCTTATATGAAGTTCTATGTGAAATTTGGAATTCCATCTTAGATGCTCCAAATGAAACCTCAACAGTCAATGGTTTGCCTCCTTAAAATTTACTTTTAAATTTTAGTTTTCTTATGTGGTTTTTGTTTTCAGAATAAAGTAAACTACTTTGCTGTTGTGGTTAATTCTATAGCCCAAGGTATTCTAGATATACTTATCTCCATCGTAGTTGAGAAGAATGAGAGATTTGAACCCAGTGAAAACAGTGGTAAAATTTGCATGCTTTTTAAGTGTTCTACAAATCATTATAATAAGGTTTTTTTCCTACATGTATACCGAAATTTCCAAATCTGAGAATGTTAGTACTTTGGACAGTCGTTTAATCCAATTGGGAGGTGCTAGCCTCAAAGGAGTTCACAAGTTTGCTAGACTGTCACTTAAAAGAACCAATTTAAAAAATGAAGCTCGAAACTATTTACACATTATTGATAAAATTAAAATGACCATCCAGGATAAAGAGAGATAAATATTGCCAAGTTTAAAGACTAGAGATAAGGGGTATCTTTTCTTCTTGAAGAATGAATTTCACAACTTCTTAAGCGCGTTTGATGAAAAGTTTAAAAGTCAAATAAAAACCGAAAACCTCAAGAAACTTGGTGTCAACATTTGTAAAGTACATTAATATTAAAAAAAAATTATAACAAGGGCGAATTTAGTATTTCATTTTAGGAGGGTGCAGCTGAGGGAAATTTTTCAATTTTTGGGGTATAATTTTTAAAAGTATTTGTCCTTAGGTTTTATGCCCTATACTGAAATTTGATGTTGAACTTTGGAAATAATTTAAATTAGCCAGTGATGAGCTCAACTGCAGTAGTCCAAATTTGAAGACGTTTTATCAAAATTTCCAAGATGGTGAATACAAGAGTCAGCGAATTTATGTTTTCTATCTTTGGTGCAAAGGTTCCTCAAGAGGGTTTTCTGTTAAGAGACAAGTTAGGCCTAGTTTCAAAGTTAAAATTGAAATCAAAATCTCAAGTAGTAACGAGGAAAGAAAAACCTAAAGAAGTGTGTATTTCTAAAGAGCAAAAAAAAAACAAAAGCTTCAAAAAATCAGAAAAACGATATTTCAAGAGTTCCTCGCAAAAATCCTATGAAAGTAAACGGTATTACAGGTCTGGTTACGCCATCTTCCAGTCCAGTGATCTCCAGAAGGAAATTAAATGTTAAAAAGATTTCTATTATTTAAAAAGTTACTACTACACCTACTTCTCAGGGGAAAAATCAAAACCAAATAAAAATTAACCCCAAAAAGCTTTCATTGTAAAAACAAAACTTGTTTTTATAAATTATTACTATTTTAATGAAAATGTGATAAAAAACTGCAAATGTCATAAAAAGTTTCTATTTGACTGGCAATAAAGCACTTGATATTTAAATTAAAAAAGTTTAACTTTAATGAGGAGCATCAGCAACTGCTATATATGACACCCTCTATAGTCATCATGGGTAAATTTTTTCCCCTGTATTTTTCCTTTCAAAATTAAAGCTCTTTGAGCGTGCGAATAGTTAACTCCTGACAACTTTCCCGAAGTAGTGTCTGAACTGCCCAAAAACACTTTCAATAGCACTACCATTTATACGCCCAGGTATTATAAAATAACCTGGATGTTCAGTTAAATACCCTTGAACCAAATCTTTAAATCCAAATATCATAATACGAAGTAAGTCCCATGTTTGCCATGCTAAAAATAGTACATTGCTTACGATCTTCAAAAAACCCATAGCCTTCAGTAATGGATTGCATCACTGGGTGGTCAAGGCTATCAAGTGTAGTTCTTTGTAAAATTCCGTCTTCAAATTTTTTTTTGCAATTTATTAGATACTCCCTTGACATCATGATTTCATCCTTCAGTGCAGGAGTAACTTTAGGATCATCAGGGTCATTTGCCACTTCAAATAAGGTCAAAATCATTTCTTCTTTTTGCATTATTTTAGCCGGATGCACGTTAAGCCGGGTCCAAGTGTCTCGATTAACAATTACTCTCCACAAAAATTGTAGGATATAATCAGCTGGCAAAGGCTCGCTGGTCTCCAATTCTTTGTAAACATCGACAAGTGAAGCACATTCTTCTGGCTGCAATGCTAGACCAACCATTTCGTTGTTGTTGGAATTCCATATGACTTTTAAAATAACACGTACTTCATCAAAAGTCATGATTCCTTCCCCAAGCGGTTTTAAGAGACCTTTTTGAATTTGCTCCTCTTGAATCTTTTCATACCATTTCTTTTAGTCTTCCAGATATTCATAATTTAAACCTGGTTTCATTAAGTGAGCTCTGGTAAAATCTTTCAGGGTGGGTTCACTAGGTAGCTGTAAAATGTTGAAACTGCGAATGTAAACTGCGAGGGCCAAAAGGTACGTAATCATTGACCAAGTGTTTCCATGCTTTCCTGTTTCCACAAAAAAGTCAGTAATTTTCAATAATAACAATAAGAAAAATAATAATAATTTACCATTATTTAGCTGGTCTTTAAAAAAACTTTTTTTTTGGTTTTCATGAAGGCGAAGTCTATCGGCTTTCCATACATCACGCAATTTATCGGAAACTTCACAATTTTGGTTCTTTTCAAACAACTTCTCAATTTCATGTGGAAAATCTCTATTAATAATGTTGACAATTTGTTCAAGTTGTTTGTTTTGTTCTTGGTGTAATGGAAATTTAAATTTCTCGAGCTTTTCTTCAAGTAATTGCACTTTTCTGTTAAGATTCTTTCTTTCACACCGTATGTTTGAAAGTCTCTTTTTCATACTTCATGGGGTTAACGAAGACAACGGCACTGAAGAGGAGACATCTAATTTCGACTTTATTAGATATCGTATTTGGTTTTTCTTCTTTCAGAAGATCAAATTTCCTTTTAAGTGTTTGATAGCCTTTAAAGTTGGAGCTCCATTTAAGACAGCTTACACATTTTTTTTTATTATTCTGTCTTGGTTTGATTCATAGCGTAGATATGGACTAATTATTGTCACTAGGCTTATACTTCTAATGGAAATATCATCATCAGAATGAATTTCACTCTCACTTATGCCTTCACAAACGATTTGTAGGGACTACAGCGCTTTCCTAAACAGCATATGTTTAATCAGCATTTTCCAAAACAGCGTTTCTTTGTACAGCGTTTCCCAAAACAACAAATTGTTCAAACGGCGCTTTGTCATAACAGCGTTTCTTTATACAGCGTTTCCCAAAACAACAAATTGTTCAAACGGCGCTTTGTCATAACGGCGGTTCTCAAAACCGTATTTTGTCGAAACAGCGTTTCCCAAAACGGCGCTGCTTTCTATAGCACTAATAATATAGGGCTGTTGTTATACATATTTTTCTGGAATTTCGACAAATTTCATTACCTAATGGTTTCTGCCGATAGTTAGTATTGCAAACTTACCTAACCTAACCTAACCTAACCCCTGAAGTTCATATGTATGTTATACATTTTTCATCGTCAATTCATATAAATTTTAAGAAACCGCTGTCTTGACCAAAAACCGCTGTTTCAAAATCGCTAATTTGAGAAACGCTATATTCAGAAACGCTGTTTATGGAAAAAGCTGTTTTGACAAACCGCTCTACTGAGAAACGCTTAACCAAAAAAAGCTGACTAAACAAAAAGCGTTTCTCAATACCGCGGTTTGTCGAAAGAGCGATTTCAACAACCGCTGTTTTAACAAAGCACCGTTGCAACAAAATGCTGTTTTGAAAAACGTGCTTTTGAAAACGCGATTGTAACAAATGCTATTTTAGTCAAGCGCTCTATTCCCTACATACCTTCACAAACACCATAATTTCCATTGCCAGACAAGTAGCCCAAAAGATTCAGAAATTCATTAGACACTTTCCACGCTGTAGCACTCCATTGAATTACTTTGTTAACTACAAATTTATCTTTACCAAAAACTTGAAAACTGGCTTTCAGTGTGGTTCCAGAAATAACAATTCGGAAGGGATTCTCAACCAGATTAAGTTCGCTTCTTTCTATGCTAAATGTACTCGAATTTTCATTCTCGGTGTTTTCTGCTGTTTTTTTCTCATTAACCCTCGGCATTGGAACAATTGGAAAGTAATAAAAACTATCGCGCGTAACAACTACAGTATAACTACCAGGAGAACTATTATGAATTATTTTGGCCGGTAAATCTTGGAATTGTGACTTCAATTGCCATTAAAACAGAATAACAGTTTAATTCTGTAGGAACGCTCACTTCTTTTTATTCAAAGAAGAAAGGGCTGAGTGAGTCTGAGAAGACCGCGGGCCCAGCGAAGACACCATCTGATTAATCAGGGCGAGATATGTGTAACGGCCACGCCAACGGGGAGATACGTGGGGACAGGGGTGGGGACACCCGTGGCGGAAGTATTCCGACCACCCGTTGGGGGATTGGTGGCCGTCCTCACACGGCCATCCACAAACTCTGCCTCCCGGACGCTTGGGAGTACAGGAGTGAGCCACTACTCCCGGCAACGCTCACACTTTGTTCCTGAACTAGCACAATTTTATTTCTGCCGTACCTTCTAAGATTCTGGCAATGTAGATGGCGCGAAAGAAGTTACTTAAGGCGGGAAAAAGAAAAAGGCGTAGCTTATTTTGAAAATGTAGATTAGGAGGCTCCACGACGGGCTAAAGCTATGATTACGTGTTCTTAGTACGTCTATGGGTTCTTGATAATATCGAAACACCTTCTAAAAGCCGCGACTTGGAAATTTAAATTTCTCGAGCTTTTCTTCAAGTAATTGTACTTTTCTGTTAAGATTCTTTCTGTCACACCGCATGTTTGAAAGTCTCTTTTTCATACTTCGTGGGGTTAGCGAAGACAACGGCACTGAAGAGGAGACATCTAATTTCGACTTTTTATTAGATATCAAGTAGTTGTACTTGCACAGGTTTGAATAACGTTTTATCAAGCTTTGCATGTGATTTCATTATGTATTATTACACCCATAGCTCAAGATGTCTTTTAGCACCCCCCCTTGAGTTTTTTCTGTATTCGCCACTGCGTTGATGATCTATAATTTATAACCTTATAGAGGGACTCCAGTAGTCTAAATCCGAGACGTTGAAGACCTACGTCAACGCATAATTGACGCCTGCGACAAAATTCGAAACACGACAGAAATCTTTCGTCGTGTTCGAGAATCTTTCCGAAGACGCATCCAAGCTTGCCTACACGCCAATGGTCAATGATCAATGTTACGTTGTTAGGTAACAGTACATGTAACCTCTGAGAAACCATAAAACAAAGAAAGGAATTTTTTACTTTGTCTATTGGTAATTAAAATCACTTGTCAATATTTTAAATCGTAACGATAGCATACTTCTAGATGCGAACGCTTAATAAGCTTTTGCTAGTAGAATTATTTTCTTATCTCATAAGACATTTTTATTCCTTGTTACTCAAAGAACTCGAATTTCAACCCATACCCAAATTTTAGTTCTGGGGACATCTTGAAAAATTGGTACAAAAGACTCTAACATTGACGACTTACGACAACGCATTATTGATCGCTGTGAAACTATGAGCGACCGAAACGGGTCTAGATGACGCAACGGTGCTGAACCGTATAAGGCGTCTAATTACATGAAGCGTCTGCTTAGGTTTCTAACTTGCTAGCTTCCACAGTGAATTAAATTTGACCTTCTACGAGTAGTTCCACCCGCCGCCGTTAGGGAGCGCCACCATATTTTTCGAATTAGTAACACGCCTCGAATTCTCGAACGGGTTCAAGAATGATTTGCGTGTGCCCCTGGTGATCATTTTGTACATTTTTTGTAATTCCGTTAAATTTGTACTTATGGCATATGAAGAAAAAAACGAAATTCAATAATAAAATTTTCTTTCAATTGACGTGGTCACAATGAAACACCTTGTTATCGTTAATTTCTACAAGTAGGATACTTCTTTCAATTAATAACGAACTTTTGATACTTGTGATCGTGTTCTTATCTTTTTCGATAAGAAACCAAATGCTTGGTAAAAGAAAACAATTGGGTCCAACGAATAATAGAAACTGCACATTTGCGTGTTTTGGTCTTTTGGATGCCGATTTTTGACGGCCAATTACTCGGATACGGTTCAATTTAGGAAAACGTTTCTTAGGACTTTTTTCACTCCTTGTAACCCAAAGAGCACGCCTGATAATTTGTGCCAGACTTCTCGGAAACACCTTGTACAACGTACTATAAATGTATAACGTAATCCATAATGATAAGTAATATAAGTAATATGTAGCGTTAGGTATTACGTATAAAACGTGGAACACACATACGTAAAAATATCACGGAAAGGTAAACTGAAAACGTACACGTAAATTTATTTACGTTAAGTACAACGGAATCACCAAGGAAAAGCAAACTGAAAAGATGTTAACTTTTTCCGCCGTAAAATATTTTACGCTCTCCGACAGCCAATAGGTATTCGCGTTTTTAAGTCTCGCGTCGTGTGCTTCTTTTCAAATCGTTAGTGACACGTATTTTTCGACGCCATATTTTTAAGATTGAATCGAGGATATTTACGATTTCCGATGACGGTTAAATTAATTTATGTTTCGATGTGTGTGTCAAAACACGGATCAGAAACGGATACGTAACATAATTTTATTTTACGTTTTCAGTTAACGTTGCCGTGACATTTATACGTATGTGTGTTCCACATCTATATTAAAACAAGTCATCCCAGGCCGTAATATTAGTTCCACATCGGTGTATTCGGGTGGGCAAACCCATACACCCTTAGTAGACACAGGTAGTATGTCAGAACAGAGACCATACCACCGGAGGTCTATCATCATAGTGCCCTACGCCAGCGTCCACCTAGCCCGGACAGGTGACAAATCCAGCATGGGTAGTAGTACCCTACTACTGATGGTCGCATCTTGGACGCTGTAAATTTGTCGTATTTGAAAGAATCACAACGTAGTTAGAATTTAACTAAAAAAACTGGTTTATTTATTTTAATTACAAAATGCAAGTCAAAATTTCTAAGCGAACGATCTCGACGCGCGATAACAACTGATTTTTCGTAATCGTATTTTCCCTCCTTCCGTTTACATATGTTTTTTAGAGGTTTGACCTTTATGATAAGATTAAAATAGAGTACTTATTTTGACATGATTAGGTTTTTTAACTATATACTACGTAATTTTATATTTTAACTTATTTTAAGAAACGGAGGATTTTACAAGTTTCTTTTTTATAACGATTCTAACTTTCTACCTTTTTTATAGTTTGTTACAAAATTCGTAACACTCCCGCCCGATGGACAGCTAATTTACTGTTCAGAATTATTAATTTCTAATTTACACAATAAATTTATGGGTCTTTTTAAGAGTGTTCCGACTGAGTTCTTCACTGTGCAATGTCGAACTCGTTCACCTCTGCCGATGTGCATAATCTCAACTCGAGCCATCTTCCAGAGATGACGCGGAAGTTTCTCATCTAGAAGCAATACTACGTCAACTGGTTTTAGCTCTCCTCGTTTCTTAGCTTTGACTTCCTGTAGAGATTGTAGTTGCAAGACATACTCGTCTTTCCACCTACACCATAATTTGTTTATTAAAGTTAGAGATAAGTGGGTGCGTCTACCGATAAGGGGGCACCTGCGGGCGGGGGAAACGGGGGTGAAACGGGCCCCTGTAGGGGCCCCCATTTTGCGTACATTTTCGGCAGGTCAAAAGGTTAGGTCAAAAGGTTAGCTGTTTTACGAGGTTGATTTACGATGTTAGGTCAATAGGTTATCTGCCCATAAAACCCAGGTGCTAACCCATTATAGGTCAATAGGATATCTGCCCCTATGGCGGTGTGGACACGATGCAAACAGCCGTTAAATGGGCCCGTCATAGTTAATAGCTGGCGTGGTAACCCATTTTAGGTCAAAAGGTTAGCTGATTTACGAGGTTGATTTACGATGTTATAACCCATAAAACTCAGGTGCTAACCCATTATAGGCTGGTGGAATCATCTGACATGATGTTATGCAAACAGCCAGTAGCTATAAACCCGAGTAATTGGCCCCCTACGGCATCTGTCAAACACTTTTCTCCACGTGCGAGTGGTGTTATGAAATAAATCCAAATAGTTCAATGGGTCGAGCCTTTTGTGTATCTATTCATAACTATTTTCACCGACAAACACTTTCCCCCGTGTAACATTATTTTCAAACACTTTTACGATGCGCAAAGCTATCCGTCTTACGGAATATGGGCCCTAAGGGGTAAAGGGTAGATAGAGGATGGCCCTTGCCCCCCGCGCGTAAAATAGACACAGCGGGTGTCCCCTCTCGCTAACTAAAAGTGTCGTTTTGGTACAAAAGAGCCGAGTGTATTATAAAAACGGTTTATTTTTCTACGACATTCTATGATTTGTAGAGACCATGGCGAATAAATTGAAAAAGTGGCCCCCAACTTTTTACATCAGGCGTGGATTCTTAGCGCTAAAATAGTTATAACAAACGAGTGTTCCCAACAAAAATGTTTTTTTTGCGCGTAGAATTTTATGGAGGCCCATAAACTAGTAGCGGGAATAGAACCTCTTAACTATTTCAGTTTAAACTACGAGGGATTCTAATAGATTTTTGTTTTTACATCCCAAATTGCCCTACGTATGGGGGGGGGGGCAAAGTGTGCACTGGTCCTTTTGGGTATAAAAACCCAGGGATTTGGTCCCTAAGATATCACAACTCTGTTCTTTTTTTGTATCCAACCAAGTCCACTAGAATTCCATCTCCGCTGTTGTCGGATGAGGACGTACCCCTGTAAGTGTTTATCAATTTTTATATTTTTAGCTTGGTGATCTATTCCAAAATTAAATGGTAAGCCTGTATGCGTACCAATTTCAATAAGCAAGATACTCGAGAATGGTAAAATATTCTATATTTAAAGTTAAAATGCGAAAACTACATTTGTAGTGTTCAATTTAAAAGAAAATTACTTCAGCTTTTAAATAAGATTTTTTTTTTGTATCTACCCTATATCATTTACATATTATTTTTTTATTCTAATTTAACAATCACTTTAAAAACTTAGCACGTCTGAATAGCTGTGTAGAGTACTATTAACAGATATAAATATTTCTGGGATCAGTTAATATGATGATTCGAGTGAAACATTTGCATATGTTAAAGTTATTGGATTGAAGGAAACTTCAGTGTTTTCAGAGTGATAATTAAGGGAAGTTGCCTTACAATATAGTTGAAAATTATCTTTTTAAGTCTGTGTCCACCCATTGATTATGTTAGGAAGTGAAAAAATTTCATTTAGCAAGCTTTTCTTAAATTTTGGTATCCACCCTGTATCATTTAAAAGCTCAACCATTGTTTTTATCAAGTTAATTTTAAACATATCTTAAAACAAGCTTCTCTAAGTCTGACTAGCTTTGTAGGGTAATAATAAAATAGCTAAATATTTTTTGGGTTTAATAATTGTGCTTCTTAGTGAAAATTTTGCATATATTACAGTATTAGGTTGGCTAATTATTTTTTTCACCTGCTACCATTCTCAACGGGTGAACATAGAATAACAAAGATAATGGTCCAATATATTTAAAGCCAACTTTCCTTACATTTCACTATGAAAACACTGAAGCTTCTTTCAATGCGATAACTTTATTACACGCAATTTGTTCCACCCCAGAATTACATTTATTGAATCGAAAAAAATATGTAACCCCCTTAGAATTAACCCACACAGGTATTCAGAAGAGATGGTGTTCAATTTAAAAAAATTACGGTTTTTTTTTGGACCCACCCCTATATCAGTCATATAAAACCTGAAATTATTTATTTTTTTTAATTCTAATTTAAACATCACTTTAAAAACCTTATGCAAGTCAGAATAGTTGTGTAGAGTACTAATAACGTAGATAAATATTTATTGGTTCAGTTATTTGTGGGGAAGCTTGTTTGAAGATAAGTTTAAAATTAATTTGGAAAAAAACTTGAGCTTTTTAAATATATGATACAGGGTGGATACCAAAATTTCAAAATAAAATTTAATAAAAAGCTTGCTAAATGAAATTTTTTCACTTCCTAACAAATTCAATAGGTGAACACAGACTTAAAAAGAGAATTTTCAACTATAGTTAACGGTAACTTCCCTTAAATTTCACCTTGAAAACACTAAAGTTTCATGCAATCCAATAACTTTGACTTTTGAAGATTTTTCACTCAGAACCATCAGATTAAATGTGATCCACTCTGTATCGTAAATTTAAAAGCTCAAGCAATTTTTTTTCCAAATTCATTTTTAACTTAGCTTAAAACAAGCTTCCCTAAGTCTGACTAGCTCTGTAGGTTAATAATAAAATAGCTAAATATTTTTTGGATTCAATAATTCTGATTCTGAGTGAAATATTTGCATATATTACAATATTAGTTGAAAAAATTTCATTTATGTCCATTTTAAATTTTTTTGTTGTATCGCATTATAATATTTTTTGGCTCGTAAAAGAAAAATAATTTTTGTAACATATCATCTTATAAAATTTTTTGTAAAAAAATAAATATTTTTATTATCTTATAGATCAGACTCGTTATTTCTCCTTGCTCGCGTCATTTTTGTTTTTGGATTACGTAATTAATAGTTCATGGGGTCCATAATAACGTAGAAAATGTTTTTGGGTTCAATTGACCTGATGAAAAATTTCCATAGGGTAAAGTGACTGGACTGATGGAAGCTTCAGTGCGAAGTCTTAATTACATGTTCTAAGTTTTTTTTAAACAAGTTTATTTCTAGAAATGAAAAGGACATGTTTTATCGAGGCAAACTTTTTCCGTGTGAATGGAGAAATGATAATTAAAGAGTTAGCTATTTACGATGCGGAAACGGAGAAGCATAACGTCTGGACCTTTAAACCACCATATCCATATTCCAGTCTTACGGAAGAAGATAAATGGCAGTGTAGATGGTTGTATTGGAACATTTGCGATCTCCGTTGGGACGACGGACGGGAAGACTACAACAGCCTAGGAGCCATCGCAAATTATATAAAAGAACAAGGGTTCACGTTTTTTTTTTGTAAAGGTTTAGTAAAGGCCAAAGTTTTATCGGATTTCATAGGAGTTAACGTCAAGAACGTCGAGGATTTAGACTGTCCTAAATTATCTACCATTCTTTGTATAAGTGCGCCTAAACATTGTCATTTTCACCGTGACCCTAATAATTGCGCCGTTGTGAAATCTCACAAAATCGCTGTGTGGTACCGAAAAATCGTGTGCAAGAAAATATAAGTCGTTTTAATATTATTTTTGTTTCATCACATTGTTTTTACGTTATGTCTGTTTTCTAAAATTACGTTTCTTAAATAGCGTAACGTATTAAAGTTGAATAAAGAGTTTTTAATTTTATTTTAATTTTAGTGTTTTTATAATATCTTTCTGACTATAGGTGTATTGTTTAACTTCTTTCATTTTTAAAAATGTAATTGCTTGACTTAAATAAAGCGTGAAAATTATTAGTTTCGAAATGATATTTACAAATCTTATCCACTCTAAAGTCCATCTTTCGGGTATTAGTAAGTATTTCATACAAACTAACTTAAGTAAGTATTTTTAGAAGTGAAGAGAAACACATTGTGAAAAACCAAATTAAAAGAGACTTTAAACGGTTTTATTTAACCATCACTTTAAAAACGGTAACTTCCCTTAAATTTCAAACTGAAAACACTAAAGTTTCATGCAATCCAATAACTTTGAATTTTGAAAAAATTTCACTCAGAACCATCACTTTAAATGTGATCCACTCTGTATCGTAAATTTAAAAGCTCAAGCAATTTTTTTTCCAAATTCATTTTTAACTTAGCTTAAAACAAGCTTCCCTAAGTCGGACTAGCTCTGTAGGTTAATAATAAAATAGCTAAATATTTTTTGGATTCAATAATTTTAATTCTGAGTGAAATATTTACATATATTACAGTATTAGTTGGGCTAATTAATTTTTTTTCATCTGCTACCATACTCAATGGGTGAACATAGAATAACAAGGGTAATTTTCCACTATATTTAAAGCCAACTTCCCTTACATTTCACTATGAAAACACTGAAGCTTCTTTCAATGCGATAGCTTAATTACAGGCAATTTTTCCCCAGAATTACAATAATTGAATCGAAAAATTATCCAACTCAGCTTATCAGACTTCGGCAAAGTGGTTTTTAAGTGAGGGTGTTAAATAATAAAATATACTTCAGCTTTTGAATTAAATTTACTGTTAATATAACGGTTAATCGACGAACAGGACTATAACTGTTACGTACACCAACTATATCTAGTAACTCTAACGGTAAAAGTTGGTACTGGAATTTACCTGTTAAAATTTAACAGGAATTTAACAGGAAGCTACAGTAATTTTTCACAGTGTAGCATATGAAAGTATTAATTTTCAAAAAAAGTGCATTTAAATTGAAGTGAGTCCTATTTTTGGATTCCCCTTGTTCCTCCTTCTTTCACCCCAGCATGTATCCCCTTTTATCATGGTTTATCTCCAAAAATCTTAAATCAGTAGGTCTCGCTCCTATTTATCTCCCACCATCCCAAATTGTCAGCTTTATTATGTAATAACAAAGAACCAACTACCCTCCTCGACAAGGCCATCATTTATAAAATCTCCCGTGCTTGTGGTGATAATTACATTGGGCAATGCCGTAGCCCATTTCTTCAAAGGCGTAAAGAGCCCCAAAAATATAAACAACCCGCACAATAATTCTCCCCTTAACGAACACCTTCGTGTTTTTGGGGCCATAATGCTAGGTGGGACTCAATAGATATACTAGCTCGACCCAAAATTATATAAAACAAATTTTAATGTACGCGAATCCATCGAAATTTAAAAAAATAAATCTGCGCAATGTTTAAACCGTGACTATGGTCCCTTTAACTTATACACGTTTTCTCCACTTTTTAAATGTTTTTATGGGCCTCACCCTCTCACACAGACAACAAACCAATTCCTCCTCTCGCAGAATCCACCCATTCAGACCATAGTAGCCTCGAGCGCGAACGAAGATATCGAGCCCATATAACACTTCGACGGGGATCGACTCGCCTTTGAGAAAAAAACGCTCGCGGCTAAAGAACAGTGGCATCCACTATATGTATGCATAAATATTTTTTCGTCCCAAAGTTTTACCATCGTACTGTCAGACTTGTAAAAATCCCATGAAGAAGGAGGAACAGTTCCTCCGAAACGTTCGATTTTTTAAATAAATATATTGTGAATTTTAAAAACGGTTAAAGTCTCTTTTCACTAAGTATTTTTAAATATTTGAATATCGGAATTGTATTTCGTTGCGTTAAAAGTAGAGTTTAGATGTATAGTCGTTTTAAGTAATACTCGTGATATAGGGTCAAGTGCCAAGCATATTTAAGTACTACAATGATATTAAAATAAAGTTTAAAAATATTTCCATTCTACGTTACTTTAACAACGAATATTCTATGACGTCAAAACACTCAAATCCATGTTTCAAATTCAAATTAACCGCGCAAAACACTTAAATCTATGTTTTCATTTGATTTTTAAATTAACCGCGACGCGCCCCCAGACCGCGTCCCCCCGAGAAATCCACGCCCCAGACCGCGCCCCCCCAGGGGAAATCAGCGCACGCGCACCGCCTTGAAGTTACGTTAACTGTGTGAGTTAATACTTTATTGAAACAGGTCTGCTCGTAACTTCAAACAACGTGATACTAAAATATTCAGTGGATTAATTAGCGATACAATCTAACTAATCTGAAGTTTCAAGTAATGAAAGTGCAATATGTGTAGGTACAAATGTTTTTATGACGGTTAGATTTATTTATTTATTTAGTTATTTATTTAAGAGACATAACTACGAAGCCGGAACGACTTACATGTAGTCATCACGATATGTGCTTTAGCTGATTGATTGAATGATTAGCGCGATATTTTGCAGCGATGTTAATGTAACTGCAAGGCGTTAACCGACGCATTGTTAACTACCCTGTTTATATACATTATACAGAGATGCTAATATATTAATGGTAAGTTGTGAAAATCACAGTGCGCGTAAAACTCAGACAGTATATAGTGACTAGTAAAACAATATAACATAGTGAACAAGTTGGCCTGAACACAATATGTTGATATACGAAGCCCTCCCCACCTCGCCGTAGCCATGGGGCGGCGCGCGTGCGCTGATTTCCCCTGGGGGGGCGCGGTCTGGGGCGCGGATTTCTCGGGGGGACGCGGTCTGGGGGCGCGTCGCGGTTAATTTAAAAATCAAATGAAAACATAGATTTAAGTGTTTTGCGCGGTTAATTTGAATTTGAAACATGGATTTGAGTGTTTTGACGTCATAGAATATTCGTTGTTAAAGTAACGTAGAATGGAAATATTTTTAAACTTTATTTTAATATCATTGTAGTACTTAAATATGCTTGGCACTTGACCCTATATCACGAGTATTACTTAAAACGACTATACATCTAAACTCTACTTTTAACGCAACGAAATACAATTCCGATATTCAAATATTTAAAAATACTTAGTGAAAAGAGACTTTAACCGTTTTTAAAATTCACAATATATTTATTTAAAAAATCGAACGTTTCGGAGGAACTGTTCCTCCTTCTTCATGGGATTTTTACAAGTCTGACAGTACGATGGTAAAACTTTGGGACGAAAAAATATTTATGCATACATATAGTGGATGCCACTGTTCTTTAGCCGCGAGCGTTTTTTTCTCAAAGGCGAGTCGATCCCCGTCGAAGTGTTATATGGGCTCGATATCTTCGTTCGCGCTCGAGGCTACTATGGTCTGAATGGGTGGATTCTGCGAGAGGAGGAATTGGTTTGTTGTCTGTGTGAGAGGGTGAGGCCCATAAAAACATTTAAAAAGTGGAGAAAACGTGTATAAGTTAAAGGGACCATAGTCACGGTTTAAACATTGCGCAGATTTATTTTTTTAAATTTCGATGGATTCGCGTACATTAAAATTTGTTTTATATAATTTTGGGTCGAGCTAGTATATCTATTGAGTCCCACCTAGCATTATGGCCCCAAAAACACGAAGGTGTTCGTTAAGGGGAGAATTATTGTGCGGGTTGTTTATATTTTTGGGGCTCTTTACGCCTTTGAAGAAATGGGCTACGGCATTGCCCAATGTAATTATCACCACAAGCACGGGAGATTTTATAAATGATGGCCTTGTCGAGGAGGGTAGTTGGTTCTTTGTTATTACATAATAAAGCTGACAATTTGGGATGGTGGGAGATAAATAGGAGCGAGACCTACTGATTTAAGATTTTTGGAGATAAACCATGATAAAAGGGGATACATGCTGGGGTGAAAGAAGGAGGAACAAGGGGAATCCAAAAATAGGACTCACTTCAATTTAAATGCACTTTTTTTGAAAATTAATACTTTCATATGCTACACTGTGAAAAATTACTGTAGCTTCCTGTTAAATTCCTGTTAAATTTTAACAGGTAAATTCCAGTACCAACTTTTACCGTTAGAGTTACTAGATATAGTTGGTGTACGTAACAGTTATAGTCCTGTTCGTCGATTAACCGTTATATTAACAGTAAATTTAATTCAAAAGCTGAAGTATATTTTATTATTTAACACCCTCACTTAAAAACCACTTTGCCGAAGTCTGATAAGCTGAGTTGGATAATTTTTCGATTCAATTATTGTAATTCTGGGGAAAAATTGCCTGTAATTAAGCTATCGCATTGAAAGAAGCTTCAGTGTTTTCATAGTGAAATGTAAGGGAAGTTGGCTTTAAATATAGTGGAAAATTACCCTTGTTATTCTATGTTCACCCATTGAGTATGGTAGCAGATGAAAAAAAATTAATTAGCCCAACTAATACTGTAATATATGTAAATATTTCACTCAGAATTAAAATTATTGAATCCAAAAAATATTTAGCTATTTTATTATTAACCTACAGAGCTAGTCCGACTTAGGGAAGCTTGTTTTAAGCTAAGTTAAAAATGAATTTGGAAAAAAAATTGCTTGAGCTTTTAAATTTACGATACAGAGTGGATCACATTTAAAGTGATGGTTCTGAGTGAAATTTTTTCAAAATTCAAAGTTATTGGATTGCATGAAACTTTAGTGTTTTCAGTTTGAAATTTAAGGGAAGTTACCGTTTTTAAAGTGATGGTTAAATAAAACCGTTTAAAGTCTCTTTTAATTTGGTTTTTCACAATGTGTTTCTCTTCACTTCTAAAAATACTTACTTAAGTTAGTTTGTATGAAATACTTACTAATACCCGAAAGATGGACTTTAGAGTGGATAAGATTTGTAAATATCATTTCGAAACTAATAATTTTCACGCTTTATTTAAGTCAAGCAATTACATTTTTAAAAATGAAAGAAGTTAAACAATACACCTATAGTCAGAAAGATATTATAAAAACACTAAAATTAAAATAAAATTAAAAACTCTTTATTCAACTTTAATACGTTACGCTATTTAAGAAACGTAATTTTAGAAAACAGACATAACGTAAAAACAATGTGATGAAACAAAAATAATATTAAAACGACTTATATTTTCTTGCACACGATTTTTCGGTACCACACAGCGATTTTGTGAGATTTCACAACGGCGCAATTATTAGGGTCACGGTGAAAATGACAATGTTTAGGCGCACTTATACAAAGAATGGTAGATAATTTAGGACAGTCTAAATCCTCGACGTTCTTGACGTTAACTCCTATGAAATCCGATAAAACTTTGGCCTTTACTAAACCTTTACAAAAAAAAAACGTGAACCCTTGTTCTTTTATATAATTTGCGATGGCTCCTAGGCTGTTGTAGTCTTCCCGTCCGTCGTCCCAACGGAGATCGCAAATGTTCCAATACAACCATCTACACTGCCATTTATCTTCTTCCGTAAGACTGGAATATGGATATGGTGGTTTAAAGGTCCAGACGTTATGCTTCTCCGTTTCCGCATCGTAAATAGCTAACTCTTTAATTATCATTTCTCCATTCACACGGAAAAAGTTTGCCTCGATAAAACATGTCCTTTTCATTTCTAGAAATAAACTTGTTTAAAAAAAACTTAGAACATGTAATTAAGACTTCGCACTGAAGCTTCCATCAGTCCAGTCACTTTACCCTATGGAAATTTTTCATCAGGTCAATTGAACCCAAAAACATTTTCTACGTTATTATGGACCCCATGAACTATTAATTACGTAATCCAAAAACAAAAATGACGCGAGCAAGGAGAAATAACGAGTCTGATCTATAAGATAATAAAAATATTTATTTTTTTACAAAAAAATTTATAAGATGATATGTTACAAAAATTATTTTTCTTTTACGAGCCAAAAAATATTATAATGCGATACAACAAAAAAATTTAAAATGGACATAAATGAAATTTTTTCAACTAATATTGTAATATATGCAAATATTTCACTCAGAATCAGAATTATTGAATCCAAAAAATATTTAGCTATTTTATTATTAACCTACAGAGCTAGTCAGACTTAGGGAAGCTTGTTTTAAGCTAAGTTAAAAATGAATTTGGAAAAAAAATTGCTTGAGCTTTTAAATTTACGATACAGAGTGGATCACATTTAATCTGATGGTTCTGAGTGAAAAATCTTCAAAAGTCAAAGTTATTGGATTGCATGAAACTTTAGTGTTTTCAAGGTGAAATTTAAGGGAAGTTACCGTTAACTATAGTTGAAAATTCTCTTTTTAAGTCTGTGTTCACCTATTGAATTTGTTAGGAAGTGAAAAAATTTCATTTAGCAAGCTTTTTATTAAATTTTATTTTGAAATTTTGGTATCCACCCTGTATCATATATTTAAAAAGCTCAAGTTTTTTTCCAAATTAATTTTAAACTTATCTTCAAACAAGCTTCCCCACAAATAACTGAACCAATAAATATTTATCTACGTTATTAGTACTCTACACAACTATTCTGACTTGCATAAGGTTTTTAAAGTGATGTTTAAATTAGAATTAAAAAAAATAAATAATTTCAGGTTTTATATGACTGATATAGGGGTGGGTCCAAAAAAAAACCGTAATTTTTTTAAATTGAACACCATCTCTTCTGAATACCTGTGTGGGTTAATTCTAAGGGGGTTACATATTTTTTTCGATTCAATAAATGTAATTCTGGGGTGGAACAAATTGCGTGTAATAAAGTTATCGCATTGAAAGAAGCTTCAGTGTTTTCATAGTGAAATGTAAGGAAAGTTGGCTTTAAATATATTGGACCATTATCTTTGTTATTCTATGTTCACCCGTTGAGAATGGTAGCAGGTGAAAAAAATAATTAGCCAACCTAATACTGTAATATATGCAAAATTTTCACTAAGAAGCACAATTATTAAACCCAAAAAATATTTAGCTATTTTATTATTACCCTACAAAGCTAGTCAGACTTAGAGAAGCTTGTTTTAAGATATGTTTAAAATTAACTTGATAAAAACAATGGTTGAGCTTTTAAATGATACAGGGTGGATACCAAAATTTAAGAAAAGCTTGCTAAATGAAATTTTTTCACTTCCTAACATAATCAATGGGTGGACACAGACTTAAAAAGATAATTTTCAACTATATTGTAAGGCAACTTCCCTTAATTATCACTCTGAAAACACTGAAGTTTCCTTCAATCCAATAACTTTAACATATGCAAATGTTTCACTCGAATCATCATATTAACTGATCCCAGAAATATTTATATCTGTTAATAGTACTCTACACAGCTATTCAGACGTGCTAAGTTTTTAAAGTGATTGTTAAATTAGAATAAAAAAATAATATGTAAATGATATAGGGTAGATACAAAAAAAAAATCTTATTTAAAAGCTGAAGTAATTTTCTTTTAAATTGAACACTACAAATGTAGTTTTCGCATTTTAACTTTAAATATAGAATATTTTACCATTCTCGAGTATCTTGCTTATTGAAATTGGTACGCATACAGGCTTACCATTTAATTTTGGAATAGATCACCAAGCTAAAAATATAAAAATTGATAAACACTTACAGGGGTACGTCCTCATCCGACAACAGCGGAGATGGAATTCTAGTGGACTTGGTTGGATACAAAAAAAGAACAGAGTTGTGATATCTTAGGGACCAAATCCCTGGGTTTTTATACCCAAAAGGACCAGTGCACACTTTGCCCCCCCCCCCCATACGTAGGGCAATTTGGGATGTAAAAACAAAAATCTATTAGAATCCCTCGTAGTTTAAACTGAAATAGTTAAGAGGTTCTATTCCCGCTACTAGTTTATGGGCCTCCATAAAATTCTACGCGCAAAAAAAACATTTTTGTTGGGAACACTCGTTTGTTATAACTATTTTAGCGCTAAGAATCCACGCCTGATGTAAAAAGTTGGGGGCCACTTTTTCAATTTATTCGCCATGGTCTCTACAAATCATAGAATGTCGTAGAAAAATAAACCGTTTTTATAATACACTCGGCTCTTTTGTACCAAAACGACACTTTTAGTTAGCGAGAGGGGACACCCGCTGTGTCTATTTTACGCGCGGGGGGCAAGGGCCATCCTCTATCTACCCTTTACCCCTTAGGGCCCATATTCCGTAAGACGGATAGCTTTGCGCATCGTAAAAGTGTTTGAAAATAATGTTACACGGGGGAAAGTGTTTGTCGGTGAAAATAGTTATGAATAGATACACAAAAGGCTCGACCCATTGAACTATTTGGATTTATTTCATAACACCACTCGCACGTGGAGAAAAGTGTTTGACAGATGCCGTAGGGGGCCAATTACTCGGGTTTATAGCTACTGGCTGTTTGCATAACATCATGTCAGATGATTCCACCAGCCTATAATGGGTTAGCACCTGGGTTTTATGGGTTATAACATCGTAAATCAACCTCGTAAATCAGCTAACCTTTTGACCTAAAATGGGTTACCACGCCAGCTATTAACTATGACGGGCCCATTTAACGGCTGTTTGCATCGTGTCCACACCGCCATAGGGGCAGATATCCTATTGACCTATAATGGGTTAGCACCTGGGTTTTATGGGCAGATAACCTATTGACCTAACATCGTAAATCAACCTCGTAAAACAGCTAACCTTTTGACCTAACCTTTTGACCTGCCGAAAATGTACGCAAAATGGGGGCCCCTACAGGGGCCCGTTTCACCCCCGTTTCCCCCGCCCGCAGGTGCCCCCTTATCGGTAGACGCACCCACTTATCTCTAAAGTTTGTTGGTAAGCCCATCTACCCTTTAAAGAGTCAGACGTAATTCGTGGAAGGATCTTTGAAGTGACAGTAACCGGAAACGATGTCAAACGGTTTCCTATAAGGAAATGCGAAGGAGTTAAAGGGTTTGGGTCTCCGATCTCATAATTATTGACGAAGGTTATGGGTCTTGAATTGCCTACGCTTCTACTTCAGTGATGACTGTACGCATTTCATCAAAAGTCAAGAATGCATTTCCAAGGGTCTTCCGTAAGGCTATCTTTACCGTCCGAACCATCCGTTCCCAGAAGCCTCCCCACCAGGGGGCACGCTCCACGATATTCTCCCATTGGATTCTAAGACTTCCTAAAACTTCTCTAATCTTTTGACAATCGATATTTTTCCATAAAGCGACAAGTTCCTTTTCAGCTCTCTTAAACGTTTTGGCGTTATCCGAGTAAATGAATCGGACTAAGCCTCTTCGAGATACGAATCTTCTGGTAGCCAGAATGAAACCATCAATCGTCAAGTCGAATACTATTTCCAAGTGTACGGCTCTGGTTACAGCGCACGTATAGAGGGCGATATAAACCTTTTGTTTTTCCTTTTCTGGATCGTTGGACCTGATGTACAGTGGCCCAGCGAAATCTACTCCAGTTACTTCGAATGGCGGACTTTGTTCGATACGGTTTCTTGGTAGCGGAGCAGTTTGTTCGGAAGTTGGTTTCACTCGCCACCTTTGACATTTCAGACACTTCGTAATAATCTTCTTCACCTGTTGACGGCATCTGGGTATCCAGAAACTCTCTCAGACTTGAGTTCACGTAGAAGCTACCCCTTGATGCTTAACCACGTCATGCGCTTTCAAAATTTGGAAATCAGTAAATCGGTGCATCGTAGGCAACAAGATTGGATGGCGTTCGTCGTAGGAAAACGAAAACTTTTGAAGACGGGCTCCAATGCGGAGGACTCCATTCTCATCGATAAATAAATCCAATGGTACGTACTTTGACTCTTTCGATACTTCTCCTTTGGACTTCAACGCTTTGATCTCGAGCTTAAATTCTTCGTTTTGAACTAGTTATATCCAATATTCCTGCGCTTTTAAAATCTCTTCCGTAGACAAGGCGTCATTCGTTAACGTTACCTCCTTTCGACAATTATTTACAAATCTCATGAACCTAGCTGAAACTCTTAAGATCTTTTCAAGGCTACTATATCTATTTAAATCGAGAATAGGTTCTACTCTCTCTTCAACTTGACGAACGTTTATAGCTACTACTGTTTCGCTGCAATTTTGGAATTCGTGAAAGTTACTTCGATCTACTTGTTTCGGTTCATAGTTAGGCCATTCGTTTTTCGTTAACCTCAGCCACGGCGGACCAAACCAAAACCGATCATTATCTACCATTTTGTCGGCCTTCAAACCTCTGGTCAAACAATCCGCTGGATTGTCGCGACTCTTGCAATACCGCCAAGCTATTCGGTCAGTTTTCTTTTGAATTTCAGAAACTCTATTCGAGACGAATACCTTGAGATCTCGGGCCGAACCTTTTATCCAACTCAAAGCAATCGTTGAATCACTCCAATAGTATGCAGTGACAGACTTCGAGGTAAAGTGTGCACACAGTCTATGAGTTAATCTAGCGCCAACTAAAGCTCCCAACAACTCCAGTTTCGGTATAGTGACACGTTTAACGGGCGCTACTCGAGACTTCGACGAAACCAAAGATACGCCAATTTTTCCAGATGAAGTTACAAATCTTAAATAAAGTACGGCGCCAAATGCCCGTTCACTTGAGTCAGTAAAACAATGCAACTAAAAATTTTCAAAAACCTCATTTTCAAAACCAAACTGGAAATATCTTGGAATGTTTATCTTTGATATGTCTTTTAACTCCGAACACCAATCTTCCCAAACTTTATTAGCTTCGGGCGTTAACTCTTGGTCCCAACTCTCCCCGTGTTCCCATAATAGCAATATTTTAACTCTGATGACGAATGGGGACAATAAGCCCAAGGGATCGTAAAATTTGGCTGATATTTTTAATACGCTTCTTTTGGTATGAGGTAAGCTGTTCGCTTCTTTTACTAATTCTTCGACGTCAATAGAAAACGTATCTTGCAAAGTGTCCCACGCCATTCCCAAAACCTTAACTGACGATTTTGTCTCTTGATTTTGGTTCTCATTCCAACCTTCTACTTTCCATTTATCTCTAAGCCATTTAGAATTTGTTTTCCATTTTCTTAAAGACATACTTCCTTCGCCCATTATATCTCTAGATTCTATACACCTTTTATAGGCCTTTTCTTCATTCTCAGCGCCAGAGACTAAATCATCTACGTAAGTATCACTCTCTATCATCGCTACGGTTTCTGGGAATTGAAGGCGATATTTTCCAACGTGGAATCGGATTGTTGCGGCCAGCAAATAGGGACTGGCAGTAACCCCAAACAATACGGTACGAAATCGTAGGATTTTAATTTTAATGGTATCTGAAGGTGTCCATGGTTCTTCGAACCAAAGAAATCTTACGGAGTCTATATCGTCTTCCTTTAGGTTTATTTGTAGAAAGGCTTTTTCTACGTCAGAAATAAAACCAACTAAATGAAATCTAAATTTTACTAGTATGTCCAAAATATCAGGGTTGAGACTAGGTCCGGAGTATATACAGTCATTTAATGATAGTTTATTTTTTTCGTGAGCACTTCCGTCAAATACTATTCTCAACTTTGTGGTCGTACGATCTTGTCTAACAACTGGCTGATGCGGTAAATAGTGCACCTTACGATTGGCTAAATTCGAGGGGTCGTTTGCCGGTAATTCTTCTACAATGGCAGCTGCTAAATACTCTTTAATATTTCGACTATACTCCATATAGAGATTCGAATCATTTCGGAATTTATCCGCTAAATGCATTAGCCTCTTCCTCGCAATATAATAATTGTTAGAGAGATTTTCGAAATTATCTTTCCAGGGTAATTTAACAGAATATCTGTTATTTTCGAACGTTACATTTTCTTTAAATTGTTTATTTACCCAATTATCTTGAACTAGACCATCTTCGGTTTGTTCGTTATCTCGAATGCCTAAACTCTCTAATTCCCAGAAAGCCCTTAGATTACTTGACAACGATTCTGGTTCTTCGACTATCGATACGTTATTGACGCTGATAACATTGACTCCTGATCCTACGTTTAAACTGGTTACTTCCGTTGGGCCTTGTACAAGCCAACCAAAAATACTATTTAGGGCTACCAGAGATTCTCTAATTCTCTCATATTGACCAGTGATTACTTGCCAATAACAGTCTGACCCCAATAGCAACGATATTTCACCCTTATTTGCATTAAAAGTGTCATCCGCCAGTTTGAACCCTTTACTTCCAAGAAAATCTTTAAATTCTTTCCCTGGGACATTAAATATTGCGGTATTGATAGCCGGGGATTCCAAGGCCTCAATATCTATAGTTGTACCATCAATTAGACTTGTTAGGCTTACTCTAACCTTTTTACATTTAGAAAATACGGGTGTCTTCGAACCAAATGTATGCAATTGAACGTTAATTTCGCCAACTACTCTAAGCCCAAGTCTCTTCGAAAGTTCTTGTTTTATGAAACTACATTGGCTGCCACTATCTACTAAAAGTCTAATTTGGTCGTTACCTTTATCACCCTGTACAATAGCTCTAGCAGTTTGTAAAAGAACAGGTTGTTGACTCACTTGGTTTTTTACGACATTCATGGACGCGGTTACCTCTTGTTGAGAATCCGGTGAGTCCTTACAGTCGTTTGTCGCTGTATTTTCTGTTGCGGCTTCATTTTCTTCACACACCGCAGAGTGGTGACGTTTTTTACATTTTTTACACGAAATATTTACTTTGCAAAACTTAGCTCTATGCTTGCCTGTTACTCAAACATAACAACGACCCATCTTTTTCAACGCTTCTTTTCTCGCTTCAACGGTAGAAATAGTTCGACATAGTTCCGGTTCGTGAGGACCCCTTTTGCAGAAAATACACGCTTGTGATGTCCCGACGGAAAACGCCGCGGTTGACGACGTCGACGGTCTCTGATACTTTGGGTAGTTATAATTATTCCGATTATTGAAATTACCAATACTCTGATACGGTTGCTGATTTCTGGCTTTAAAATTTCGATGGTCTTCGTCTTTAGGTCCACTCTTGTAAGCGGATGCGCGCTCTCGACTTTGTAATTCTTTTCGAAGGTATTCGATTAATTGACTTACGTCGATATCGCCGTCGTCTTCACTTTTTCGGCTGTAGTCCAAATTAAGATCGTCTGGCAACTTCTTCAAAAGAATGGGACATAATACCGTTCCGAAGTGTTCATTAGCGTCGTATCCCAATGAATGTAGACACTTAATTTCGATCTCGCAACGGTCATAAAATTTTCTGAACTCGTCAATGTTGGACGGATCTTTGAGAGATGGTAGACCAATCAATTTTTTAATGTGCTCAGATACTTGAGCTACCTTTGAACCGAATCGTCTCTGCAAAAGTTCTACGGCCGCTTCGTAATTTTCTTCGTTAAGATCTAAGCCGAATATTGCGTCAGACGCTTTACCTTCTAATTGCGCTTTCAGGGAACAGAACTTGTTGATCGCATTCATTGAGGAATTGTGAATGGTAACCTCGAACTGTGCCCAGAAATTCTTCCACTTTAAGACGTCCACTCCGTCAAATTTCGGTAATTCGAGTCGCGGTAAATTTACCACAGGAGACGCTTGTTGTACTTGGTTCGACGAGCATTGACTCGCTATTTGAATTGTCTTTGTTGAACCACCAGCTTGTACGGCTTTCAATGCGTGGTCTATTTTACAATAACATAACATGATCTTGTCGGCATACTTTTCAACTTCGTCCATCTCAATTTCCAAATCATCGATACCGATTTCAGGTTCAATGTCGTCGTTTAACTTCATTAAAGCTTCTTCCTTTAATTTGAGTTGTTTGTGACTCGCTTCTAGTTCAGGTATACTAATGACTTTAATCTTGTTCAATTCTTCGTCTACTTTATTTACTAGTCTCGTAACTTGACCTCTAATTACAGATCGCCGTTTCTTTGCAACTTCGAAATCCTCCATATTTCCTCGTTAAATCCGCTACGTTGCCGTTGGTATTCTTCAAATCACAAAAAACTTCACTTGTAATTAATATTAACGCCGGTGAAATACACGTAAATATTATCTTTTTAATAAGTAAAGAATTTGTCTCAGAGTTTCGGCACCATGTAAATTTGTCGTATTTGAAAGAATCACAACGTAGTTAGAATTTAACTAAAACAACTGGTTTATTTACATTAATTACAAAATACAAGTCAAAATTTCTAAGCGAACGATCTCGACGCGCGATAACAACTGATTTTTCGTAATCGTATTTTCCCTCCTTCCGTTTACATGTTTTTTAGAGGTTTGACCTTTATGATAAGATTAAAATAGATTACTTATTTTGACATGATTAGGTTTTTTAACTATATACTACGTAATTTTATATTTTAACTTATTTTAAGAAACGGAGGATTTTACAAGTTTCTTTTTTATAGCGATTCTAACTTTGTACCTTTTTTATAGTTTGTTACAAAATTCGTAACAGACGTAAGCCACTCAACCCAGCAGAAGGTGCAGCAACGGGTGGACCATTTCCCACTTCGCACACAGCAGTGGGATTAAGAGTGGATGCTGAAGCAACTCCAGCCGACACCCTACCTACGTAGGTAAAGAGTCAAACCCTTTTTATAGAGCTCCTAACGACGAGCACACAGCAGCCCAAGTAACCCGGCACAGCTGGCACCGGAGATCCCGGTGTGACTCCAAGAGGCCGGGAAACCGGACCGCTGTGCCCTCATACGGAGGCCCGCCGCCCCACAGCAGGCTACCCAATCCGCCGGCGGCCAGTTTGCACGGACCCCCTCCGTTAGCCTGAGCCAAAGCTCAGTATCCAGCCCCAATCTGACCGACGTCGGAGGTGGAGATAGGACCATTTGATCCCAGTGCGCCACCGCCCTTATGGGTTACAAGAGCCGGACCCCGACTCCCTGGTAAAGCCACCAGTTATTGCACACTCTAACCCATTGAGGGCCAGTAGACACAGGTAGGCAAACTAATACAAAAGCTGTTGAGGCTACGTAATTTCTTATCGTATGATATATAAATTGCCCTAAGTTAAAGAGTGGATGCCGCCCACCATCAGGAGACGGGGTGGGCAAACTAATATAAAAGCTGTTGAGCCCATGTGATTTCCTATTGTTTGATATATAATTTACCATCATATGTTAAAGAGTGGGCACCGCCCACCCTCAGGATACGCGGGTGGGCAAACCAATACAAAAGCTGTTGAGGCCTTGTGATTTCCGATCGTTAGATATATAAAATACCATCCTAAGTTGAAGGATTATAACTTGGGTGCTACCCACTCTCAAAAGACCCGTGTGGGCAAAGCAACACAAAAGCTGTTGAGGCCATGTAATTTCCTATCGTTTGATATATATTTTACCATCCTATGTTAAAGAGTGGCCACCGCCCACCCTCAGGACACTCGGGTGGGCAAACCAATACAAAAGCTGTTGAGGCCATGTAGTTTCCTATCGTTTGATAGACGGAAAGTATCAAAGGTGAAACAGGTAAGCAAAACACGACGAACGTATTTCTTTTAATTTATGGAAATTAGTGGAAATATGAATTGAAGAAATATTGTGTGTTTATTTTAGTAAATTTATATCAAACATTTGGATAGTTTAGGCACCAATGTCATGTAAATTCGCAAATTGATAAAAAAATACCCATGAATGTAATTTTGCGGAAAATGGGAAATCAGTTGAAGACGCGTCAGTGCGATGATTTCATCGCAATTTTTAGGGCGTATTACGATTTTCGTGTCGTACGATATCGTACCATTCGGTCTCTCCCTTTAATGGGGTTGGTCGGAGGGGGCGGAAATTAACGGCACTGCGTGCGCGTCAAAGAGTTCTATCGAATGAGACTAACTTGTTTTTTCGCTCACTCTATTTAAGGGGGTTGGTCGGAGGGGGCGGAAATTAACGGCACTGCGTGCGCGTCAAAGAGTTACTATACAAACTATAAAACTGTTCAAGCAAGGTTTCCAAAGGTGACGGCGTGGCTCACTTGGTTAAGGTTTTGGAGACTACGCGGCCAGAAATCTCGGTTCGAATCCCGGTGTCGCCAATATTAGAAATTATTTTTCGCAGCTCCGTCTACCGTGTAGTCGCTTTCCACGACGCCAAACAAACAAACAACACTTAACGACATTCCATCCATAGCAATAGTGTCACTTCGAATATATATATTCGATGTGAAACTAAAAACTACTTCGTCATCTTCCGAGCTTCGTCTTTCTGGCCTCTGTAATCGAAAACCCTGTTAAGCCGGCCGAGTGGTAGTGGCCCCTCTTTTTCCACGCTATTATGTGGTCGAGAAAACCTATTAGCTCGGTCTCTTGGAGTCTTTATAATCCGTCGGGGCAGCAGTAGGTAACATTGTCAAAGCTGACGATTATAAGATGGGAAGAACCACGAGATGACACAGAGGCTCTACAAAATGATTAACAGTAGCTCTGTTAAAAACTGGGATTTCACAACTGAATTTCCAATTTATCAATTCTACATCATAATTTTCTTTTAATTATGTTTTTTTACTTTTGAGTTTCATATTTAGAGTGAATTTATTGTATAACTGTTGGATATAGCCAAGACGTAATTCGGTGGTCCTAGTTCCAAAATTGCCCCTCTATGTTGCTTTCTTTTAAATTTTTAAGAATGTTGAGAAAAATAATGTTAAAATAAAACCATACATGTTGGCAGAAATTACGGCGAAATTATAGTTTCCCCCGAAAGCCTCTGATTTATTGGTGTGAAACTTTAAGAGGAAAGTAAATTGAGTGAAAAATTTAAGTTTCATGATTTAGAAAATTGTTCACTGATAGGAGAATAATTAAACTTGTAGCGCACACTCTAAAAGGTACCAATAAAGTTATTAGGGTAAAAAATCGTAATTTATACTAATATATGAGGCGATAGCTCTTTGTGGATTATTGTCTATGAAACACCAGAGGTTATTTTTTACTCGCAAAATATTTACGGGTTAGGTTTAATAGCTAACCAGTCTTCCAAAATTCATATCTTAACACAACAAAGCGAATTTTGAAATGAGCTCAGGACCGACCAGATGAAAGAGTCAGAATACAGCAATTACTCAGTCGTAATTATAAGTTACAAATTAGGCAGTAAATTTCCAAATATTTTCGGACATTGCTATTGCTTCCTATGACCAACTTGTTATTCCTCATTGAGTGTTTTCGTATTTTATGTTTAGGTTTGACCTTGGGCACCGGTTAGTCTGGTTAGGTGGCGTTGCTTGCGCCGATATTAAGGTTTGTTTATTATGCGAATTTTTCAAGTACATTCTAATTTAATATTATCGAAATTTCATAAATTTTCAAAAATATCAAACTACATAGTATTTTGACTATAAAATTTTAAGGGTCGTTATACTTCTTACGTCATGGCTTTGATCATTATGCGTCATTCTACCGTTCCTTATTTTACTGAAAATAAAACATTTGGTTTTAACTCCATGTTCATTCTTCTTTTTATAAATAAAGCAATGCAAGTTAATTTAGTTAACTAGCCATTAAAAAGAAAGAATAATAACAATATTAATAATAATAATCAGCTAGGCCTAAGGATCATTCTAGCCACGTTCTCATCATCTTTTGGACATTTTGGACTCGCGCTAATCCGCTTCGTTTTGGTTCGCACTCAAAAAAATTCTATCAAAGGCTGGGATAAAATAGTTGACAAAAATTTTGAAATAATTAAATATAGCATTGTTGAATTCTAATTATGGAAATTACTTATTCCTAATAAACAATTAATAATGCAAATAAGTAACTTATTTGCTTATTACTAATTGACTTGTTCCTACACATTACTTATATTTGCCATTTACCTATTTCTATCTTTTTAAACAACATGAAATAAAAGTTTTCAAATTACTATTTATCAAATTTAGGCAAATATCTAATGTAAAAACCATTTTTAAAAACGATTAATGTTTTTCAATATACTGAAATGGTGAGGGTTTTCAACAAATTATTCAGCAATTAGGATAATATATAAAGAACGGAAATTATCAAATTAAATCATTTATTAAAAAACACATTTCCCACTCCACCCAAATTACTAAATAATAATTTCGAAAAATACCAAATTATTTTACTTATTTCAGTAAATCTAACAAATTACTTTTTATTATAGGAAATAACAAGTTTTGCAAATTACGCTAATTACTAAGTTACTATTTTGGTAAAATAAATTACTTTTACAAAAAATTGTTAACTCTAAAAAACAGTCTATAGGTAGTTTCTTCTAACTTAACTTATCGTATATTCTATTCTCCACCACACTCCCCCCTTTTCGGCTTTCCGTTGCTATATGCAACGCGTTTTGAAATTTTTAATGTTTAGGCTTAGTTTCTCCTTTAGATTTGACAGTCGCCAGCCAGATTTCCCGCACGGTACTGATGAGTTCCAAATAGAACGAAACCGGTCTACCGTTGGAATTTCTGGCTATTTTATTTAATTTTAATTTAGTTTATTACTCGAAGATCTATTTGATACGAGTTTCGCGTTTTTGGCTCGAAGACCTATTGGGTACGAGTTAGTAGTAAGTTTTTTAATTTCTTCAAATTTGTTTAGGATTTAGCTATATTATCCCTTTTAATTATGGACTAATCTACTTTTTCGCGTATTTTATCTTCTTAAAAACTTACTCAAGTAGTTCTTCCAAAAATTGTTATTTTCTAATTGTAGTAAATTACTAGAGGCTTTGTGACATCATAAAGTACGAATTTAGTTAATTTTTTTATAAATTTCTACATTACAACACCAATTCTGAGCTTCAAAAATTGATTAGCTAAATTACTCAATTTTTTTAAAGTTATTTTCTAATTATAATCTAAGGCAGGTGTCGCTTTTAATTAAATTTATTTAAGAAATTACTATATTTAGTTTATTATTAAGTGTATAAAATCGTTTTAAGCTCTCAAAGAATATCAAGTCTGCCCTATATGCCAAGACACTAAAAATACTGGCAATGTAAATGTACTGTAACTTTTAATAAGAATATAATAATAATAATAATAATAATCAGCACCCAGGGCACCACCTTAAGCGTAAGTCATCAGGCGACTTTTAAAGTCATTCCCTTACCAAAAAATAAGTTGGTTTTTAGTTGGTATTCACATTTAAGTTGATATTAAGTTGGTTTTAAGTGGTCAGCATATTTCAGTAAACTAGTTGAGTTGGTAATAAGTTGGTTTTAAGTTGGTGGGAAAATGCCTTTTTCTTTAAGTTGGTATTTAGTTGGTTTTTAGTGGTCAGAAAATTACATATTATTTTTTAAGTTGGCTTTAAGTGGTCTTTATTAAGTAACATTTTAAGTAAGTTTTAAGTTGGCTTTTAGTGGTCTTTATTAAGTAACATTTTAAGTAAGTTTTAAGTTGGCTTTAAGTGGTCTTTATTAAGTAACATTTTAAGTAAGTTTTAAGTTGGTGTTAAGATGTTTTTAAGTAGGTTTTTAGTTGGTATTTGTCTCAAATACAAACTTAAAACCAACTTAAATAGTTCTTAGACCAATTATTTTTTGGTAAGGGATTAATTCAGGTGGCCGGGTTACAATGCCACGCGAGCCAACAGCTCCCAACACTAACTATTACCATTAACCCCCACAAGTTTTTATGGAAGGGGAAACCGAAGGACTAAGGGGAAACCCCCCTTACCAAAAAATAAGTGGTCTAAGAACTATTTAAGTTGTTTTTAAGTTGGTATTTGAGACAAATACCAACTAAAAACCTACTTAAAAACAACTTAACACCAACTTAAAATGTTACTTAATAAACACCACTTAAAGCCAACTTAAAACTTACTTAAAATGTTACTTAATAAAGACCACTTAAAGCCAACTTAAAACTTACTTAAAATGTTACTTAATAAAGACCACTTACAGCCAACTTAAAAAATAATATGTAATTTTCTGACCACTAAAAACCAACTAAATACCAACTTAAAGAAAAAGGCATTTTCCCACCAACTTAAAACCAACTTATTACCAACTTAACTAGTTTACTGAAATATGCTGACCACTTAAAACCAACTTAATATCAACTTAAATGTGAATACCAACTTATTTTTTGGTAAGGGCCCTTAAACCAGTAGGGAGAGAACTTGCAAACTCAACGCAGTTTTCACCCAGTGCCACAAGCTGATATCGAACACGGCTCCTCTTACTGCGAGGCGAATGTGCTAACCACTCTGCCACCACACCTTGAATACACAACCACTGAAATAAGGCCTATAATCTAGCCACTATATCAGTATCTGCATATCTTATTTTAAAGTTTCAAATTGACTAAGAAGTTGGAGGGGTTTTCATGGGATGATAATAGAATTAATCCAATTGGGATTAGTTATTTTTTAAACCATGTTCTTATTCAAAACAACTTTGCTTACGTGGGGAATTTATATGTAATCAAATAATGGATCAATAAACTTTTGAAAAAAAAACTGAAAAAAATGGATTATACCTTTAGACGTGGATTATAAAGAACTCACAGTGATAGTTCACTTCGAAAATATGTTTGTTTCAAACGCCATCAGTCCTAGCGGGATAAATTGGAACTATGCCTGAGCGGAAATGATTAAATTTGAAAGAGTTTGTTTATTTTAAATGTATGGCCACCGAAATCATGGATTTAACAAGAACTCATAGTAAAGTATTAAAAAGCTTAAGCTCGTGACGCGGAGAAAAACCTTTTATGATTTTTTGGTTTTATTTTATGGAAACACCTGTTTTAAGTTGGTTAAAATTTTATTGGAACTTTTAACCATTACTAACAATGTCGAATACTATAACTAAATCTAAAGTAGATCAACCTAAAGGGTTAAAGGTGAGTTCTTTTTCATCCATGCTTTAGACTAGTGCATCAAAATCTACTCTCGACCTGTTAAGATATTTAAAGTGGATTAGATTTTAGGCCTATTAGAAATTTTATAAGCGTATCTTAAATGAACCAATTCGAACACAAGCTTTAAAAATTTTATTGTGGCTATTTCTGCTACTCCATGTTGGATTTAGAAAAATAAATATAATTAGATAAGTATTTTTTTTAACTTTAATAAGTTAAACGTAACAACACTTGTGCCACTGAAATATATATACAATGTACTAAACTGTATAAACAGGCTATTCCATAACCTGTAGAATGTAATTTTGATCAAAAGCATCATATAAGTACACCCATAAATATTCTCTAAAATGTTAGGTAAAAACATTACTACCAGCAAGTGGACCCATATTAACGGTGAACAGAGAAAAATAAAATAAAAACTGGTTAGTATATGTTACCCAAAAAATACAAGCTCCTAAATTTGTGACTACATGTTGCATAACTCAAACCAAGTGACGTACAAAAACAAGCATGTTTAAAGGTTATGACTATTCAACATGGCACTTTTAAAATAAAAAAAACTGAAAATAGTAAATAAAAAGGCAGTTTTTTGTTATTTTTAGACGATCAAATCAAATTTGATCCTCTTGGAACAGTTGAAATGACTTTCAGCAAGCTGACATTCAAATTGAGCACTAAAAGTAATAACCAATCAGCACACTGCAGATATCTGTACGAAGTGTTAGTAACCTCTTAAGGAATTTCATGCTGTAATTAAAATAAAAATAAAACAATTAGCATATTCATTTCAAAAAATAATTTTTTCTAATTATTAAAAAAAAAAGGTTGTCATTTAGAGGAAGAACACAGAAATAATGTTATATAGTAGAAGCACATGACCATCTTTCTTAGATTGGCGTGTACTGTTTAAAGAACTGCAATGGGCCTGCTTGTTTTCCCCCTCAATTTTGTCTTAAACTTGACTTTGAGAAATGTGCTAGTCGCATTAGTAACAAATGCATTTAATATAAATAAATGGTTAAGTGTGACACTTTCTATTTTCCCACTGATAGTTTGGCCAATGACCATAAAAATCATTATGTGACTAATGTCTGAGAATTTTCAGGAAGATGTTACTAGACTTTGAAAGTATTTGTTAATGGTGCCTCTAAAATGACTGATGCATACTGCCTACTCAAAGGATCAACCAAGGCTTAAGCCCCAGTATTGGTAAAAATATTTACCGCCTGGTAATTTCTGCCATTAAGAAAGTATGGAGTTAGTTTCCACTTCCAAAACTTTCAATCCCTCCATAAGAGCTAGCTAGCTCTTATGGAGGGATTGAAAGTTATCTAGCTACCATAAACCAAAATCATATACAGTTTCATACTTTTTTGTTACTTATGCTAATACAAAAATATCATAAAATGTTTAGATAACATACTTCAAAAACCACTATGAGAATAGAAAACACGAATATATAGTTTGCAACCCCTTTTTCTATTAAAAAAATTATCAGGAAATGTGTATAGTGACTACATAAAATGTACACCAATTTCGGGACAAGCAAGAAATGAAACATAAGTTTGACACAATTAGGATGCAGAGTAAAACTTGAGAGCAGTACACATCAATGGCAGGTGGTAATTTGCTTTTACTATAGACAAGATATAATGATAAACTGTTAAAAACAATTTACTATAGTTTAGAAAATGGATTTGCATGATTGTAAATACAAGATTTTTGCTTATGATTACTGGAAAATGGCTATAGCCATTTTCCAGTAATCATAAGCTGGAGTGGACAAAATATTTAATAGCACTAAACAATTTTATCAAATACTAAATTGGATATATTTTTTTAAGGTTTTCCTGATTAAACAAACTCATTTGAAAAGCATGGAATAAATTTTAAAAGTTTTGAAAAGTTCAAGATTTTCTATGTAAAGTTGGTTTATTTAAAATTTTTATATTTAAACCTTTTTGGAATTAAAACAATATTTGGTAACAACCTAATGAATATAAAGTTATTATTATTAAAGATACTATTTAGAATTTGCCCCCTTACTCAGCCCAGATTTCACCACCAAAAATTTTAACTTAAATTTCCCAAATGATAGAAAATGGTTAAAATATTTTATATTTGGTATTATCAATTTGATCCCAATAAAAAATACTTGCACACCACTATAATAACCAATTAGTACAGTAAAATTTAACCAAGCTTATTAAAAAATACATTTCAAGATAGTTTCAACGATTACGTACATACATATAGCACCATATTTTAAATCATTTGTGTAAATGTGAAACTTTTAATATGGTTGAATTATTGCACCAACGAAAACAGACATGATAATGCAAACACGTTATTCAGATTAGCATTCAATTTTTCATAATGCATGCTCAAACAATGTCTTCTTTAATAGCTAGGACTACAAAAAACATATCATTGTCTAGGCATTGAAAATTACGTTATTCAACAACTTAAACAATGGGAGATAAAATTAATACATATGAGCCATGAGCAAACCAATCACTGTGTCAGTCGCTAAGCTATATTAAGGAGAGAATATCCATTATAAAGGTCATGGTTCAGTTACGTTACAGAGAGATACATGTAACTAATGTTTCAAACTTTTAAACATTTAAAACATCCAACTGGTCAGCCAATAAAAATTCAGATTGGGATAAGTTAATCGGAATTGTATACTTAATTTGGATTGATGCACAGTGGAAGCCACATTTTGATTCATTGTGTATTTGTACTCCTAGCTATTGGCATTATTTACAAACGGTTATTGTCAAAATAAAAAATATGACCATTAATTGTTGGTAATGAAAAAACTAACAATACCTTTTAGGTTAATTATAAAAAAAATTATTATACTCTCTTTTGGGTCATTAGAGGTGGAAAAAACCACACAGAGGGGAAGGAATATGGAAATCCCTTACCAAAAAATAAGTTAGCTAAAAACCACTTACGACAACTTGTATTTCAACTTGGTTTTCAGTTTGTATTTGGGACAAATGCCTACTAAAAAATAACCTAAATCGTCTTTATTAATCAACTTATTTCCAACTAAACCAGAATCGACATTTACATTTAACTACTTAAAACCAAATTAAAAATAATATGTAACTTCCTGACTACTAAAAACCAACTAATTACAAACTTAGCAAAAGAAGTATTTTCCTACCAACTGAATAACAACTTATTACCCCTTCAACTAGTAACTTGAAATATGCTGACAACTTGAGCCTACTTAATACCAAGTTAATATCAACTAATAATGTGTATACAAACTAAATACCAACTGAAATCAAACTTATTTTTTGGTAAGGGAAGCAGCCTGAAACTGAATTAGTTCAAATAAAATGTTTTCCCTAAACCCTGTGGTTGGTCACTTGAGTTGTCCTTTAAACATAAAAAAAGCAAACTTAATTTAAATAATACACGACTTCATTATTTAGGCACCATCTACGCACTACAGTTTCTCAAAAACTTATGGTATTTAAGGTATGGCGAAATTTTTGTTTACAGGAAATGAAACAAGAAGCATTTTCCTAGTGAAATCAGCCAATGCACTTGTGCAGACAATATTACTGATTACCCGGAAGTAGGTTGTAGCTAATAAAATCATAGCAAGTTAAAGATCACTATAAATATTAACCATGGTTTAATATATTCTTACTCATCAACTTTTCAAATTATTTGAATTTCTAAAATTGCCCCTACACATTATTTAAATGACATAAATCAAGTAAAAATCTTAATCCATGTGACCAAAAAACCTTTCATTTTATAATTTTGGTAGAACGTTGGGGAGATCTAAAATATAAAAATAAATAACACATCAAAAGGGACCATTCCTTGTTTTGTTAATTTAAGCATCTTTCCTCTCCAATTTGACTTAAATAGATAATTTAAATTACTCGTAGATTCCATCTAAATCCAATATCCACTAAACATAGATCTCCTTACGTGTAAAGCGAGCTTCATGGCCTTCTGTATAGCACATAACTTTTGTTTACTAGTTTTTCAATTGACTTTTCAAGGATTATAAATCCTGATTTCTCAACAACTTTTTAAGGATAGCTTGATTTGATATATATAAGTTTACTATATCTTATTAATTACTAATTATAAAGTGATACATTTTTATACAATTGAGTCAGAACTACAATAGCATGGGATCAAAACTGTAAGACCAGCTATTAAAGAATTAATGATCAAGAACAAAGAAAAAATACTCAGCTCAAGTCTTCAAACTTAACCACCTGTGTTCCGAAGTGGTAAATTTCAGGTGTCAAATATTGTGGCAAAAAGTGGTAAATACCGAAATGGTGAAGAATACTTTTACTGGCTAATATGCCAAATAGTGGCAAATAATAAATTTTAATAATAATAAAAAAACATACCAAAGGAAAAATATATTTGTGCTATTTAGACAAATAGTTGCCAGTTTTGGGCTAGAATCTCAATTATAGCCCAATCTAGTTATTTCTTTTGGCTATTTTACAACGATTTTTCTTGAGTTTGAATTTGTCTGCTATATATCTTTAAGGTGTTTTTAATGGTTCTTTTGTGAAAAACCGAAACAAATCTCGCATGTAAATGATGCTACATATCTGAAAGATATTATTTACATCATTTAAATGCATTTACTGATTATTAGTAACTTTGTCACATTTGCCACTTTATTCCACTGGCATGGACTTTATTCTAAAAAAGTGACATTTAGGTAACACTGTTAACCACCCCAGGAACCTAATTCAACATGTTAAATTTATTTTTCTAAGAATATATATATATATATATATATCCTGTAATTTTCAGTCACATCCCCTAAAATTGGGTATAAAGTTCGTACCAAAATTAACCAACAAAATTCCTACCATCATGTATGAAAACCCTCACTAACTACTACAAGTTTGTGTAGAAGGGTTTTTACTAGATAGTATGCTTAGCTAACAAACGTGAAAACTTTCACACATTTCACCGTGATTACAGTGTCTATCGACGAATTGACCTATTAACCACATCCCTGGTTTATCAAGTTAATACAAGTAATTAGCTAGTTATATATTAGTACAATCACTTAAGAATAAAAAAATTAAAAGTAGGAAACTAAAACTACACCCAAGACCAAAAGTGACAATAAGATCCAAAAGTGTGCCGGCATGTTATAATTTCCACTGGGTGCTTGTCGAAAATTAAAAAGAGAGTGTAGGAGCGAGTTAAGAGGAGGTAAAAATTAGCTCATATGAAAGAAAACGCTTCCAGCACATCCATCTAGCTGAATTTGTAGTCGATGGTGAGACTAGCTCAGAGTAGATATTTCAAAAGGCACAAAGGTAGGCCTGACACACTTTTGGGTATTATTTGGCTTTTGCAAAAACATATGAAAAGCAAAGACCAAGCACGGGGTTGCCACAAAAATTTCAGTTTCAAATTCCCTGACCTTTTAAAAGGTTCAAGTTTGTGACTGTAGAACACTATATTTTACTATTACCAGATTTTACTTTGCAGTTTTTATTTTAGGGTTGACGACTCTTTCAGTTATAGTTTAAAAGCCCTGACTTTTCTCAAATTCTTAAAATTCTCAGACTTTGTAGGCTTACTTTCAAATTCCCCGACTTTCCTGACCTGTGGCAACCCTGAAGCAAGAATTAGCGCAAAGAGTTCATTCAGCATAAAAGAAACTGAAAATTTATTTTACGTAAAATTTGCATTTTAGAAGAATTTTTGAACATCCTGATTATGTATTCACAAAAAAAATAAGATATTAGAACAATAAATTGGGGATATGTCCTGATAGCCCAATGAGAGAACTTCTACAATACTAACATTTCTGATACCATTACTTTTCTGTAACTAAAGTTCTTGAAAATACTGTCTACAATCATAAACCCGATTAAGTCCAGTACACCCCAGTACTGCAAGAAAAATTACAAAAATAGTGCCATTGAACCAAAAATTTCAGGACGGCTGAATTGACTACACTTTATTTTTTCATCGTTTATCTCAATAGCATAATATAATAAAATATGAACAATTCAACAGCAACCAATAGACTTGCAAAAGTCTAGGCATGCAGGGGTGTTGGGAAATTCTATTCTTAGCTTTCTCGCAGGTGTGGCCTGTGTTTGTTGCCATGACAACGCGTTTAGTTCAGCCATGACACCCATGGTAGTCACGTGCTTTTTTCGTAGGATCGTGTTGAGTTTTGCCTCGTTAAATAAGGTCATGACAGCCGTTTCAAGGCAGGGCTTAGCTACAACGCTAGGAGCAAGCACCCATTTAAGTTGGTAGCTGACCTACTTCAAGATTTTTTCACTTGGTATGTATAGGTTGGAAATGACGTCCTGTTAAATTGTATGTTCCACCTCATTTCAATGGACTTGCGGCCTTGCCACTATTAATAACAATATTGTAGGATAGTGTATACTACATTATGTAAATTTTCTCATTGAGCATAGAAACCATTTTATAGAAACATATATAGTCTTGAGCACAGTGATAATTCATTTCATTACCCAATTTAGTTGATATAAAACCACCCAAGGCCATAAGTATTAGCCTCTCATATTATCCGCAGACATAATCAGCAATAGAGGCTGACAAAATAAGAGAAAAATACTGTACAGCTTTCTGTGCACCATTTGTTGGCTCAACTGCCACAGAAAATATTATTATGTTACTCTCACCAAACAAATCTGTTGGAATATAATAGATAGTTTTGTGTCTAAATTAAGAACACAATTTCGTTTTAATAGAAAAACCAAACTCAAATATAAAAATTAACTTCAAAGGCGTTGATAGATTTTTTATACAAGTTTTAACCTAGAATATGAGTTCTGTATTTCATACGTAAACTAAACTGATGATAAATACTATTGTATTCTTGAACAAAATTTTATTGACAAAAGCCATTTTAATTCTTAATTTCTAATAGTAATAAAATGGAATTTATCAATAATTTTAAACCGACATTTTCCAACATAATGAACTTTCTAAAACTAAATTCTAAACAATTATTAGTATTTAAGTTTAAATTAATACTCCTAATTTAAAACTTTTTATTTCCAAACAAATTTTAAAATATAAAATTGTCATCTGTTAAGCTATTTCTTAAGTAAATTATTTGGTTTTCTAAACAGCTGACTTAAATAAACAGTGCAATTATAAAAACAATCATTTTGTAATTAAACTGTGCTATTGTCTCTTCCAACAGAGCTAGATGTACGCATGCTCTTACCTCCTAACTCTTTTCAACTCCATTAGTAAATTAGGCTAATGAAATACTTAAAAGGAAATTCATAAAATTTAAAATTTCAGTGATAATAATATTTAAAACATGATGAGTTTAAATTAATATTCTGTCCATTAGAAACATATTTAAGTTTTCTTTATATGCCTTACTAAATTGGCGATAGAATGATACTGTGATTTTGAACTTACTCTTGTACGACCATTTTTAAACAAATTCACTTGTTAAAACTTAAAAAAAAAATGAGAGAACTAGATTCGGTTCCATTCCCCCAGCCCAAAAACTTTCCAATGAAAAATTTAAATGCAGTGTTCCTATAAAGCCACCTTTTTGAAGAAAAGTCCAGGCCAGTGGCAAATAGTGGAAAATTGACAAAAAGTGGCAAATAGTGGCTATTACAGAAAAATTGCATTTTAAAGCTTAAAAAAGTAATTGGAATTAAATTTATAAGAAGTTTATTTCAAAAATGTCTTAGTTTACTCTGAACTTACAATGTTAGAATTAATTATTCAAAAAAATTAACACTTTTTGAATGTTAATCAGAATCTGATAATTCTACACATATATATTGCCTTAAGTAGCCCAAAATCTAAATTTGTATTATAATATTTTTTAATTATTAATTTATAACCCTCTGTGGTAAAAACATTTACTGGCCACTAAATTCACTTTTGTCCAGGCTGGAATTTTGCACTATTTTCCACACTGGAACACTGTTTAAAAGATTCTGTATAAATTTTAAACTTTTAGTTTTAAACCCTTACCAAAAAATAAGTTGGTATTTAGTTGGTATTCACATTTAAGTTAGTAATAAGTTGGTTTTAAGTTGGTGGGAAAATGCCTTTTTCTTTAAGTTGGTATTTAGTGGTCAGAAAATTACATATTATTTTTTAAGTTGGTTTTAAGTTGGCTTTAAGTGGTCTTTAATAAGTAACATTTTAAGAAAGTTTTAAGTTGGCTTTAAGTGGTCTTTATTAAGTAACATTTTAAGTAAGTTTTTAGTTGGTTTTTTAAGTTGGTGTTAAGTTGTTTTTAAGTAGGTTTTTAGTTGGTATTTAGTTGGTATTTGTCTCAAATACAAACTTAAAACCAACTTAAATAGTTCTTAGACCACTTATTTTTTGGTAAGGGAAGGACTAGAAAACCCGTGGGATCATGGAAAATTAATCATCTTCGTCTTCCTCCTCCTCTTCTTCTTCTTCCTCCTCCTCCTCAACCTCCTCTTCGGGTGAATCTTTTTCATCGTCTTGTTCTACCTGATCATTACCAGTATCTATTTGTGCATCACTTTCTTCCGGCGTTTCATTATTACCCTCAACATCATCTAAATGTTCTTGCTCAATTTGTACACCATTGGTAAGATCATGAAACCCATTAACAAACCCTAACCCACCTTTCTCATTTTCTTCTGAGATCTCTGCAGAAACCTTAAGAAATTAAAAGAAATGTTAAGTGATAATTTTTAATTAAAAAAAATGAAATATGGAGAACTTAATAAATATTTAAAGGGACTATAACCCAACTCAAAACTGAGGAGAGAGGAGACCTATTTGAGAGGGTGGATTAGAATTTTAAGTAGAAATAAGCGCTTGTGTTGAAGTATAATTTAAGACCAAAAATATGTTAAGACAATTTTGACCATTTCTCGCAATCTAACTCATTGTCTGCCAATACGCTTTCAGGCAATCAAAATTGGTTAGTTTTTAACCCCCTCTTTCGTAGTGGACAGAAACTAGTCCATATTACTAGTGGGGTTGGGTGGTTATGTCAGGCCCAACATAGCACTTTGACCAGAGGAACATTGTGCTGTCCCAGCCAATTAGAGCTGAAAAAGTCCCACCTCGAAAACTAGATCATAGACCTCATCAACATATTAATTCTCCATAACGGTAACTAAATACGTTCTTTATGAAACTTAATTCCTAAAAAAACTATAAATAACACAAGCTAAAGCAATGAATTACTGGTTGGCTTAGAAGTATGGTGGGAAAATGTTACAACTAACATTATCTAAATTAGTAATATGATTAATGCTCTAAATTTCAGTCTGTCAGTGACTCACAGTACGCTAAAAGCGAAAGTCGAGATACATAACTTTTGATATCATTACAGGTTGAGACCAACTCAATATATTTCACCATTTTTGTGTTTAAACTAAAACAGTACTATTGTATTTTTTATAGATTTAACTAAAACAACATTCTTGTTTTACACAAATAAGGGATTATATACTTGTTGTAAGTAGAGCTTGCACTAGATTTCAAATAAAACCATTGTACTGGTATTAGAAAAACTTACTTTGCTGTCTCCATTTTTTGAGAACTTTCTTTCTGGAAGTTGAAGAAAAGTCATAAGGTTATCGTTCTCAGTGGCAATTTCGAAATCAGTGTAGTCCTGAAAAAAAATTAAACACAATGCAGTTTGATTTTTATAACTACAAATATAGCTCCTGAAGAAGTACCGTGTTTCGATTAAAGCTCATGTAAATTTATAAATAAATGGTTTTTCAAAAACTTTTTTTATGAAGTATATGTAGCAGCCTTTTATCAAACCTTTTATCCTTTTTTTTTAATAATTGACTATGGAACAAAATTCATGAGTAAATAACTATATACTGTCATGGCTAAAACACTATACATAAAATTCTATACAAGAGACACTATACTTCATGACTAAATTTTTTTAATTAAAACTATTTCGTTCCATTAAAATTTTTTGCGAGCTTTCGAACCAAGGTTCCTATTAAACCTAAATCACAATAACCACTTTGTTATTGTAAATTAGCTTGAAGAAGAACTACGGTTCGAAAGCTCAGAAATTTTTTAAATGGAACGAGTTTCAATAAAAAAATTTTAGTCATGAAGTATTGTGTCTCTCGCATTGAATTTTATGTATCTAATTGATTGATAGTTTAAAGGTATTAGAAACGTATAAAATGTAAAATGTAAATGTAATTACTATTTGCAGAAGTATTTAATATTTATCGATAAAGGCGTAGCAACATTAATTTAAAAACTTCTGCTAACAAACGCTACGACTTGTTTTTAACATACCACAAATCAACCCTGGTGGCAGAAGTTATAAATTAACTGATCCAGCATAAATAGAGAAGTTCATACTTCCCTTAAGAGATAAATATCTGGGAATCTTAGAAACATTTATCAAAATAATTTAAAATCAGGTGTACAAAAGATTCGATTTACAACTGGCAACCCCCTTGAAATATTTTGACAAAACGGAATCTTAAGTGTAATTATTTTCAGCATTTTGAAGCAATTTTTGCCCTCATTTTTTTATTTAGAAAGAGGTGGGATGAATGGTAAAAACTAAAAACTCTTGAGAACTCCTTTAAAAATCTATAAAGAGTTCATTATGAGATTATGTTATGGTTTCATATTACAAAAACATTTCATGGGCAAGCCTAAAAAGGAGTAGCTTGTTCGATTCCAAGTATATTTAATATACAGGAACCAAAATGGTTGTGTTCCATTAAGCTCTATCTAACTTAATTAAAAAAATATGCAATTTTTGAGCAGTATACCATTTATTATTTGTTTTCCTTCGACATTAGTTGAAAATGTAGCAATATATAGTGATACGTACATGTTCAACTCCACTATGGTGGGGTCAAAAGTTGCCACTTAATAGCGCTTAAAATTGATTTAGATTGAATTCAATTTTAGTTGAATAGCTGATGTCTTTAATTATATTAAATTAAAATAGAATGTGACCACAAAGGTTATATATTTAACATTGTAAGTCAAAATTAGACTAATTTACTTCCCTTGAATAAAAATTAATTTTTAATCCTAATACCCTTGGCACCACCCTAGGCCGAGGGGCTGATCACTCCGCGTAATCGGTGTACAGAGCCGTACCTTTTACTGTACTAATGGGATTACGCGTAATCTTTGAAGTCCCTGCCTTTGTCAGTGGTAATCTAAGCGTAATCCGGTGTACAGATTTTCTAAGAGTGGTTAGCTCCTCGCCCTAGGCCCAAGCCATCTAGGGAATTTCAATGCCTTTACCCCCAGTGGCCAGGTTAAAAAAAAATTAAACAGTATTTCAATACTGTGCCATTGCTCTGACATTTCCTGAAAAAAGGTTTTGTTTTTAAGATTTAACCAGGTAAGTTTTATAAAAAGTAATTGGTACTCGATTGGATTGGGAACAGAACGTTAATTATTTATGCTGTTATTACTCGTAGTATAATTTTAAATGATTAAAACAACAACATTGGGTCACCTGTTTTCCATCAAAGGGGTGAAGTTTAATACAGTCAAATCTATAACACTTTGGACAAAAGGGGATTTCACTAGTCAGACAAATATAACTAAGTTTTAGTTTAAAGCACTCGCATACAACTCCCAAGTAGCTTTCATTAAGAACTAAATTTTACCAGAAGTAATAATATTAACGTAAGTTTGTCATGAAGTGAGTGAGTAATTATAAGTTTCGAAGAGGAAATGCCGAGCCAGGAAATAAGTCACCCTTTCCCTTACCAAAAAATAAGTTAGTTTTTAGTTGGTATTCACATTTAAGTTGATATTAAGTTGGTCTTAAGTGGTCAGCATATTTCAGTAAACTAGTTAAGTTGGTAATAAGTTGGTTTTAAGTTGGTGGGAAAATGCCTTTTTCTTTAAGTTGGTATTTAGTTGGTTTTTAGTGGTTAGAAAATTACATATTATTTTTAAAGTTGGCTGTAAGTGGTCTTTATTAAGTAACATTTAAAGTAAGTTTTAAGTTGGCTTTAAGTGGTCTTTATTAAGTAACATTTTAAGTAAGTTTTTAGTTGGCTTTAAGTGGTCTTTATTAATTAACATTTTAAGTTAAGTTTTTAGTTGGTTTTAAGTTGTTTTTAAGTAGGTTTTTAGTTGGTATTTGTCTCAAATACCAACTTAAAACCAACTTAAATAGTTCTTAGACTACTTATTTTTTGGTAAGGGTTACCAGGGTTGGCATGGAACCAGCCATACCAGATATAACCACCTGGTTAAAACCTGTTAAAGCCACTTGAAAAAAATCAAGATTTTTTAACTTTTTAAAAAATATTTTTAAAAATTTACAATATTTTGATAAATGTCTAGATTATTTACTAATTGCCATTAATCCCCCACACTTTGATTTCATAATTAAACAAATTGTAGTTAGTTCAAATTCTCCTTTAATTGAGGGGCCAGGGGTAGGTTTAATGTACAAAGGTACGCTGCCTGACTTCGGTGACTCGCTCGGCGCGTCATAAACAAAAACTAGGAGGAAATCGAAACAATTTAACTATTTAATATAGTTATTTTCCTTACTTTGTTTAGTTTTTAATTTAAAACAATACCAACAATTTACTAATTAGAAAGTGAGTGACATAAGTAAAAGTCTATGCTGTTTATATTTTAGCCAGCTTTAGCAAAAAAAAATTGTTATAACCGATTAAAACCACTGGTCTGGCTTTATTCAATAAAATCCGCCTTAAATAGTTACCTAATGATTTATTATGGTCATTGGCTAAACAAGAAAAAAAATATTAGCTGGGAGAGGAAGTGTCATGCTTACGCTTACGTTATACTGATGACTTTATTAAGAAATTTCTTGCTTATAATTACAAAGAAACTAAATAGTCTATATTTTTTTTTAATAAAATAGCATCGTCTGGCATTATAACTCAACATGATCTGTACTTTTCCGTGATTGCATAAAAATTATTTATTGATTTTTATATACGTAGAGTATAAAGATAAGCCCTCCAGCAAAATACACAAGCAACAAACACAGCACCCTACACAAGGAGAAAGCAACCTGTCAAAAGTTGTGCATTTTCTTGTGCACAGTTTTCATTGGTTAGACGCTTCAGCGCCTGATGCCGTTGGAAGGGGAAAATTCGTAAATTACCGTCATCCTGCCCGTAAAACGTTCAGCAAAAAGCTCATCCAATGAAATTTGTACACAACACTGCGTTAGCGTGTTTAAAGTTTAGCTGCGTTCTTCTTGTGTTTGTTACTCCTAGGTATCACATGGCTGTTGATCATATGGCGATGAGGCACAGAGCATAATGAAGGACTCCAAAGACCATTAAAAATGTGGATTTATTCTAGAAATGACCTCAGTAAAAATTTAACACACTTGCCTCTTCGTTGCATCCTCATGTTGCAAAATTAGTATTATTATTATTAAACTAACTAATACACTTAAGTGAATTCCTAATGGCATCTCATACGTAGAAATCAAGGAAGAGAACCCAAAAAGCGTTAAAACCCTTCTTCAATGTGAAAACTCTTGTTGTATTACTCTCGATTTACTTGAATTATTATAACACAGATGCAGAGCACCACAAAGTTAAAATACTGATACACTTACAAAACACAGAATTATAAACATGTATCAAAAAGTACAATACCCCAAGATAGTGTTCATCCACAAAGATCTGTGGCGGTAAGGCTTTGTTCTTTCCGTGCTTTGAGCATTCTTCACGCATGAAGCTCTTCTGCTCCTCTTTTCCTGGTTCAGTTATATCAATCACTTCATGGTCAATTTTCAGAGATTCCAAAATAAACAACACTCTTTGTTGAGTTTTTCTAATCTGAAACACAAAAGCAAACACATAAACAAAAACTTACCTATAATAATAATAAAAGCTTAGCTTTATTGAGATATCCTTTTCAGTACAAAACTGTTTTAGGATTCTTAGGAAAGGGTCTTGTTTTAATTTAAGTTGAATTATTATTATTGTTATTATCCCAGCTGAATATTCATATTTACTCCGTTGCATCATGTTATCAATTTGAATTCCAATAATTTAATACTGAGATATTAAAATTGTTTATGGTTGTACATTCTTTTATGGTTGGTCACTGGCAGCTAGGGTATATGTCATAATTTAATTCCGTTTTCATTGATGCTTTATTTGCATGGCGTTTATTAGAGTTTTCGGCCTGTTTGAAAAAGTTAGTGGAACAGCTTATTGAGCTTCCACTTTGAAAGTAATAGAGAATATATGGTGGTTGTTCATAAATTGTAGTAATGCCAGTGAATTTTTGTTTCTCCAATGGTAGCCAGTTCAATTTTTCAAGCGCACCTTAATTGGCTCTGATTCCATGGTACCTTATTAACAAATCTTGTACCATAATGGTAAATGGATCGATTCAATAATGAAATTGATAAATATTACTGTAGAGACTAATAAGTTTTTGCAAAATTTGGGGATAATAGTTGTGACAACATTAATTTAATTTCAAATTTCAGTTTCACACTCCATAAAATATCCTCACTTTGATTTATTAAAATAGGCATTTTTCCCAATTCTACGCGGTTAATTTTTTTAGGAGAATCTTATTGGAAGGTTATTCAAAGAACTAGGCCATGGGAAGAGGCACACATTTGTGAATTTTGTTACTAACACAACCAAAATAGAGGCACCTAGATATTTTCACACTAAAAACAAACATAGCGCTAATACATTGAATTGGTTGTTCCACCACTGAAGATAGTACATTATACCTTTCAAATGTAATTCACACTTTATGTTCAAGATAAATTACTTCATTTGGGAAGTTATACCTTAATTAATTGAAAACATCATTCTCATAATGAGTATGTAAACTTGGCGTAATGGGTGATGTACAGTCAAAGTAAATGATCTACCAGGGTTGGCACTTTTATAATTTTTTTATTTTTATATAAAAATTATTCAATTGATTCTTTTTATTTAAATCAAATCCCTATACAATTAATGGATACTTTACTTTTATCAGTTAGCTAATCTTGAATTAAATTTAATTACTATTTTATATTTTAGTTTGGTTAAGCAAAGGAGAAACCTGCTCGAAAAACAATGACTTCGTTTCTCAATGGACATGCAACATGACGTCAATAAACCCATTCAGTAAAATCCTGCTGACCATTGACCTCAGCGCTGAGCTTTTTAGAGTTACTAAACGCAGCCATAGATATTCAGGAGCAGACGAAAATTCGTACAGTGCCCCCGCTTTATTTAATACGCTGGCTGCAAGGATGGTTTTGAAATCTTTACATAATTATTATTAATTATAAACTAGCTGTGGTAACTAATTAAACTACAATTAGTGGGAAAAGTAAACTGAGTGCATTTGAAAAACCATTTATAAGTTTAAAAAAATCATTTTGAAGTTTGAAAAACCATTTAAGTTTGAAAAATCATTTTGCAGTTTGAAAAACCATTTTGCAGTTTGAAAAACCATTTTGCAGTTTGAAAAACCATTTTGCAGTTTGAAAAACCATTTTGCAGTTTGAAAAACCATTTTGCAGTTTGAAAAACCATTTTGCAGTTTGAAAAACCATTTTGCAGTTTGAAAAACCATTTTGCAGTTTGAAAAACCATTTTGCAGTTTAAAAAACCATTTTGCAGTTTGAAAAAACATTTTGCAGTTTGAAAAACCATTTTGCAGTTTGAAAAACCATTTTGCAGTTTGAAAAACCATTTTGCAGTTTGAAAAACCATTTTGCAGTTTGAAAAACCATTTTGCAGTTTTAAAAACCATTTTGAAATTTGAAAAACCATTTTGCAGTTTTAAAAACCATTTTGAAATTTGAAAAACCATTTTGAAATTTGAAAAACCATTTTGCAGTTTGAAAAACCATTTTGAAATTTGAAAAACCATTTTGCAGTTTGAAAAACCTTTTACAAATTGCATTTTGTATTTTTATTTTGAGCTGCAAAAACCATTTTGCATTTAGAAAAACCAATTTTCAAAATTTACTTTGCATTTTGAGTTACTTAATTTTAAGACCTAACAGTTGAAGAACCTGATTATTTCACTTCATAAAAATTCGCAATGGACCTCTGGTCAAATGTTAGATTCCAGACCACCCATTTTCCTAATTCCCCCAACTTGTTCTCTTTTTTTCCACTTTGCATTAGGCAAACATTTTACCAAACTTTATAAAAACCTGAAATTACTGTCCTGAATTTTTGCATACAACTTTATTTAGTCTTAACCTTAAAATCCTCATGGTTGTTTACGCAATTATATATGCAGGAAATAGGTGCCCAAATATGGTTTTTCACTAAAATCTACTTTCATATTAAATTTGGAACTATGAACTATCACAAAAATAAAGGTTTATGGTATCCCTTATGCTTTCAGACATAATTGAGAATGGTTGAATTGTAAAAATTACACAATGGAGATTGGTTGAATTTTCCAACTCCACCCAATGTTATTTACTTATTATTTCAAGCTCCACCCTAATTTAACATTAGTTTTCATCTATGTTTGGAGTAAACTATAGTGGAACTATGGCTGATGAAGAAGGTACATAACATATATGGCTGTTTTAAATTAATAACCTCTGTTTATATCCTACCAAAATTCTGTTATATAGCAGTGAACACGTATAATTACCATCAGAGCTATAAGGTAGGCTAAGCGAATGAGAGAGACACACGAGACTTTATCACGACCCTACCACTTTTGCTCTGCCTAAATTCCATTTTTCCTCCCTCTATGCCCAGAAAAACGAAAACTGTCTAAAACAAAGTAAAAAAATACTATCAGGGCACTAGATAGTGCATCTCCTCCCTCCCCCCCTTAGTTTGTAAGACTTTGTGATATATTGATAGTTTATAATGCCAAAACCCAATTAATTAATTATATTTTTCTGCACTCATGATTTTGATCTCATTTATCTAAAATAACGGCCAATGTGAAGAATAGCCCCCCCTATTATATTTCGATTTTTATTCGATTTATTGGTAGCATTTTTTACGCTGAATTTAATGGTGTATGAATTATTATCCGCAAACATATAAATTAAAAGTTATCGGGAATGGGATTTTTCAATTTTCACTGGTATTATCAGGAAATTTCACTGTCTGTTCTACCCCGAGATAGAGTAGGACACATGAAAACAAACTTTCATTTTGGTCTATACTAATTGAATATCAATAAATGATTTGGGCCAATGTGAAGAATTGAACATCAATTAACTATTTTACTTTTCCGCGTATTTGGACAATACTTGATGCGTTGAACATCAATTAATTATTTGGGCCAATGTGAAGCATTGAACACCAATTAACTATTTTAGTTTTCCGCGTATTTGGACCATACTTGATGCGTTATGGCTAGGTAATGTCCTCTAGGTCGCGTTATAGGCGGCCCATCGTGATAGCAAGAATGGGGTTGGGGTGGCGCCAATAGTCTGTTTTCAATTGCACAAGTTGAAATTCAGTCGATAAGAACTTTTCTTACCCTCGCAAATGCTTTGAAATTGTAGATTTTTCACACGTGTTAACGAAGTCCTTTGGGCTATTTTTAACAATAGGTACTTTGGTTTTTTTTTTGGTTTTGTTTATTGTTTTCGGGTTTATGATACTTGATGCGTCAGGCTTGGTGCTGTCCTCTAGGTTGCGTTATAGTTGGCCCATAGCTTTTTTTAGTATGGGGTTGGGGAGGCGCTGCGCGCCCCCAGCGCTCGAGCGAAGTGAGTGCGCGGCGCCGTTAGGCGCCAATACTTAGAGTACATTCGACGTTGTATAAGTCAACATCCAACAGAAGTCATAGTATGGTTAAAAAAAAACCTAAAATGCGTTGAAATACGAGAAAAATTCCCAACCCTTAAAAGTTAGTACTGTTCTGCATTTCAGCCTTTTCCTTTTTCGTCATCAGTCCTACGGTCTCCAAAACGTATTAAAATCTAGACATTTAAAGAATCGTCCTCCTCATCAGTCCTACGTCATCAAATAAACAAACAAATCTCGAAATATGTCGTATTTCCCGTTGTAAAAATTGCTGGCAAGTAACAATTTTACATTGATCATATCTTTTTAAACAATAAATTGCGATTAAAACTTTTTGCATTGTTAAAAAATCCCGTTCTTTGAGGTACATATCATTAACATATTCAGTTCCCTCCCAAATCCCTTATTTGTAAGAGTTAAGTATAGACTACACTACCACTACAAATTTCATTTTCAGTATTACTTCTTAGTACACACCAAACATAAAGTTTGATTTCACGTGTCCTGCTCTATCTCGGGAGAAAAAGTATAGAACTCACATTAAACTATTGTCGAAAATGCATTAAAATTGACGGTTTTCAAAACGCGTTAACTTAACTAATTATCATTTGCGGTTACTAAAAAAAATACCTTCGTACTCCTTACACACTGGGCTTTCATCTAAGAAAATAAAAAAACAATAAAAGGAGGGGGGGCTGTTCTTCACTTTTGCCAAAATAACAGAATAAAAATAGGCTCTAATATTCCAAAAAAATAAATTTGATACCTAAGACACGGAGAATAAAGTTGAGACCTTCCCCTCGAATTTAATGTGTGGGCCCTTTATTAATAACCTAGGTTATTCTTTTTGGTAAATCCCAATCCCTTTCAGATTTCATCAGCCACGAACCCCCCTGAAAGTGTTGGTGTCGTAATAACTTATAGATCATTAGACATTATACTTTAGAAATTGAGATGGTTGTTGGATTTCTTACTTTTGAAATTGGGATAGAACCTTTTTTACTTCATTATATTTTTAATTGCGTTCCTATCAATTTAGCAATGTTTTAAGATATTCAGTTTAGATCTTTTCATTTAAGCTAATACAATGAATATTTGATATCAATCACATTTAGTGTTATTTGCATTTTCTGTGATGCTACGCATCATATAAAGTAACACTTCCTTAATATAAACCTGTTGAAGGTTAGGGCTAAATCCGTCTAAAGGACTGTGCCTCAGCTATTTTATGAAAAAAGAAACAATAAAGATGATGTACAATGCATTTCGCTCAAATTTACCTCTTGGCTTGCAGAAATTCCAGATACATAAACTTTAATAACCATTGTGGTATTTTAAACTATCTAAGTACTACACAAAATAATGACGTTAATTCTATTAAAGTACTTCCTTGTCAAACCGACTCATTTTTAGCAGAAACGCCGCTTTTGACCCCCTCTCAACCGATAAAAAGCTTTACCCATAAGTCCATGTTTTATAATACCGGCTTTTGGTGTCTAAGGCCTTTGGGTGACACCGTCGGCTTACAGTGACTCAAATATAATTCTCGAAAATCAGATATAAATAGCCAAAATGTAATAGCAATAGCATTATAGTAATAATAGTCATAAATAAATACGTCGTCTGCTAACTATTCTGGTTTTGACAACACAAGGCTTTTCGACGATTAGAGTAGTATTTGTTTTTATATTTTTTTAAATATTGATATTGTGTTTTCTTTTTAATTTCAAAATGAATGATAATGATAAAGTCACCATTTCGAGGAACTTTAAAGACCTTGTTAATTTGATTGATTTCTATAAAATTCACGATCTTGTGGTTAATAGGGGAATTTTTACCAAACTCATCATGGATGATATAAAGGTACAAATTAATGACGTTGTAGAAGATTAATTAAATTTATCACATGAAAATAATGACTGTATATGGAAGGTTTTGAAACTCAAAATATGTTCATATCAAGAGTTGAAATAATCCCTTCACCAAAGTATAAACAACATGGATCTGACATGGTTATTGGGAACTATCTTTTTCTTATTGTAGAATGGTTGATTCAGCCATGGACTAATTAATGTATACACAGGGACGGTCCGCACAACGCCACTCTCTCATAAAATCGGCGACTAAGTCTTGTTAATGCTGTTCCCTCTTTTCCTCCCCCCTTAAGCAAAGTTAGCCGAGTCAAAACGTCATCAAACGGAAAAACGATGCTGCCCTCTATCTGCAAGTCTTGGAGTCTATCGATGTTGGCGTCTGCTTATGATTTGAAAAACAAACGGTTTTTTTCGTTCATTGGAATAAGGTGTATGATTTAAGAGCTTTAATTTATTTAAGTAGTTTTACAAATTAATTATGAGTAAAAAGCTGTGTGTTTACCCTTCGTGTAAAAGTGATTCGAAGTATTGTCATAAAGAACACACGAAAGATTTCTTTATACCTTTCCTGTTCATCTTTTTCTAAGCCTTGTCCAAAAAAATCTTTGATTTACCATTATCGGAATCACTTAAATCCACTTTTTTAATCTTCTTTTTGTCTGGACAAATTGAGAATAACGTCTCGAATGTATGGGCCGAAAAATTAATATCAATCAATTTAATTGTTAATATAAATTAATTCATTTACCAAACGCACGTGGAGCTTACAACATCGCCGGCAAGGCGACTGCTTTTTTTTTGTACCCTTAAACCTTTCCTGCCGTTTCCATCCCCCTTGACTCAGTTTGTCGTTAGTTCGCACAATCACCGCTCGAGGGCACATTTAGCAATCGCTAGCCGCTAAATTTCCTATGCGGACCGTCCCTGTGTATACATTAATTAGTCCATGATTCAGCTGCCATCTTAAAACCTACTGTAGTGCCTTTCTAAACCTATCACATAATTATCCATAAAAATTAGACTAATTTCAGTGGCGTATCTGATTTTCCGCAGGGCCCTCGGTGCAGGGGGGCCTCAAGCTTCGGAGAGGGGCCCCGCTAACCATAAAAAAATTAAAAAGGGGTGCCTCATAGAGATTTTTGCGGGGGCCTCTGAGTTCTCAGCTACACCACTGACTAATTTATCCCAACAGGGAGTAATTATAACTTTTTACATGGCTGGGCAGAGTATTACACGTAGCAATTGTTCATTCACAATGCCAGTGTATGCGCCCAAGGTTTGGCTGAAAAATTTATCTAACTGAAAACTGCCTTGTTTAAATTTACGTTCTAATTGGATACTTTTTCGTAAAAAAATATGTGTATTTCTTATGCTACATCAAAATTTAGTGTAATTTCTCTGCTTTAAATCCTTTAATCCCTCCTAAATTTTTTGATATCAGTAGAGGGATTATTTTCAACAACATGAACTGAAGAATGTAGAAGTAGATTTGGCAAAATTGAACTACAGCGGCCTCATGTATTTTTTTTTGGTGGATAATGTAGCACTTGACGCGTAGATTACGAAACTAATTTTTTTTTGGGCCGCAAATGATTATTTTTAATTAACTTATTTTTAAAAAAGTAGTAATTTTAGGGGATTGCCGTTTTTTTTTTTTTGGCCTCCCCAACCCCATACTAAAAAAAGCGATGGGCCATCTATAACGCGACCTAGAGGACAGTACCAAGCCTTACGCATCAAGTATATACTTTTAATATCAACCAGAAAAAAGCGTTTGTGTCCCAAAAATACAAAACACCTAGAAAATGAACAAAACCTGTAATTGATTTTATAAAGTACGGGAATATCACTTTGTGGCCCTAAATCACAAAACACCTAGAAAATGAACAAAAACGGTAATTGATTTTATAAAGTACGGAAATATCACGTGGAAATTATTAGGACACCGAAACTGTGGTGTCGGCGAACAAACGACGGAAATAAGTACAACGAAACACGTGAAAATGCCCAAAAATGAGAATTTTTTAAAATTACATTAAAAAATTAAATAATCATTTGCGGCCAAAATAAAAAAAATACCCTCGGCATCTACGTGACAAGGTCTATCAGGCGCAACCAAAATTAATATAAAATTCTATGAAAATGAGAAATTTTTAAAATTAAAAAAATTAAATTAAAAAATTAAATAATCATTTGTGGCGAAAATAAAAATTCCCTCGGCATCTACGTGACAAGGTCTATCAGGCGCAACCAAAATTAATATAAAATTCAATGAGGCCGCTGTAGTTCACTTCACCCGTAGATTTTAATAGAAACATTGTAATTTTACTTTACAGAGTGCACTGAATGTTCAGGATAGAATAATAAATCTTTTACAAGAGCTTCCCAAACGAGGACCCAATGCTTTTGATATGTTTGTAGAAGTTCTGAAAGAAACTGGCCAAGATGAAGCTGCTTCGCTGTTGAAACCAAATTATGTAAGACTGATGGGAAATTCAGATGACGAGAGGAGAGTTGAAACCAGGATCATTCCACAAAATAACCATCAAATTGATTCAAATGGGTTTCATGAAGAGGGTCTTCCCAATATTGGATTTGGTGGTAAAATGTTTTTAAACTATAAAATATTAACATTATCTAGTGTACAAGCAATTAGTGTGCACTAATAATAGTTCACTATACCTCGTATCTTCTTAATAATCTAATTACGATAATTTATGCTCACCTAGAACTTAAGTGCTATATTGAAACAGTGTTTCGAAGTCGTTGTTAACTGCAACAGCCGCCAGGCAATGACATCTTCTAGTTCTTACCTTAAATTTAAAATTCCAAGTATATTCATGTATAATTTAATGATACAGTGGATTTCGCTTATTTGAGACACTGGCTAATCGGGACAGCCACTTATGCGGGACAAATCGTTAGGAACGGAATCCAAACCTATAATATAATGTTAATTTACTTCGGTTATTTAGGCAAAAGTTCCGTTTTATCAGTACAAAAAATCATGAAAAACCAACAAAATTATATCAGACGTCCTAAAAATAAAAATTATCATAAATATTTTGGTTAAAATAAGTGTGCTGAATAAAATTAGGAGTCTTCCACACAACGCTAGTCTTCGTATATTAGCTGAGTTAACTGGTGTGCCAAAATAGACTGTAGCTCGTCTTAGACTAAAAGAAAATCAACTTCGGGATTTTTTAATAACTTCAGACAAACGAAACTTAATGATTTCATAAAAAAAATAATTTTTATTTTATGCATGTGTAATTTGACCATTTGAATTACTACGTAATAAAAATTCATTAAAATAAAGTTGCTCTTCGGATTATTGGGACAGCCGCTTAATTTGGACAAAATGGCCTGGCCCCGATGTGTCCCAATTAAGCAGAATCCATTGTACTAGTATGAAAGTAAATAGCAGGTCTAGCGGGAATTGTTATTACTTTAATTCTATGAATTAAGTCTACTCTTATAGCTGTTCTCTACGGTTTTGCAAAATATTTGTAGATGCTAAGTAACTTTCGATCCAATACCAAATCAAAAAAAAGCTTAAAATATTAGTTTTTCCTGATCGAAAAGGGTGTAGAAATTGGACAAAATTTTGTCAACTTCAATCTTTACTTTTTACAACAAAAACCGTTTCTATTGCAAAATATTTAGTTGACAATGCATCGGCATATTACAAAGGCATTGTGCCATGTCCAAGGTGGCAGAACATTCAGAGTTTATGGCAAGGGTGTTCACTGGGACTTGTCCTGGCCTCTTATGATGAGTAACTTAATCAGACAATGCCTCATGACTGGTAATTGTAATAGTACCTGTAATTCTTCGATCCCCAAATACAACCTTTTAGAGAGTAAATTAAAAGTGTTTGGTCATATTATTTTTATTTATGCAATCGCTCTCGTTGCAACACATGCCTGTATGTTAGTTTCAACTTAGTAGCAGGGTTGGCAAAATCCTTGTTTTTTTCAAAAAGAACAAAACTGTTTTTAAATCAAACAAAAAAAAACACATAATAAATAATAAAAAACTGTTTAAAACACGTTTTAAACTATTCATTATACTTATGAATCAGACTCACGAGTAAACTCATTTAAAGAAATATTACGTATCATTAAACGTATTATCATAAGTGGCATAATTACCCTAAGTGTGTCAATAAGATGAATTTTTCAATGATACCTTGATTAACGAAAGTGACGTAAATGACGGTGTCTGCGGCGCGAGCTTTAAAAATACCATGTAGGGTACTTGAACAGAATTCGCGAGTCCTACGTTTCTTTGGTCTGTTTAGAACAAGCTCTAAAATTGAAGATTTTCTGTGGGAAAGGCTCCTATAGGCACACTTAGGGTAATTATGCCACTTATGGTATTATAAATAAACTCACAGGGAGAAGAACCAAAGAGTACACGCTTATTTAAACGAGCCAGGAATTTCGCTAAGTGTTGTTGACCAACCATTGAGATATTCGAAACCATTTCGAGCCTTAAATTGGAGCCAAGGCTTAGTTTTCTAGTACTCAAGTTTTTTAGTTTTACTTTATCCAAGCCCCGACTTGTCAGTTCTAATAGTTAAACCGAAAAATAGTTAAAAAAAAAGATTTTTCCGTTAAAAGGATGCAGCCTCACAAGCCTTCTCATTGGTAAATAATAAATAGGCAAAGGTAGTTTCTTTCTGATTGGGTAAGTCAGAACCGGTAGGAGTAAAAAATGAAACTAAAACCAAAACCATAACTTAGCTAGCATAAGGGCAGTTTGAAAGTCTCCTTTTGGGTCTTCAGTATTCAACTTTGGCAGCTATTGCACATTTAAGAAATTGCTAGGTTCTACTGGATTCCTCCAGTTTTTATAACTGACTGATTTAGTTGTTAAAAATGGCTTCAAAAAAACGTAACCGAAATGACTCTTTTCAAGAGGGAAATTTTAGAACCACTTAATTTTTGTACATACAGTGGAATTTTATTAACTTTATTTTAGCTTGCTAGCTTTATTATTTTTAATTATATTTCAGATTTTAAGTACTTTCAATGTTCCTTTAAAGGGGAATTGTCACCACCCTAAAATTGGTTTAAAACCATTTAAATGAATAGAGGACGTCCAAAAATGGTTATACTAAAAATTTCATGTTAATATTTCCAGTATTTGATTTATTATTAGCAAACAAATTTCTTGTTTTATCCCCCCCCCCCCGACTCAAGAATCTCAAACCGCTTGGTTGAACCTACCTGCAGCGCCATCTCGTGAACGAAATATTATTTTCCCAGGTTTTATTGCTTTTCAGTCAGAACTGACGTTTGCTACGACATTCTCCTTGGCTTTTTAACCGAGTTTTATTCGTAGATTGTAGTTTATCGTGTTTTTAAAATGCCTTACACGCCGCCCTTTCCCAAATTTTTGACGCTTCATTCTTTTGGCGCTGCACGTAGGTTCAACCTCGATTTCTGAAATTTTTGGAGCCGTTTGTTGTAGGTTGCGGAAAAAGTAGCGTAACTTTTTAAATGCTTTTCCAATAACTATAAAATTTTAGGGACATTATCATTAATATATTTTCTATCATTCTGTAAAAAAACCTCATAAATTTTGGTTTTGCTGACAGTTCCCCCTCAAGCAAAACTTTTATTCTTGTGTACTAGAAACCTCTTAAGCCTAAAGACTAGAAAGTTTGATAAAAATTTAAGGGTCGGCTCGATACTCGAAAAGTGAAATTTTTAAGGCTCGAGACTTGGCTCGATAGTCAAAAATCAGGGCTTGCACATGGCTAAATGTTAGTCTTCATCCAAATCTTGTACCACCTTGAAGGTATATCTTGCCGAAGTCCTGCGATTTCAGTTTTATTAAATTTATGGCCTATTCTACCAATTTGTCTTTTAATTCTTATTATTTTTTAGACATTTACATTGCAATTTGGGAAGTGCCTGGCTTGAGTCAAAATTTAAAAGATGTATCTTACTCATGCATCTTTAAATTTAATTTACAAAATGCATTCAAATTAATAATTATCTTAAAAATCATTTGAAAGATCTCAGTTTAAATCATTGATTTAATTGAAATCAATTTAAGACTATGATGGGACAGGACTTCTCATTTTAAGTGAAAATGTGGGAGACATATTCAACTCTTTTATTATTCTAATTATCATCTAATTTACCCCCAAGTCAAGAGGGAAAATGAAAAACGTTGCCAGTACGTGTGCTTCGCTCACATTAGAACACATGCTTTAGGGAACAATAATTAGAAATTAAGTACATTTTCTAACTTTCTATTAAAGCAATTCCATAGCTGCATGCAAAACAATACTCTCTCAACCTCCTCTAATATAATTAACTTGCAATACTTACAGGTCACACATACCCAGCGGAAGAGAGTCGAATGGAATTAGAGATCTCCCCCGAAGGTGTTGAATATCATTTTGGACCTGATGTAAGCTATTCATATGCCTAACCGATCTATGAATTAGTAAAAGTTCAGTAAAGAAAATAAATATTTAAAAAAATAAAATAGGATTACTTTAAAAAATAGGTTTATTAGTTAACATTCTGAATGATATTACAAATTATATTTTAAATATCACTTCAGCAACACTAATAATAATAATAATAATAACAATAGATTTATTCATTGGATCATCATATAAGTTTACAACTTCTTTACATAAGAGTCCAGTTACACATTAATTAAATTAAATTAAAATTAAGAAGAAGGAGGAATTTCCAACAAGTCTATTTGCATCAAAATTTGGGCAACAGAGAAACAAACAATTTTTACTCTGACTAGGCTGGTGCAACAGCACTATAGGAGGTTTTCCCACTTGTATAGAATAAAGATGCATGCTTGGTGGCATATGTTGCAATTAATGCATGACAACAAGCATATTAATTACATAATGTATATTAAAATAATCTTCATATTTATAATAAAATTATAAATATTGTAGTATTGTAGGAAAAATATCAACACACCAACCCTTACCAAAATTATGGTTTGAAAATAAAATCCTAAAAAAAAAGAGTTATTTAAAAGCACATAATAAATCCCAAATAAGTCTCCCACAGTTCAAAACTCAGACTAAATATATACTTAAATGTAGAAATAATCAAGTTTTATTTAGGTTTCTTTAAGCTATAGCCTAAAAGAAGACTCGGATTATAGCTCTAATTTAAGATCCCGCTTTGAGACTCATTTCAATGTATTTTCATAAGACCTAATTTAGTCCTGTTTTATGCGATTTGTTTGAGACTTGATTAAAACCTTTTTTCGTGATTTCTAGGAGATTCGATTTGAACCCATATTTTTTAATTTGTAGGAGACCCAATTTAATTACAATTTAAACTTGATTTTTGTGATTTGAAAGATACTCCATTAATATTTGCTTTCTGTGATTTGTTGGAGATAGCTTTTAAGCCCAAAATTTTTTATTTGTAGGACCCTCAATTTAGACCCGTGTTCTTCTATTAGTAGCAGCCTCAATTTAGACCTGCGTTTTACTATTTGTAGGAGACTCTATTTAAACGTATTTTACATGATTTATAAGAGACTCGGATCTAAACTAGGCTTTTGAGGTTTGAAGCAGCTTCATCCGATTTTTGGGAATTTGTCAGACATACTAGAAGTACAAACAGTTGAAGCTGTATCTAAAGTCGCCCTTTTGGGGCTCATCAGTTCTGTGTAGGAACTCTCTCTATATACCCTGACAACTTTTACGCTTGGGCTTCCGTTGAAATCCAAAGTTAAGATAATTATTATCAGTTGAAGCTATAGGTACCGAACGTTTACTTTTTCCAGAGTTACACCAAATTTAAATTTTCAGAGTTACGCGTAAAAATTACATTTTTTACTTAGCTACACTTGTTGTGGATTATGATTATGAGGGTACCCTTACCAAAAAATAAGTTGGATTTCAGTTTGTATTTAGTTTGTATACACATTATTAGTTGATATTGAGGTGGTATTAAGTAGGCTCAAGTTGTCAGCATATTTCAAGTTACTATTAAAGGGGTAATAAGTTGTTATTCAGTTGGTAGGAAAATACTGCTTTTGCTAAGTTTATAATTAGTTGGTTTTTAGTAGTCAGGAAATTACATAATATTTTTAAGTTGCTTTTAAGTAGTTAAATGTAAATGTTGATTCTGGTTTAGTTGGAAATAAGTTGATTAATAAAGAGGATTTAAGTTATTTTTAAGTAGGCATTTGTCCCAAATACAAACTGAAAACCAAGTTGAAATACAAGTTGTCCTAAGTGGTTTTTAGCCAACTTATTTTTTGGTAAGGGTATAATCAGGTTAGCTTAATGTGGAATTCCCATGCAGCTATGCCACAACAAACACTAAAAGAAAATGTATTAGAAATTTCTGGCAAATGAAGTTAATCGTTTTTAAATTTATTTGCATATAAAACTGTTTTTGCTATTCCAACAGTGTTAAGTAGCCCAAGTGCACCATATTTAGCTAATTTTGGAAATTGAAACACGTAAAACATACATACCAGTGCGTATTTTCCATATTTTTCCTTTTCCTTTACCAGATTTCCATTTAATGTTTCACCAACATGAATATTTTTATCACCAGTATTACTCTTATTAATTTTAAGTTCTAAATTAAGTTTTAGTCTTATCGATTAATATTCTGTATTTATAACTTTATGCTGACTCCTCTAACTGGCTACTCAAACACTGAATCAAAAATGACTACTGTGTTCAGCTGCCATGTTCAATTGCAGGTTTTAAAATAAACTCAATTAAGTCTCTTTCAAGTCCCCAGAAATGAATCTCCCCATATGAGACTAAAGTGAAGTCTTAAATGACTCTTATTATAATCTTAAATTCTAACCAATAATAAACTCTCAATTAAATCACTTTCAAGTCCCCAGAAATGAAACTCCCCATACTAAAGTGAAGTCTTAAATTATTATTATTTTAATCTAAAATTGTAACCCATAATTAACTCTCAATTAAGTCTCTTTCAAGTCCAAAGAAATGAGTCTCCCCATATGAGACTAAAGTGAAGTCTTAAATGACTCTTATTTTGATTTAAAATTATAACCCACAATCAACTCTCAATTAAGCTTCTTTCAAGTCCCCAAAAATTAGTCTTACCATGTGAGACTAAAGTGAAGTCTCAAAAATAAACTCACAATTAAGATTTAATTATTCAAGTCTCCAGGAAAGCGGTTTCACAAATGACACTAAAATGAGTTTCATTTAAATATATAATAATAAAACTCTTTTAGTGGGACTAAAATTGATTTTATTTAGGAACCACAATTCTGGTCTCAGTTTTTTATGTTTACATAATCCTTAAAAATCCTAGATCCTACATTGAAACTAATTGGCGACCTAAGTATGACTCCCGTTTTGGTAAGGCAACGCATGTCCGATTTTTTTTGATACTTTAGAGGATACTAAACATTTCAGTGTCAAAATTATTTTGTGGAAATATAAATTCTCTGAGATATTAATTTCGTAAAATTAACGTTTTCTAATGTACCTTTCGCCGAAATTCGGCCCACTTCATAGTTGTAGGTGAAATAGGTTACAAGAGGGGCTTAAAAGAAATAAATGTGCAATAAAAGTAAAGCATTGTCCAATTTTTATTTGCGGTAATGGTTAAACTAGTGTAAATTAAATGTTAGTAAAACGTTTTACATGGTCACACTCCTCTGCAAATTCTGGTTAAACTACCAGCGTGCTCTCTGCAAATTTTTGTTAAGCACCTATCTCCGAATGAAAAACGAGTGTTAAAAAGTATCGTGGAAAAATACCAAAATTTAATCATAAACCAAGTGTTGACACCATACGTTCGCTACGGTCTCTTGCTGGGGGCGCATGGCACCACCCCAACCCCATTCTTGCTAATCACGATCAGCCGTCTAGCATCGCGACCTAGAGGACATATTACCAAGAAAAAAGAGAAAGTACTTTGTCCCCACCCAATATTGCACCAGATTCCGTGTACCCTACTACACTACAAACGGAAATGTAATGCTAGAAATTTTGGTTAAATCTAAATAATTATTATCTCCGCTAATTTTGATTTCCTCAGAAATGTTCAGTATTGTCTAAAGTATCAAAATAAAATAAAAAAATCTGACGTGCGTTGTCTAGGTTAACGGTAATAGTTAGTGTAGGGAGCTGTTGGCTCGATCTCGTGGCATGCAGGGCTTGCCACCACCCTCCTACGCATTGTAACCCGGCCACCTAAATTAAGGGCTTCAAAAGTCGCATGATGACTTAGGCCTAAGGTGGTGCCTTGGGTATTAGCCTAGCTGATTATTATTATTATTATTATTATTCACCGTTAATGGTGTACTATAAAATCTAAATAATTACTATCTCCGCTAAAATTCCTGGCGCCGCCACTGTTGATACGTTTTTGATTGCATATCATATTTTTGAGTTATTTTACATTTTCCAGTGCTACGCCATGAATAAGAGGGAGAGAGGACGTTGCTTGATCATTAACAATATTGAATTTGAAGGACATAATGCAAAGAGACTCGGATCGGAAGCTGATGCCAAAAGATTAGATGAAGTTTTTCAACAACTTCATTTTCATGTGATATTGCGAAGCAATTTCACTAAAGAAGTAAGTGAGACCACATAAAACAGTTTTTAACATCTATGTGTCCAATGCAAGTAAAAAATTGCTTCACAAAGTCATAATTAGAGTTGTGCAATATATTTGGTGACACTGAATAATAATAAAATTACAATTAATATGATTAATTATTCCATATTTCAATTATTTTCTTACCTGATCAGCAGGGTGACCACACTTACTATATTTTATAAATTTTCCTATATTTTGATTGTCTTCCTATGATTTGACAATTTTCCTATTTTTTGTACTTAGCCCTTTTCTTTCAATATAGATTTCGATTGTAAGTTCGTCAAAACAAACCAGTCTTTTACTAAAGCACTAACATGGACTAATTAACAACAGGGACGGCCCAGATCCATAATATTTCCCTAAATATATTTTTTATCCTGGTGAGTCAAACGTCATAAACAGGAAACTGATTTTTAATGGTTTTAGCGGTTGTGAACTTGTGATTTGAATTTTCAAACGTCTCTCATAACCATCCATGTTATCGCGTTAAATAACTATAATTATAGTTATTATTTTAGTATAATTGGTATAGTTAAATGATACGTTTTCCACCTCCGATTCTAAGATCAATTCGAAATTATCTCGGAAATTATTCATCATAAAAAATGGTAAACAACTATTAAGCCTTGGTACAATCATTTATATTTGTGAATAATATTATATTATGATAATAATTATTACCGTAACAAATTTGGGAATTGCTTCCAGACGTTAAAGACCGAGACCAGAGCGAATTGCCACCCCTCTTCTCCTGTACTTAGTTTTTTGACGAGTGACAACTGATTGACAGCTCTGACAGCTTGAGTGACCGCCTGGACAATTCCATGTATTGTAGCTTACCTCTTTTTTTGATGCTCATTGTATATATTCTATTCAAAAACAGTCCAAGCTGTCAGTCAAGCTGTTGATGCTGTCACTCAATTTTGTGGGGGTCTAAATTCGCACACGAGAAAATGGAATCTCTGTTCTCAGCCTTTAAGCTGAATATTTTACTGTATGTACGATCGGAAAAGCTCGACATTCTAAATTTTTACGACGATTAATTTAAAAGAATAATATATTAGCACCGCATGGTAATCTCGTGGTTCAACTTTTAAATTTCAAGCATTCCAAGGAAGCTTCTTTCCCTATTTTCTCCCCCCCCCCCCCCCGCTTATTTTGAATCACCAGCCTATACAAGCATTTCCTGTTATGCCCGCGAATACCGCTAGAGTGCGTTGTTGCTTGCTCTTTTTACTTTTTTCCCAGGCAGGACCGTCCCTGTTGTTAATTAGTCCATGGCACTAATATCATTGAGTTTAGGGGCTGGCTGGTGTTTAAAAATGAAAATGTAATATTACTTAAATATATTTATCTATTTACAAAGTCTGTGATGTTTTCATATTAAATGTTACGTTAATATTAAACCAAAGTTCCTTTAAAAGCATGTTTTATTTTTATATCATTTCCTAAAATATCCTAGAACTTCGCCTGAACTATCCTATTATTTCCTATAAATTCACCTGAATGTTCCTATAATTTCCTATAAATTCACCTGAACATTCCTATAATTTCCTATTAATTTGTAAGAACGCTCCCTCTCCTCGCTAGGGGCACCAAAATGTAAGGAACTAATTTTACTTGCTTATAATATTATAGAAAATAATAAATTACAGAGTATATCAAATCAAATTCCTTTAATTAATAACTCACTACGAAATTATGAGGTCCGGTCTGGGGTTGCGTTGAGGAGAGGGAGCGTTCTTTCTGCTTGTTAGCTGCCTGCCTGACTGCCCTACGTCTGCCCTTTTTTACTAGATATATATTAAGCTAATGCAACAGTGGCGCTACTAGGCTCATTAAAGGATGTTTTTCTACCTATTTGGCCGGTTGCCAACTCTAAGGCCTTACAAATTCACCTGAACATTCCTATAATTTCCTATAAATTCACCTGAACTTTCCTATAATTTCCTATTAATTCACCTGAACGTTCCTATAATTTCCTATAAATTTGCCTGAACTATCCTATAATTCCCTATAAATTCACTTGAATGTTCCTATTATTTCCTATAAATTCGCCTGAACTATCCTATAATTTCCTATAAATTCACGTGAATGTTCTTATTACTTCCTATAAATTCACCTGAATGTTCTTATTATTTCCCATAAATTCACCTGAACGTTCCTATTATTTCCTATAAATTCACTGGAACGTTCCTATTATTTCCTATAAATTCACCTGAATGTTCCTATAATTTCCTATAAACTCACCTAAACGTTCCTATAATTTCCTATTAATTCACCTGAACATTAATATAATTTCCTATAAATTCACCTGAACAATCCTATAATTTCCTGTTAATTCACCTGAACGTTCCTATAATTTCCTATAAATTCACCTGAATTTACTATAATCAGAAATACATGAACCGAAACTATCAGCTTCCTATGCCTCTAGCACGGGAGGCAAGTTCCCCGTTTTCCCCCACCTTAGTGGCCGCGTGCTACCTTCCCCTCCTCGAAAAGAGAACCTCCCCACCTCCGCGGCGAAGGTTTGAATACGCTACCTGGCGACGGCCGAGCGAAACTTTCTCGAAAAACAAATGAAATATGCTGCTGGGGAAAAATTGTAAGTGCATCATGTGTCAGTGGAAGAAAGGCTGTCACCATTAGAAGCAACGTCCAAGGAAAGAATAGCTCAAACAAATATCATCGTAATCAGTTGTTATTAATTAATGAAGCCTAGTTAACGACTAATAAAAACTAGACTAACTTGACTTTAAGAATTATAAACAATAAATATTTGTATTATTTTGTTAAAATAATTGTACTTGTTTTATTTGAAATATAAAACTGAATAGCAACGTAAATGTAGCCTTACTCGTAAACGAAATCATAATTTTTATTTCTTATTTCTACTAGCTCTTTTCTCGTGGTTTATTTCAGTTTCTTCTTCTTCCGTAGCCTTCTGTTTCTTTGGTCTTCCCATATTCTTTACTACTGCAGGCCTAAATATTTTTATCTGGGTTTCATATATCTTAAGTAGCTCCATTAAGTAATTTGTATATTTTCTAATTCTAATAAAACTTAAGTATTTCTCTGTTCTTTCATACATAAATGGTCTGGTAAGAATAGTTAAAAAGGTTTAAATTTATTTACTTTTAGCTGCAGCTACCGCGTTCCACAGTTCCACTGACCTCTATCAAAAACAAAGCCTAGGTTTGCAGACCACGTTGCTCACGATTTTCTTCGATGAAATAATTTCTCTTAGCCTCACTAGATGGCGGTCTAGTTACCCGTGGTGCATTCGAAATTGTCTCTGGAGTCGCGGGAGGCGGAAAATTAACAAGGCCTCCCTATTTAACCCTCCCCTGTCGCACGGGGAAATTGCCGCCCGAGAAAAATTTGTTCGCTGATAATTTCGGTTCATGTATTTCTGCTATAATTTCCTATAAATTATCCTGAACATTCCTATTATTTCCTATAATTATCCTGAACGTGCCTATAATTTCCTATAAATTATCCTGAACGTTCCTATAATTTCCTATAAATTCACCTGAACATTCCAAAAGCATTGAATATCAATTTTTTTAAAGTTATTAAAATAAATTCTTAAAGGGACCCTTAAGGAGGGTTTGCTATGGTCACCCTGGATCAGTTATCTGGCTTGTATTTATCTTCTAGAAATATTCAGCTAAATTAATCATAAATTTCAATCTTTGCCTTTTTAGTATTTGACTAGGCAAATTAATTGATACTCAAAAAATTATATTAGCAAGTCATACTATTGTATTAAATTTACAAAATGTTTAAATTTATGAAATTATTGAAACTTAAAGCTTTAATATTTCCCTACTGTAATTTATCTCTAATTTGAACATAATGGAATTGATAGAATTGAAAATAATTTTCTTTACCCTATCATAGCAAATGAAAAAACTTCTGAGAGACTGTGCATCGATGGATCATTCGGAAGCAAATGCTCTAATTGTGATTATCCTATCTCATGGAAATGAGGTAGGAGTTTACGGTGTCGATGGTTTGGTGTTATCATTAGAAGATATCTACATGATGTTTAACAATATCAACTGTCCAACTATGAAAAAGAAACCCAAACTTTTCTTCATTCAAGCCTGCAGAGGGAGTAAGTCGCTCTTCTTGCATCTTTATTTATGAAAACCACTGGCAAATTGTCATGTACTTTAAAGAAGGCTCACATTGTATGAAGAGTTTGCCACTACCCTCCTAGACAGTTTCACCTGGCCACCTGAATTAAAAGGCATTAAATTTCGCTAGATGACGTGGGCCTAGGGTGGTGTCTTGGAGAGAAGAATCTAATAATAACATAAGTAACATAATGATGACACTTCAATTCATATTCATCCATTGCAAATTTTTTAATGATAGTCTGTTTCGCCTATGACAACGTAAACCATTATGTAACGATGGGCTGACAACTCTCCGCGAACTGCTGCTAGTATTTGGAGGATGCCCGTAAAATCGCCTACGGTCCACTGGCAGCTTTTTCGGTGGAGCAGCCAAGGCCTATTGAAAATTTAAATGTTTTCAAAAGTAAAAATAACACTTACTTTTGGAAAATAATGATGAATTATTGAATCGGAAGATAAAAAGAACTTTTAAACATTGGCTCCATTTCAGAAGTTAGTTTTTTTGAATTTGAAACCTAAACGCACGTATGCTTGTATTTCTCGCCATAAAATTAACCAACTATTTTGGCAATGGAAAGAGTAGGAAGGGACAAGTTTCCGGTTTGGAAACTTCCTATTTTGCAATCACTCCATGACAGACTATCATTAACCAAATTCGTTATGTGCCATACTTAATCTTATGTTACTTATGATAATAGTAATAATCTAATCTAGTAAGTGTTATTTTGTAGCATCAGCCAAAGAAATTTGAAGCCACATAAGAATTTATAGTAGACTACAATTAGTCACTTTTATTTCCTATATACCGATGGCCTCTAAACGAGTAATAAGTGTAGCAACAAATTTTCCTAAACTACCAGTAGTTTAGTGTAAAATTGGGAATCAAATAATTTGAAAATGCATTAAAAGTGTAAACTTTTCCTTAAGCTAATAATATATGGCTGATCATATTTTTCATGTTAATTTGATCTGATGAAATTTAGCCTAAATTTTTATTTTAATATTTTTCGTGGAATATGTACCGTAAAAATCTGAGACTAGCAAAGTTTTCAACTTATAATTTTACTATTTTTTAAATTATTTTTATATTTTTTTGGTTTATTTAGAATTTTTAATTTTCAAATTCGTATTTCAAAAATATTTTCATGAACATCACTTTCAATAATTCTTAAAATGTAATATCTTTGACAAAAGGGGCTATAAACTCTGAAATAAAAGTTTCTTTAAAGATAAATTTTTCAAAATTTTATAATTTTTATTTAAAAAAGTAAATGTTTTTGAAAAAAGTGGAATCAAATGTCAAATTTTAAATTATTTCTCATTAATGAAGTTTATTATTTCAAGTAAATTGCCTGTTATTCCAAAAATATTTATTTTTCTCATAATTCTAGACTGCCAAATATTAATTTTTTTGTGCTAGCACATTTGTGTTAGAAATATTTGGTATTAGGATTGTAGATCTAAGGGATGAATTTTTGTTGGTTTAACATGTTGTTGACACAGTTGAAAATTGATACCCTTGAATGCATGCCATTATTGAGTACATATTGGGTAATAAATTATTATTTTGAAGCAAAGTGCATCTAAGACTAACAGATGTATCTTCCCCCTAACCAACCTTCGCACTACAACCTGGCCACCTAGATTAATGGTAATAAAAGTAACTTAGTGGTTCCTTGGATATTTGCGTAGGTAGCTGATTATTATTATTCATAATTAGCCAAATAAAGTAGTTATTTTTATTGCGAATATTTTCAATGTTTGGTTCTACGTCCGATTTTGGGGGTAATAAGTAACTTAAAATGTTTTTAAAACAACTTTTAGTTTTGCTCCTAATCCCCACATGCTGAAACAGTAAGCTCCTTCCCCCTAAAAGACTAAACTTATGTGCGTTTTTTGGACAAAATTCCCCCATTAAATTTGACATATCAGACAAAATCCTCCAAAATGTCAGTAGGTACGATTCCACTAGTTACGAAGCCAGTATGTGTAATTTTTAAATACACCCACGATGATTATAGAGAATGGGGTTGGGGGGGGCAGGGGCGGTGCAAGCAGATTATTCTCAATTGTGAGGCCCCCTATTTATTGACTTGAAAATTAAATTTTGCAAATTTGTATGTATGAGGAGGCCCTAAAGGCTACAGTCGATTTTTGGGGTTCTGTCTCGCCTACCCCTAACGCCGTCCCTGGTTGTTGGTGTTTGGTTTAATAAGCTGCATATAAGTAAGAGAATGCATGTATAAATCTTTTAATACGATAATTTTAAGATTATATTCTACGAAATAGATAAAGAAAATTTTTAGCTTTCCCTCATTTCCTTGCTAGCTTCTATAATAAAAGATTTTTGTAAATCATTTAAGCCCTGCACAACAGTGTAGAGGGCAGTTAATTATATCACTTTTTAGAACATATTTCTCTTATTCAAAATTTCATTTTGCTTCGTAGGCATGTTCGATTGTGGAACACCAGAGGATGTGGTTGCGGATGCAATGATAAGTGCAGCTGGACGAGCTCCCGATACAATTCTAAATCCAGTTTTACAGAGCAATAATATTCCCATTGTTTCAGACATTTGTTTATCACTGTCTACTGTTCAAAGATTTGTTTCAAATAGAAATGAAGTACTCGGAAGTTGGTATGCTAGAGCTTTGTGCGATACTTTGATTAGTGATGCGCAAAGAGCAGAATTAAATGAAATACTAAGTACGATGGATAGAAAGGTGCAAAGTAGAACAGGATCAAATGGTGAAAAACAAGCAACAGATAGAAGATATTTAGGTTGGAACAAAAAGTTTTATTTTAACCCTGGGTATTTTGCTTAACAAGAAAAGTACATTTTTTTTAAAATTTAACAGTCTAAAATAAGTTTTTAAAAAATGGTCTGATAAAATTTTAATATGTACTCTTACTTACCTACCCCACACTGTTGGGTATTATGAAGATACAGAATTTTGTCATTTTAAAGTGCGGGATAACTGAAATGTTTTAAAATTTTTAGTACAGCACTCCCATCAGACCTAACTAAAAATACAAAAAAGTCCTTTTTTTAAATTCACTAAACTACACTGAAATCAGGCTTCTCATAATTTGGTAGTAAATTTGCAGAATAGCACCATCAGCTTTAAGCTGTGGCATACTGATACACTAATTAAAACTCAGAAAACTAAATTAGTTTGCATAGAGGTCTTGTTTTTCAGATTTTGGTGTTAGCCCTATTATTATAAACTACTTAGTTTAAGCTACTTCTTTTGATAAATACGTTATATTGTTTTTAAAAAGTATTGAAGTTTAGATAAGATTAATTTTGTTATTGATTTACTACTCTCTAGTACATAGGTAAAAATTAAGACAAAAATGTCTATAGCGGACATGGTGTACAAATTCAATTGTGTAAACCTATATTAATCTTTAGATCACTTTGACTGACTTAATTTATATGTATTTTAACAATATACATTTTGCTCATTTACTCAGTGGCAATATTTAAGACTTGGATTTTATCTAAATATCATAGTTGTTTGCGAACTACATGTAGTTATCCCAAAACTTAACTATGCAATATTCGTTCACAATAAACAATAACAGATTTAAAGTAAATGTGTTGTTTGAAACCAAAGTAAATGCCAACTTGATTGCATCTACATGCCATAGTCACAAATATCTAACGTTATATATTTTTTTTACTTGAAATGTGTAAAAATTCCTAAAAACTGCCAGCGCAATTTTGTTACTGAATAAAACGAACTGTTAACCCCGTGCACATTGTTATATTAGTGTATGCCATTTTTTTATGAAATATATTTTTTTAAAGATGTTTCAATCAGTAATAAAATATACTGACAAATTTTATTTGAGTTTGTATTTAGTTTTTGAAATTGACCACTAAGTTCCTAATTGTGGGGTCTTAAAATCATAGCAGTGGTTGGGTTAAATTGCGTAGGAGGGTGGTGGCAAACCCTTCATGCCACGCGAGCCAACCGCTCCCTACACTTACTATTACCGTTAAACTAAGCAAGTTTTTATGAAATGGGGGAACCGAAGAGCTTGGTGGAAAACTTCTCTAACCAGTAAGTATAAAATAATCTCAACGAAGGAGTGGTTCCGAGATTTCACCCAGTGGCACAAGTTGGGATCGAACCTGGCCCCTCTTTGCTAAAGAGTGTTCTTTTTTAAATTGTCATAAATACATTGAGCAGTTCTTGAGCAGAATCTTCATTAAACAAATCCCCTTCCACTTCGAGGAATGCCAGTGGGAAAGCCACTTGTTCAACTTGTCTATAAGGGGGTAGGAATTATCATTATAATTATTATTATTATTATTGAAAGGGAGGGGGCAAGCCGCGCACTTCGACCTTAGGTCCATTGTGCAACCCCCAACCTGTGATTTAGGTAAAAAAATCCTATTTCCAACACAAAGTTAAGAATCTGTTTGGCCAGGATGGGTAGAGCAGGTTCAGGCCGACTAAACTCTCCCTGGCCAAGGCGTCAGCGTTTTCGTTGCCGTCATGCCCTTTATGACCAGGTATCCAATAAAGTTTAACTTTATTGTGCGTCCAACGGTCTCCCCTGACTCGCCTCTACGTCAACATGGAATCGCTCTGCAATAAGATCCCAGCGTTCAGAGGTTACCTCTCAACTCTCCGCCCTGCTATTGTCGCGTTAACTGAGACAAAACTGGACTCCTCGTTAAATTCCTCGGAAATATTTGGCTCGGACTTTGCCGTATACCGTCACGACCGAAATCGACACGGTGGTGGTGTCCTGATCGTGGACACCAATAGCATACAATCTTATCCAATGCGCTCCGAGGATACCGTTGAGGTGGTTGTGGTGCGACTTACTATCGGCTCCAAATGTCTGAGGGTAGCTTGCGTCTATCCTCCCCCCTCGTCCAATAAGTCGTATTCCGCCCGGGTCAACGCCTAACTTGAAAAGCTGTCAGAGGATGTCTCTGATATGCTATATATATATATATATATATATATATATATATATATATATATATATATATATATATATATATATATTCATAGACTGGGATCTGTTACAAACCCCATTAACTCTCGATTCGAAGTTCTAGTGCACTGTGCTATCGTGCAAATACACGCAGCACGTTCTTAGTGCTACCAGAACTACGTCTTCCTGTGAAAGTATTCTCGACTTAGCGCTCTCGTCTCCCGCAGGAGTTGTTGGCGACGTGATACACCGCCCAGGTCTCGGGGACCACGACTTCCTTCAATTCACTCTGCTGGCTCTCCCCTCACCACCTAGACCCCCCCCCCCCCCCGTTCACCTGCCTAGCGATCGGCAAAGCGGATACTGAAGCTATCTCCGCTGAACTCCAGTTACTGTGCCTCCCAAACCAGGATGTGTGACAAGTGGGACACTTTTAAGGCTACCCTCTCTGAGGCGGTCTTACATGACACCCCCTCACGCAACATCTCATCCACATTCGGTGTCCCATGGGTAACATCATCAGTGCAGCGCCTTATCCGAAAAACGCACCGTCGCTATCAGCGTTGTAAGCTTTACCCAAACCCCGCAAATTCCGCGGAATTTTGCCGTCAGCGTGCGCTTGTCAAATTCGCGTTACGGGAAGACCGTACGCGTCACCTCGACACTGCTACCTTAAACTTTAAGGAAAGCAAGCGCTCATTTTACCAGGCTCTCAGTAGCAAGTCGAAACATTTAAAAGTGCCGGACCTTCGTACGGCAGTGGGTGTTATCTCTCCTCCAGCAGAAAAAGCCAAACTGCTAGCTGAGACCTTCAGCCGGGCCTACACCGCTCCAGTGCTCAGGGAAGTTCACCTTCTCACCCCGGTCTGCTCCCCTATGGAAGATATCACAATCTCAAGTACGGGAATCCAAAAGCTCCTTCAGCAGCTAAATCCCCATCAAACGCCAGGGCCCGATGGACTTCACCCGGCAATCTTGAATCGTTGCGCGGGAAAGCTGGCCTCTCCGGTGGCGAACATGATTGCTTGCTCGCTCTACACAGCCACACTCCCCCAGGACTGGAAGCGTGCCAACGTGTTGCCGATTCCAAAGGGAGGGCCCCCAGATGATCCTGAGGAATACCGACAAATCTCCCTGTTGGCCCAACTCTTAAAGGTTGCTGAGCACGTTGTCGCCTCCTCAGTCACAACCCACTTGGAGCGTCATAATGCCATTACTCCAGCCCAGCATCAAACGTCTTGTGGCGATAGACTCCAGCATCCATAAAGCGAATGGGGCGCTTTCACCAATCGCGCATACAATATCATCGTGGATGCGTGCCCCCGTGGTTTGAAAACCGGTCAATCCTGTTTTATCCCCTATCTGAAAACTAAGCTTCGGAAGCACGCATTTGTTCCCTCCTCCATCAAGGACTGGAACTCTCTCCAGGACCACCTGAAGTCCCTGCCAAACCGCGTAAACTTCCCATGTGAACTTCAGAAATATCTAGGTCAGTTCTAAACTGACCTTCTCTTTTACTCTGACGTGATGGGCATCGCCTTTTATGGAAATTAAAATACTTTAGAACTACTTTAACGTGACGTACAGGTGAGTATTTCTTTAGGTAGGGAATTCCAGTTGTCGACGGTGCGGTATGCAAAGTGCCATTGCCGTAGGGTGGTCCAGACGCGTGGTAAAGGATCTTAGCACTATGACCACGAGTGCGACGGAGGGCTTCCGGAACCTGACCACATATTCCACAAGTAGAGGAGGTCATTGACCACGTGCCGGTGTGGGGGGAGGCGATCAAGGCCACGTGCTAATGTGGGCTTTGCCCAGGCGGTCCTGATCACCTAGCAGTGGAGGGCTCCGTAGGCGAAGTTGATGTATGTTAGAACTCATAAGGTGTATAAAGTCCGTATCAGCCTGGGGGACCGGAAATAAAAATTCCTGCGCGTTAGCCCAGTGATGGAGTTAATGAAATTCACTACTCTGGAGGCATTATGGCAGAAGTTGAGGGAAGTATCGATCCAAACTCCGAGGTCACGAACGGGGGAGTTAGCGTTTGGTAATGCAACATTATTCATGTGGTACGTTGTGAGATGGTTATTCTTGCCAAGATGATGCACGCCACTTTTGCCGATGTTGAATGACATTTTGTGGTCTTTGGCCCAAGAAGCGACGACGTCAAGGTCCTCCTGGAGTTGCTGGATGTTGCTGGTAGTATCGACAGGATGGGCTAATAAAGTAATTTTTATGACTACAACCTATCCTGGGTGAAGTAGAGTAGTTTGGAGTTACATTTGGCAAGCCTCTTTTTCTGAGTAACAGTCAATCGGCAATAGCGTGATCGAAGAATATATAGAAAAAAGTAATTTTGTTTAAAAACTATGATTTCTAGAAAGTTGAAATTTTTATGGTACGTTATACATGGCGGGGGACACCCGCTGACAAAATTTCATCGATTTCGGAAATTTTTTCACGTTTTTCCAAAACTTAGTTTTTCACCGCTAGGTGCTGGAATTAATTTGTCAATGGGAAACTTGTAGAGCGTCATTGAAAACATAAGAATATCGTTGGTTCGAAAAAATTAAATGAATTTTCACTGAAAAACACGACTTGAAAAAGTGACAAGTTGGGCTAGCTATAAAATGTATTCACATAGTGTCATAAATTAAATTTACGTTTGTTGGAAAAAGTCGGATACTTGTTTAAGTTAAGGCGCTTATAATTCGTTGACGAAGTTTTTCCTGCGTTTCAACGGGAGTGGCGTGGACCTTATCCTTAATGTAGCCCCAAAATAAAGAAATCCAATGGCGTAAGGTCTGGTGACCTTGGTGGACAAAGTATCGGTCCGTTTCTCCCTATCCACCGTTGCTGAAATTTGTTTTCGAGAAACGCGCTCACGTCTCTGTGGTAATGAGGCGGGGCTCCTTGTTGAAACCACAACCTGGCTCGTTGGGCTAATGGAAGTTCGTCGAGCTGCTCTGCTAGTTCGTCTTGTAGGAAATGTAAATAATTCTACCCATTTAGATTTTGTGGCAGAAATACAGGACCAATAAGACGGTTTCCTACTAAACAAACCCAAACGTTCAAGCGTCCAAACTGAAATTGATGACGGTGCTCAAACCCCCAGTGTGGATTTTCGTTTTGCCAAAAGTGATGATTCTGGTGATAGTAAGGCCCATCTCTCGAAAACGAAGCTTCATCAGAGAATAAAACGTTGCGGATAAATTGACGGTCGTTATTCACAGAATTAAGCTGCCAATTGAAGATGTCCAGCCGTCTTTGAGCATCTCCATCTACTAAACATTGGTGGAACGAAACTCTGTAAGGATGGTACTTATGTGCACGTAATATTTTCCATATACGTGTTTTACTACACCCCAAATCAGCACTTGCCGCGGAACAACTTTTACGCGGGTACGCGACAAAATACGCCAACACCGTGTTTTCCAAGTCGAAATTACGCTGACCAACACCTCGAAATCTAGGTTATACATTAACATACTGCATAAAGTCATTTCATTAAAGTGACAAAGGTCTAACCCCTGTATAAAAGGTGCGTTTGACAAAATATCGGTCAAGTGTATAGTACACTCTGTCTGAAAAGTTTGTTCGTCCTATAATTTAAAAATTTAAATATGGATAATTTATTTTCTAGAAATGCTAGTAACAAAGTTCCTAGCTTGTTGAAAAGAACAGAAAAAGCCCTACAAAACACATATTTTGACATAAGGAAACGTATAGGTTTTGACCTATTTTCGTCTAAACTTTCCAAAATGTGGAATAGTAACTTTTTTTGCCGCTTGGAAATTTGATTTTTAATTGTGATTTTCATATTCCTCTGGGTCGATTTAAATAGGAAAAGTGTTTGAATTTTTAAATTTCAACGAATAGTTCGCGAGCTACGGCCTTTTAAATATTAGGAGAGAATACGCATTTAACTAATTGGCGCAGCACGCAATACTAACATATCAAGAAGTCGATAAATAAAAGTACGACGCCGAACCAACCTGTAGGGCTTTTTCTGTCCTTTTCAACAAGCTAGGAACTTTGTTACTAGCATTTCTAGAAAATAAATTATCCCCATTTAAATTTTTAAATTATAGGACGAACAAACTTTTCAGACAGAGTGTACATACTTGGCGCTCATGGGATAATTGCCAATTTTAATAAATGTTGTAGAAATGGAAAATTATCGAGAAAAATTACCATAGTACAGTTACCACAAAAATAATAAAAATTAAAGGAATAAACATTTAGCTAGCCCAACTTGTTACTTTTTCAAGTCGTGTTTTTCAGTGAAAAATTCGTTTAATTTTTTCGAACCAACGATATTCTTTTGTTTTCGAGGACGCTCTACAAGTTTGCCATTGACAAATTAATTCCATCAACAAGCGGTGAAAAATTAAGTTTTGGAAAAACGTGAAAATAATTTCCGAAATCGATGAAATTCTGTCAGCGAGAGTTCCCCGGCATGTATAACGTACCATAAAAATTTCAACTTCTAGAAAACATTTCGAGCAAAAAACACCCCGTAGATTAATTTAGGGCAACTTAGAGAAATCTTTAATTTAGAATATGTACAGTCATGTAATAATGTTGCTGATCTTTTCACTAAACTTGTAAATAATACCAATCTCAAAAAGTTTCAATTAATGTGGCATTTGGAAGTGTAAATAATTTTTTTTATTATGTTAAAGAGGAGGAGCGAAGAAGGAGGAGAAAACAAACTATATGTTTCACTACGCTTTGTCTTAAACATGACGTCATGGACTATTTAGGGCTGGGCCAACTGGTTTTTTGTCTCACTCTCACTATCCCCTCCCTACGATAGTGTACAGTTAATGTTTTATACTACTAATAAGTTATTACTTTGTTCCAATGAAAGTTGAATGCTTCATTTTTATCAATAAGCTGAATTTCCCCTACACAGCCAGTATACAACTCTGGCACTAAGTCCACAATATTTGCTGACTGTACTCAAATAATATTGAACGATCCTTGGATCCTTTTACGAGTAAATGGGACCAGGACCGTCTTGCTAGAAATAACCGTGAGGTTGACCTCCCTGCACCAGCACTCGACTGATGCAAGAGTCCTTAACTGTCATTGAGAATTTCCCAGTGACAATGATGGCAATATCATCGGCGTAACCGAAACAGCGACATCCCCCCCTCCCCTATTCAACAGGCGACAGTTTTACCAGCTTGTTTCCCAAAAAGCCAAGCACTCTGGTATCCCTGATCTTAATGGCCCCGAGGGTGCTATCACCTGCGCAGAGTCTAAAGCCAAACTACTGGCCGAAACATTTCAACGCACTTTTCCTGTTCACATATTTGAAACTGTCTCCCTTCTGCCGCCGCGATGTCCTGTAATGCCTCCGATCATCTTCACGGAGCAAGGCGTACAACGTCTGCTGCAGAGAGGCAGGTCTTTTAAGGCTGCGGGCCCTGACGGAATTCCAGCTGCTGTCTTGAAGAACTGTGCCGTGGCCCTGGCTGCTCCCCTAACGCGGCTTTTCCAACTCTCGTACGATTCTGGGAGTATTCCGGCTGATTGGAGTACAGCTAATGTGACTCCCGTTCCAAAGGGCGGTGACAAATCAAATCCGTCTGAATACCGCCCGATTGCACTACTTTCCCTGGTGCTCAAGGCTGATTAACATATCGTGGCTTCGGACATAACCTCCCACCTTCAAGCCCATGATGTTCTGCAGCCTTACCAACATGGTTTTCGCAGCGGCTTTAGTACGGAAACCCAACTACTTTGCTGCGTTGAAGATTGGTTCGACGGGCTGGAACGCACTGGACGTGTTGACATTATCTTCCTCGATTTCCGTAAAGCATTTGACTCTGTGTCTCACGAACTCTTAAAAGCCAAGCTCCACTCCTATGGCATTAGGGGCCAGACCTTGCTTTGGCTGGCTGCCTACCTTCAAAACCGGCGTTTCCGTGTTGTTATTCCAGGGGCTGCGTCCGACTGGCTTCCTGCGGCCTCTGGTGTTCCACAGGGCTCAGTTCTTGGCCCCCTTTTATTCGTCATTTTCATAAACGACATAGGGGACCATGTTATCTCCCGACTGTATATCTTCGCCGACGATGTTGCGCTCTCAAGAACCATTTTCGCCCCCTCCGATGTTATTACCCTACAAGAGGATCTCAATCGTATTCTGTCTTGGAGTGACTCGAACAGGCTACCTCTAAATGCCTCCAAATGCTCAGTCCTCTCCCTTCACCGCTCAGGGCAACCAGCTCACTCTCCCCACTACACTTTGGGGGATGTCGAACTTAAGTCCGTCACCTCCCAAAAATACCTCGGGGTAACGCTATCCTGTACCCTTGATTGGAATCCCCATATCTTGACCGTCACTTCCAAAGCCGCCCGTGCCCTAGGTTTTGTGCGCCGACACGTCTCACATTGCTCCTTCCAGACAAAAACCCTCGCTATAAAAACATATGTCCTCCCCATTCTGGAGTATTGTTCCCCAGTTTGGTCCCCCAACACCGCCAGCGGTATGCATACCATTGAAACCATCCAACGTAAAGCCCTCCGTTTTGTTGCCAACATCGGTTTCTCTTGGACTACAAGCATGACGCGAGTCTTGAAAAACTTTAAATGGGATTCCCTCTCGGACCGTCGCCGCGTCAAACGCCTCGCAATAGTAAACAGTGTTATTCACCGCTCCAACGGAGCCCTGGCCCCGCTTACGTCCGCCATCTCGTCTTGGCGTCGTGCTCCGCGCGGGATGAAATCCGCGGCTCTCATTCTTCCTGGCTTTCGACTCTCCGTCCGCAGGCACTCCTTCCTCCCCTCTTCGGTCCGTGACTGGAACTCTCTCCCGGACTTCCTAAAGTCCATTCCCAACCCCAAACAGTTCCGCAAGGAGCTAACTGAGTTCCTAGAACTTCATATTTAACTCGTTTACATGTAATAATGTAATATAACTCCTTTATTTGGTTTTATTTCCCTTGTATCTCCCTCACATTGTACTGTTTTCCTGTACATACAAACTGTATATATTTTTTCTCTGTATATGTATAATTTGTATTGTCCACTGTCTTAACATGATGGGTCTTAGACCTCTTGTTGAGCAATAAAAGAACTAAAGAACAGTCTCCACTTGAGATCATCCACAAAAACACGGGAGAGAGAACTTCTCCTTGAGGGCAGCCACGGCTGGTGGAGACCATGAAGCAGTCGCCGAGCAGGGAGGACATCACTTTATGGTCTGTTAACATGGATTTGATCCAAAGACACAATGTGTCATTGATACCAAACCTCTTAGCAGCTTTCATTATGACTGCGCTAGAGACCTTATCAAAAGCCCCTTCGTTATCAAGAAAAACTGCTAACGCTATTTCCTTGAAATCAATTGCCTTTTCGGGGCAGTTGCTTATGCCATGAAGGGTGGTCTCAGTAGACCTGCCTTTCTGATAGGCAAACTGAGTAGATGAGAGAGGAGTTTCAGAGATAACCTCCTCTCTTATATAAGTGTCCACCAAATTTTCCACATTTTTTAAGAGAAAAGAGGTAAGACTAATTGACCTAAACGCGTTCGGCTCAAGGTAATTTGACTTACCAGGCTTGGGTATGAATATGGCGCGAGACAGTTTCCAAGTGCTTGGTATATGCCCTAGGGCAATACAGGCCCTATAGATCCTTAGCAGCAATGGGCAGAGAGTATCAATGCCCTCTTGCAACAGAATGGGAAAGATCCCATCAGGTCCTGGTGACTTAAAGGGCTTAAATGATTTTATAGCCCATATAAGTCTAGAGTGCGTGACAACCTTATTCGTTACTGCTAAAACCTCCCTCAAGGAGAGCGTATCAGCGTCACAGTTATCTGTGACCCTAGAATCTGGAAAGTACACATCCAATATATGAGTTAAAGTATCCTTGCCAGAAGTAGAGAAACTACCATCTTTCAACTTAATACTGTCAAAATGTTTAGTATTATCGTATGCCATAATTTTCATTAATTTGGCTGAACTGGGAACATCTGGTATGTTCTCACAGAAGTTCCTCCACGAAGCTTTTTTAGCAACGCGGATAGCCTTATGGTAGGCAGTGAGGGTCTGCTTATAGGCAGCCCAATCTCCCGACCTCTTAGCTTTGTTGAAAAGCCTTCTAGTTTCTTTGCAAAGTCTACCAATCTCAAGATTCCACAAGGAACTAGCCTTGCCTGTTTGGTGGTCTTCGCCGGACTGTTGTGGTGATGGGAGTCGATATTGGCATGTTACATGCGATCAACTGCAAAATCGAAATCCATTACCGATGAAAGCTTTGGCTTATCATCCTAAAGGAAGAAAATTAGGAGGTTGGTCATTGGTTGTGATGCTAATGCTCACCACGACATCTGGGGCAGCTCAGACTGCAATCAGCGTGGAAATGAGCCTGTTGAATATCTAGTTAGCACTGTAATATAATTGGCATGTAACAAAATTTAAACCGAAATTAATATGATAAAATGTATGGGAGGTGTGTAATATAATTTTTCATGTAACAAAATTTAAACCGAAATTAATATGATAAAATGTATAGAGAAAATATAAAGTACAGAGAAGAAGCACGTGGCAATTGCGCGCTGTGAGCGTGAAAGGGATTTGAAAAAGAGAGAGGCGCGTGATGAGTCAATTTGAAAGAGTGAGACGTGTATGAGAGATGTTAATTAAAAGGTAAAGAGTGTTTAAAGTGTTACGCTTTAGGCTTAGCGTCGTTAATTCTACCCTACTTTTTCTTCATTGGTGGCAGCGGTGGGATATTCACCATTTACCGTCGAAAATGCCATGCAATCGGCAAGAAATTCCACCTGTTATTTTCCGCCCGAACCTAAACGCTACTCCGGAGAAGTATGATGGAGAAGGCGACTATGGATGAGATATTTCGAAGTTTGCCCAATTGCTTATGAATGGGACGACGAGAAGAAGCGCAGATTTCTTCCTACGTTTCTTGTCGGCCGAGCTTTCAACTCTTACGATAACTTACCGCCGCAACATAAAGACAGGTCTAGCTGATTATTAGTTTTATTATTAAAAACCTGGTACAGTCATTAACCGAAGTTTTTATTCAACCCGAGAGCCAAAGAACCCACGTATTGGGATTTCGTACAAGACTTCAGCAACCCAATGAACATCTCATGATTTTTTTGACAGGATCTTCGGAGACTTGTCGAACGAGCAATGCCAGGATTAGACGTTGATGCGTACGAAATTCTAGTATTCGAGCAATTTCTATACGGATTACACGCCAGTATACAAGACGAGGTACACCAAGCTAACCCTAATAACCTTTCTGAAGCGTTGTCAGGGGCGAAACGTTTACAGGCCCTTCAAGAAATGCGACGAAACGATCCTCTTTACTGTCGACCAGAAACTCTTCAAGATGTAGGTAAAACACCGCTACGTACGCACTCAACAAGCTTGACAGACAAGGAAGAACTCAATTCTTTGCGAACCGCCGTATCTCAACTCGCCATGGAGGTAACTGCTTTAGACACCATCCGATTCAAGATACGTACCGTTCGTTGGATTCGCCCCAGCACCATTCGGAAAGTTACTTTAATCAATACTACCCGTCGTCTCGAAATAACGCGCCTCGTTTCGTTCTCCCGGTTATTCTTATTCACGTTATGGCTCGCCACGTAACCGGAGTTCCTGGCCATATCGACAGCGTTACGCCGCTCCAGATTATATTTGGGCTCAACCGGAGTATTTTAATTCCCGACCAACATGTTTTTTTTTGTCAAGAAAAGGGTCATTTCCAGAGGGATTGCCAGCAGCGTTTGAAAATGGAAGAAAACCTAAGGGAAAACCGTCACAGGAATACCCGTGTCACTCGTGACTCTCGCCAAGAAACTTCAGGGTTTCCGGTTCTAAGAGACGAACACTCCGCACCCAGCCGGCCAAACCATCACGCGATGCAAGTAAACGGTCACTCTGGAGTTACCTACTATTCACCGGTGGAAATCAATAATCAGCAAGTATCCAGCCTCATAGACAGTGGATCCTCAATTAGCATTCTTCTAGCGTCCTTGGCTCGGGATTTCGGATTAACGAGGTCCACGAAGAGGTAAAACCAGACTATTTTCAATAACTGGAGAAGCGATTAAAGTTTCGGGAACCTTAGAAATCGAACACGGTTTTGGAACAGTTAAACAAAAATGACTCTTTATATCGCCGAGGATATCGTGAACAATTGCGTTATTGGTTGCGATCTCCTCGATTTCATGGACGCTCAACTTGATTTTGGGATAAAAGAATTGCGCATAAAAAACATAACGCTTCCATTGCTAAGTATAGGGCGCCAAACCGGAAAAAACTAAATGAACTAAATATACACTTTTATAACCAAAACTCGCGTATTAAGAACGAGATTTGTCATTTATTCAGAATGAGACTCGCGTATCCAGAACGAGATTTTTCATTTATCCAGAACGAAATTTTTCATATACCCGGAACGAGATTTTTCATATACCCAGAACGAGATTTTTCATATTCCCAGAACGAGATTTTTCATATTCCCAGAACTAGAAATTTCATTTATACGGAACGAAATTTTTCATATACCCAGAACGAGATTTTTCATTTATCCGGAACGAAATTTTTCATATACCCGGAACGAGATTTTTCATATACCCAGAACGAGATTTTTCATTTACCCAGAACGAGATTGTTCATATACCCAGAACGAGATTTTTCATATTCCCAGAACGAGATTTTTCATATTCCCAGAACGAGATTTTTCAGAACGAGATTTTTCAGAACGAGATTTTTCATTTATTCAGAACGAGATTTACCTTTAGTTTTTCGGCTTATGCGATCGTGAGTTTCCCTTCAACGACAAAGCTCGTAATGATGGCTTAGGCGGCATGTTTCCGTACGTTACCTTTAGTTTTTCGGCTTACGCGATCGTGAGTGTCCCTTCAACGACGAAGCTAGTAATGTTGGCTTAGGCGGCATCTTTCCGTTGACGGACCCGGCGTTGATTATTTCGGTACGTTACCTTTAGTTTTTCGGCTTACGCGATCGTGAGTTTCCCTTCAACGACGAAGCTCGTACTGATGGCTTAGGCGGCATCTTTCCGTTGACGGACAAGGCGTTGATTCTTTCGGTACGTTACCTTTAGTTTTTCGGCTTACGCGATCGTGAGTTTCCCTTCAACGACGAAGCTCGTAATGTTGGCTTAGGCGGCATCTTTCCGTTGACGCACCCGGCGTTGATTATTTCAGTACGTTACCTTTAGTTTTTCGGCTTACGCGATCGTGAGTTTCCCTTCAACGACGAAGCTCGTAATGATGGCTTAGGCGGCATCTTTCCGTTACCGGAACCGGCGTTGATTCTTTCGGTACGTTACCTTTAGTTTTTCGGATTACGCGATCGTGAGTTTCCCTTCAACGACGAAGCTCGTAAAGTTGGCTTAGGCGGCATCTTTCCGTTGACGGACCCGGCGTTGATTATTTCGGTACGTTACCTTTAGATTTTCGGCTTACGCGATCGTGAGTTTCCCTTCAACGACGAAGCTCGTAATGTTGGCTTAGGCGGCATCTTTCCGTTGACGGACCCGGCGTTGATTATTTCGGTACGTTACCTTTAGTTTTTCGGCTTACGCGATCGTGAGTTTCCCTTCAACGACGAAGCTCGTAATGTTGGCTTAGGCGGCATCTTTCCGTTGACGGACCCGGCGTTGATTATTTCGGTACGTTACCTTTAGTTTTTCGGCTTACGCGATCGTGAGTTTCCCTTCAACGACGAAGCTCGTAATGATGGCTTAGGCGGCATCTTTCCGTTGACGGACCCGGCGTTGGTTCTTTCAGTACGTTACCTTTAGTTTTTCGGCTTACGCGATCGTGAGTTTCCCTTCAACGACGAAGCTCGTAATGATGGCTTAGGCGGCATCTTTCCGTTGACGGAGCCGGCGTTTATTTTTTCGGTACGTTACCTTTAGTTTTTCGGCTTATGCAATCTGAGTTTCCCCCCAGTAAGTCGGTTATCCCCGGGTTTCCAACCCCGACCCGACTCAGTGTTTTTTTAGTCGGGTTTTCCAAATCCCAAAAAAAAAATAGAATAAACGCCCAATTCACACTACTTGGTCCGTTTCACGTGGGGGGGGGGGGCGTGAATTCATTTTGACAACTTTTTAAATATTGGTTCTACGGCACTGACTCGCGCGTTTTTGAATTAACAATGGTCGATTCATAGTTAGAGAGTGAAAAAATTTTCCCTCTACAACCAACGGTTGAGAAGTTATCGCGTTTACAAACTTTCGTCGAAATTGGGAAACACCTAAAATGCATCAAGCGATTATTATTAACGCAACTTCGACAGCGATCCAACAACATATTTAATTAAAGGCTGTTTTATAACCGCCGCCAACCGTTCCCGTCCAGCCACGACGCTATAGCTTCCGACCTCGAACTTTCTCAAATTCCTAATCAGATTTATAAAAAAAAAATATTTGGGAGGGAGAACGAGTCCGACTCCAAGTCTAATAAGACGCTTCTACAACGAGTTCTGACGCCGGCAGCCGTTCCCGTCCAGCCGCAGCCCGCCGTTCTGTCTAGTCACAGCCGACGCCAGCCGTTCGTCCAGCGGCACCCATGTGGTCAGAATTTATATACAGGTGCTCCAAGCTGCCGTCTAACCGCAGCCGCCGGAGGTCTAAACTGTTAAAAAAATTCGTTCAGAAGACGTTCAACTTATAACAGGCTGTTCAAAAATGAACGATAGTGTTCTAAAGGTATGTAACCGAGAACGGTGTTCAAGATATTTTATTTCGTTCCAATAAGGACGAAAGCTCTTTCGCCCTCTGGAGGAAGGCTTGAAAACTACACAATAGAATAGATTCGTTCCAATAGCTAGGAGATCGTTCCCCTTAGAACAGGTCTTACACACAATCCTATATGGATGTCGTTGTATTGGTTTCAGGTGCATGTATTAACATATAACGGTGACACTTTCATGTATGACCAAAAGTAACAAATAAGTGTGACACTATTTTTCGGAAAACGTCATATGTACAAAAGTAACAAACAAATATAACTTCCATAAAGTAATAAATGAGTTGTTTAGAGTGTGCTTTGTTATAGGTAGTTTTTCGTACATTATTATGTTGTTTTAAGTTAGTGTACTGAATGATTAAACTATTACTCGTAGTAATTTATTTACAGGGTGATTGTGTTTGGAAATTTACCGAAGATTCAATTTCATTGTTGGAGCGTAGCTCCTTCACTAGCGACTCAAACGCTGGAATTAGGTCTGTAACGCTGTTTCTCAGAAACTACCCCACCTATTGAAAAGAAACATAACACAAATAACGATATAAATAACCTCCGTGTCCTAACGAAGTGGAAAACAAAAAAGGGTTGTGAAAGGTCCGAATTTATAGGACACGCACCGTTTTTTTTTAAGTATAGTTTTATTTGATTGACATGGTAGACGAAATTCGTTCGGAAATGTAATTTCCCAAGTTCTGGAATTAAAATTTAAAGAAAATATTTCGTAATATACTGCAATTTGGTTTGACGTTTTCAGCATAGAAATAAATTCTAAAATCGGTGTTACTAGTTCCCGGCCCTTCACTTGAGAATAGAATGTAATATCTTTTGCGCTATGAAAAGGTTTTATTTATTTTACGCATATCACTTTCGTGATAGATGTTTTAAGCTTAATAAGATGGTTGTAGTTGAGGTTGGAACTAAATTCAAATAATCTAGTTTCAGGCCTGGTTTTCCTTTTCAGTGGGCAATGGGTTAGGTTAGGTTACTTTTATTAATTTAACATTATGAACCGCCGGCAGGAGACATGAGCTATAATGCTGAAAGCAATAACTTTATGTACTCTCTGTATTGGATAACGATAAAGCATTCCAAGTCGAACGAGAAAATGATCCACGGCGAACGACAAAGCGTTCGGTTACAGGGACAACCTTCTGAACGGCGGTTTGTTCAAATTAGAACAATTTTTTTTAATAGTGTATCATCATAATACCTTACGCCAGCGTCCACAGCCCGGACAGGTGACAGAACAGCCAAGGCAGGTAGAGAACCCTACCGCTGACGGTCTCACCTTCGACGCAAGCCACTCAACCCAGCAAAAGGTGCAACAATGGGACGACCAACCCCTCACTTCGCACACAGCAGTGGGAATGCGTTAGCAACTCCAGCCAACACACTACCCACGTATGTAGAGAACCATACCCTACAGAAAGAGCTACAAAGGGGAACGGCAGGTACACAGACGCCCACGTTACCCGGCACAGTTGGCACCGGACACCCGTTGTAGCCCCAAAAGGCCGGGAAACAGGACCTCTGCGCCTCATACGGAGACCCACCACCCCACAGCAGGCTACCCAATCCTTCAAGGCGGCCAGTTTGCCTGAACGCTCTCCGGTAGCCTGAGCCGACGCCCAGTTACCAGCCCCTTCCTGACCGAAGTCGGAGGATGAGGAGGCGGCGTGAAATGATCACCACCACCGCGAACATCATCTTAGAAAATAACAGCCTCTTAAAAAGTCGAGAAAAGAGAGGAAGCAATATTTAATGTTACACTGAAGAAATCAGCAAGTGAAATTATGGTTACGATTCAACCAACTTGTTTATATGGAGAACGACGCCTTCAAAATTCAGTTAGTGGCGACTTCTAGCAACGCCAAAATGAATCTTTTCCACGCTATTCAGTTTCCACGCTATTCAGATTCCACGCTTTTCAGTTTTCACATTATTCAGGTTTTACTAACTTTTCCACGTAAATCAGGATGCACGTTATTCAGTCGGTCCGGGGTCGGTTCGGGGTTTTTTGGAATTTTTATTTTTAAGCGTTTTCTAACTACAAAAGTGACAAACTCATTCAAAAGTAGCACATCTTTATTTATTTTGTAAAATATCTAAGACGTTATCATTTCCAAAATAATCACAACAACCTGTCAGATCTGGAATGGGACACTAAAACGGTCTTTCTACAATGTATACATTTTGCAGTTTTGTTTGGTCGTTAGGTAGACTCTGGTTTTCAAAATGAAAAGAAAAGTCGCTTAACTGACTTTGACAGCGAAATTGAAGCAACAGCCTATAACCGTAACCGCAAACGGGCGGAGTCGCGGACGCCGGGACGAGAGTAGTCACTTCAACGGCCGACTATTTAAAAGTAAAAGTAAAACCCAAAACGACGCGAACTTTGTAATTTCGAACTAGAGAAGTCGCTGAGAGAACAAGCTGGCTTGCCCCCTCCTTCCCCGTTTTGAGTGAAGCTAAACATTATTCGAACTACTTGATCCGTTTCACAAAGCGGGTGAGTTCTCCCCGCCCAGTGAGACGGATTTCCGTTCACATTCTTTGTTTTATTCCCGTCCGTTGCTCAAGTAAGAGGTACAACCGCCGTTCGCACAAGGTTATTTCCCTCAGTTCAAATTCTATCTAATTTTGTAACTAAAACACAAATGTTATTTAATCAATCGTATAAGTTAAAATTTTTATTTACCATGGTTTAAAATATTAATTTAATAGTTGTTTAAAGCATGACTGATACTTCATGGTATTCTTGATTTTATTAAAAACAGTTAAAATTTACATGTTTCCGAAGCTTTCGGGTTCGAGACCCCTCGTCAAGCGGTATTTTGAAAACTGAAAGCTTCGGAAACATGTAAATTTTAACTGTTTTTAATAAAATCAAGAATACCATGAAGTATCAGTCATGCTTTAAACAACTATTAAATTATTATTTAATCAAATAATTAAAATTTAAATTTTATATAATTTTGTTAAGAAAACACAAATGTTATTTAATCACATAATTCCAATTAAAAATCATTTATTGGAACAAAAGCGACTCGCTACATTACATATGGAAACGAAGATCCCCTCTTCGTTCATTGTCTGCACCGGAGAAGTTGAAGACGCAAGTTAACCCGCTCAGAGAAATGGACGTCCTAGAAGCTCATTTCCTCTCTCCGTCTCAGTTACTCCAACTATCGTTCTCCCTAGTTCGGAGCTCATTTGCCGGGATGAATTCACGCCCCCCCCTCCCCCACGTGAAACGGACCAAGTAGTGCGAATTGGGCGTTTATTCTATTTTTTTTTGGGATTTGGAAAACCCGACTAAAAAACCCTGAGTCGGGTCGGGGTTGGAAACCCGGGGATAACCGACTTACTGGGGGGAAACTCAGATTGCATAAGCCGAAAAACTAAAGGTAACGTACCGAAATAATCAACGCCGGGTCCGTCAACGGAAAGATGCCGCCTAAGCCATCATCACGAGCTTTGTCATTGAAGGGAAACTCACGATCGCATAAGCCGAAAAACTAAAGGTAACGTACCGAAATAATCAACGCCGGGTCCGTCAACGGAAAGATGCCGCCTAAGCCATCATTACGAGCTTCGTCGTTGAAGGAAAACTCACGATCGCATAAGCCGAAAAACTAAAGGTAACGTACCGAAAGAATCAACGCCTGGTCCGTCAACGGAAAGATGCCGCCTAAGCCATCATTACGAGCTTTGTCGTTGAAGGGAAACTCACGATCGCGAAAGCCGAAAAACTAAAGGTAACGTACCGAAAGAATCAACGCCGGGTCCGTCAACGGAAAGATGCCGCCTAAGCCATCATCACGAGCTTTGTTGTTGAAGGGAAACTCACGATCGCATAAGCCGAAAAACTAAAGGTAACGTACCGAAAGAATCAACGCCGGGTCCGTCAACGGAAAGATGCCGCTCAAGCCATCATTACGAGCTTTGTCGTTGAGGGGAAACTCACGATCGCATAAGCCGAAAAACGAAAGGTAAATCTCGTTCTGAATAAATGAAAAATCTCGTTCTGGGTATATGAAAAATCTCGTTCTGGGAATATGAAAAATCTCGTACTGGGTATATTTAAAATCTCGTTCTGGGTATATGAAAAATCTCGTTCTGGGTATATGAAAAATTTCGTTCCGGATAAATGAAAAATCTCGTTCTGGGTATATGAAAAATTTCGTTCTGGATAAATGAAAAATCTCGTTCTGGATACGCGAGTCTCATTCTGAATAAATGACAAATCTCGTTCTTAATACGCGAGTTTTGGTTATAAAAGTGTACATTTAGTTCATTTATTTTTTTCTGGTTTGGCGCCCCATAGCGTTCCTTATTCGCAGAACGATATTATCGACACTCAAATAGACTTTATGCTGGAACACAACATAATATCTCCAAGTTTTTAGTCCCTGGGCCGACACCATAAATGACGTTACCAAACAAGATGCCTATCCTTTACCGCGAATTAGCGAAACGCTCGACTCTCTATCGGGAGCAACGATGTTTACCACGTTGGATCTTTCTTCATTACCAAGAATGGATTATTTGAATTCAATAAAACCATTTGGACTCGCGAACAGCCCTAGCACCTTCCAGAGTCTGATGGAGTGTGTTCTGCGTGGGTTTCAATGGGAAATCTGTTTAATATATTTGGACGATGTAATAATTTTTTCATCTACATTCGCGGAACATCTGAACCGACTGCAAAGGGTATTCATCCGTTTCGAGGCCAGTGGTGTTAAACTCAAGCCTAGCAAATGTTTTTTCTGCAGGAACGAAGTAGAATATTTGGGACCTATAGTGTCCGGCGCGGGCATTCAGACAAACCCGAAGAATACGTGGAAAGTTGTGAATTGGCCAAAACCCACTTCTGCAAAGGACGTGCAATCATTTCTCGGACTCGCGACATGCTATCGGAAATTTGTCCGGAATTTTGCTTTTATCGCGGCACCACTTCACGCTTTTCTCAAACTAAAAACGGAATTCAAATGGACGACGACATGCCAGGATGCATTTGAAACTCTAACCAATCTTAGCGTATCCGAATTTTAAAGGGCAACGCAAGTGAGCTGGCGTTTGTGTGAATATGTATGCAAAGTGCGAAATTTACGGTAAACTCTGCGTGGTCTCGCCAATACTGAGGGGGGGGGGTGTAGGGGGTTAAAAAGCACGTTACTATTTCTTTATTTTGCCACAGAGCTTGCGTTGCCCTTTAAGAAAGAATTTCGTGTGGAAACTGACGCGTCGGGTCACGGAATCAGCGGAATATTATCGCAAATTCAGCAAGACAAAGAAAGGGTCATCGCGTTTGAAAGTCGCTCTCTCTTAAGAAGAGCGAGAAGAATTATTCAACGGTTGTAAGAGAGATGCTGGCTGTTATTTACGCTATCGAGAAATTTCGCCATTTCGTCATAGTCAGCGATCATAACCCATTGGTTTGGCTTCGGAATATTAAAGAACCACGTGGCAAATTCGTGAGATAGATATTGAAATTAGAGGAATACGACTACGAAATACGATACCGAAGTGGGAAGAAACACGCTAACGTGGATGCCTTGTGAAGTCATTGATCTTACACTGTGTACAGAAAATGTTGCAGAAGCAATTACTGACTGGCATGTGTCCAATGAACCGCCTCTGTCTTATCATAGACACATATGCTTAACTGTCTTGGTCAAACCCGTAGTGGCTTGTACTGAGGTTCGTAATCCCAGGTTGTATTAATAAAAGCACTCAGAGACTTTTCACTCTAAAGTCAATCAAAAATGCTCCTAGCAGTAAAATGTGAAATTCATTAATGGGCCCTTAAATCTCTTATAAAGTAAATGATCAAGTTTCCTGACGTAAAACACTTTTTGATAGGTATATTCATTCCTCGTAATATTTTAACGCTGATAGCTATAACTTCTACAATATTATTAAGGTTTGTATACAAAAACTTTAAATACATCCTAATGCAACCTCCATGGCGTACGGCAATTCTAAAATAGATTTTTCTTTGAAATATTGATAGTTATTCCGTGTGAGTGTTGAAATTGTGAATCCCAAGAAACGAAAAAATTATACATTAAGATCTTTTGAATCTGAGCAGTTACATTTGAGATAATAATTACTATGTATAACCTTCATGTAAGTTAAGAAAGGCTAATAAATTATAACAATTTTAATTTCTTCATTTTCAAAAAAGGATAAATACATGTAGTAAATTGGATGATTTTAAAAGTTGCTATTATAAAAAATATCACAAGAATTTGAATAATGCACAAGCAGCACTTGTAAGAACTTCCGCCAATCAGTTTGAAGGTTTCAAAATAAAAATCTGCATCTATTAAAATTTAATCCATAAATAATGAGAAAACATGTTTCAGCATCTTCGAGAACAGTGAATTAGTTGCCAGGATGGGAAAATTAAACACAAATTAAACAATTTTATTTAAGTTTTTAATAGTGAACTAGCAAACATTGTTAAAGGGAATATAACCTGCAAAGCAATCTTTATGCAGAACCCCTTCATTTTTTCAAATTTCCCTGTACAGTGTGGCCAAATGTTTCGAAGCCAAAGGCAAGAGCGGCCAAACCTGAAAACATTGCTGTTCCACACAAACTACCTGAGGTTATATTCCCTTTAACTATCTATTGATTAATAACTCATACATGCACCTAAAACTTACCTTACACACAGACGTGTCAGTGACCTTCAAAGGAATCATTAAATTTTCTTTTAAACTTATATCATCTTCCTCCATTCTTACCCAAGGAAAATCCTTTAAAAAATAAATATAACGGTATTTAGTTAAAAGTTGGTCATATTAGGAAAAAAATAGAAGGTAGCTTACCAAATCTTCGGGTGAATAACTTGTGACCAATTTCTCATACCCTCCTTTCAATGTGTGAATTTGGATAGTAAATGTTGATCCTAAAATAACCCATTATAGTTATAAATTACAAATTTTAATATAAAATAAATGTTTAATATGTAGGCAGTGACTTGATTTCAAATACCCTTTTCACACACCAACAAATCTACTCTCTTGTTTAGTTTAGGCAGTGACTTTCTTAGCAGAAGCTTCCACTAAACTAGGAGTAATTAACACTCGTGGCAAAGGCACACGCGTCAAAAGTTAGAGCCTTAATTTGTACCACCTTTTTTTCTAACAACTTAACAAAAAAGACAATCGACAAGCACGCCTAGCTGCAAAAACGTTTTAAAATCATATGGAAATGATGGTTAAGCAAATAACTGTAAAAAAATGGTGTTCGATGAAAACTGCTAAAATATAGATCAAGACGTAATCTGTACATTTGTTGTTATAAACCCCCTGTGGAGTGGCCACGAATTTAAAAAAGCAAGTTGGATGGTCAGAATAAAAATGTTTGGTTCTAAAAACTGCAGAATTTTGGTCAAAAGAGAAACTTAAAGGGAATAGAACCTCCAACGCGTTCTTTATGGAAGACCCTATCAATTTCTTTTATTCCCTTCACAATCAGCGATTATCAGCGCCGCAGGTGTGAAAAGCCATGGGAGGCAGCGGACAATATTGGAACCCTCGGAGGGCGACAGAAATACCAGAGGTTATATTCCCTTTAACTAAAACTACTCAATGCAATTATCTAAAGTTATTCAGATTTGTATATTTTTTGCCCTCCAAATTTTTTTTTGATATAATAGGAATTAATGTTAATTAAATTAGATTTGGCGATAGGTGGGGGACTGCCAGTGTTATTTTCAATTTTTTTGTTCTTGATCCAAAGCAACAGGGTTCGTACAAAATTTCGAGAATTAAAGGGAATATAACCCGCAAAGCAATCTTTGTGGAAGACCCCTTCAATTTTTTAAATTTCCCTGTACAGTGGCGCCAAACTTTTTTAAAGGCAAAGGCAAGAGCGGCCAGAGCTGCAAACGTTGGTGTTCCACACCAAATGCCTGAGGTTATATTCCCTTTAAATTCCCTGACATTTACAGGATTTCCCTGACCAAATTGCCAAACTTTCCCTGACCATTTTTGTAGAATAAATGAATGGTTTGAGGTTAAAATCTTGAAAAATATTTTCTTTCAAAAATATTATTTGCCTGATTTTTTTGGGGTCATTTTCAAATTCGTTTACTTTTTGGGACCATTTTCAAATTCCCTAACTTTTCCCTGACCATTTGGAAACATTTTCAAATTCCCTGATTTTTCCAGGTTTTCCAGGTCCTGTGGTGTGAAGTAGGACTATAGCAATTGTACAATAGGATGTTTGTAGAACCACCAACACAAAATTTTAACACCCTTATTTTTACTTGCAGGCACTCGCTTTTGGCCTAAACGAAGATGACTCATTCTATAAGGTTTGCTACACCTTGGGGAAAATTCTTATCATAGTGCATATTTGAACAAGTGCGAAATGAGGATTTGAAATTAAGTTACTGTCTTTGTAAATCCTTTAATTACCTTTTGGAATTGTAGTTAATGTTGATGAAACATTTTGAATTTTCAGACAAACTTCCCTGAATGATAGCTCAAGATCATTGGCCGTATTATGTTCCCTGGTGAGGAAACAATTATACAAAATAATTAAATTTTAATAATTATAAAAATCAAATCAAACAGCAGAAATACATTGATCAAAATTATAAGCAACAACTCAGGAATCCATACCTCTACTAGGAATGCTTATCGCGGAAGATTTTCGTCTCGATGTGGCTGACGGTTTTTTGGACGTCACTATGTTAACTTAACAAACAACTATGTGAGAGGGGAGCGCGCACATAGCGGATTTTTTATCTCGTAGGCAGGGCCAAAGCCGTTAGAATGATCTTACTATACGTGATACAGCAGGATAAGCATTCCAAGTAGAGGTATGGATTCCTGATTTAGATTAATTAATAATTGAAAAATCAACGTTACACATGAAATTCATTTTGCAACCTCTCAAGATTGAAAACGAACTGTTCTAAAAGTTTTCCATTGTCAGTCTTTACTGTTAGTGTCACTTTCTTAATATCCCTCTTCAGCAACAATTTGTGAATTGTTAGAATTATGTTATTGATATAATTTTTCACCGCTGGATGAATGCACATCTATTTAAAAAAAAATAGAATTTAGGTGAATCTACAATGTGATACAGCTATTGGGCCAAGTGAGTATTTATTGTATAGATCTATAAAATTTTCATAACACTATACACTTTAACCATAAGTTTATAATAATAAACTTATTATAAACTTATGCTTTAACTATGGACTAATTAACAACAGGGACGGTCCGGCACGGGAAAAGGGTAAAAAGAACAAGTATCGACTCACTCTAGCGGTACTCGTGGGCATAACAGGAAATACTTGTATAGGCTGGTGATTCAAAATGCTAATATATTAGTCTTTTAAAGTTAGAATGTAGCGCTTTTCCGATCGTACATACAGTCAAATATTCTGCTTACTGTCTGGAAGCAATTCCCAAATTTGTTACGGTAATTATTAATATCATTATATCCCTTACCAAAAAATAAGTTGGCTAAAAACCACTAACGACAACTTGTATTTCAACTTGGTTTTCAGTTTGTATTTGGGACAAATGGCCTAATAAAAAATAACTTAAATCGTCTTTATTAATCAACTTATTTCCAACTAAACCGGAATCAACATTTACATTTAACTACTTAAAACCAAGTTAAAGGGGCTGGCAAGTGGTGGAACTGGTAACCGTCGTTATGACGTAGCGAGGGGATGAAATAGAAGGGGGTAGAAAGAACGAAAGGTTTTCGTTTAACTCCACGGTTTATCGCGAGTGGCGCCAAAGAATCGGCGGCGGGTTTATCTTGAAACATTCCGCGTTTCAACTATTAATTTCTGTTACTTTGTTCTTATTTGAAATTGGAATCGTGGACATTAACAATTTTTATTTAATAATGGAATATTCGAATACTAAATTGTCTGATGGTGGAAAACGTAAAATAGTTGAAAGCAATAGAACTAGAGTAAGCCTTTTAGCATCTTTTGATATATTTCAAACTTTAAAAAACAAGTGGATCGAAATCTGCGTTGGCCGTAAACCAACCTACAGCACACCGAGGCCCAAATTTCCTGATGGCTATAAAGACGATTCACCGTTGTATATTAGAACCTCAGCTGCTAATTTTATCCATAATTCGGATTCCAACTTTAATAATTCCGTGAAAAAACGTGATTTCAGGTCGAACGAGTTTTTCGTTCATGAAAACTTTTGCACCTTTTGTTACTCCCCTACTTCTAATTCAAATCCTACAAATGTAATTTGTTATGATCAATCAAGTCAGTGTTATGCAAACCTTCAGGAAGTATCAGTTCAGTGTTCCTTAGGTGCTGGAGTTGAATCTAATAGTATTTCTCAAGATAAATACACTCAGTGTGATATGATTATTGAAACTTACGATAACAATTTTTCAACATTAAACTGTGCTTCACAAAAATTCTGCGAGAAGAAAACAACTGAAGAAAAAAATAACTCTTCAAGGTTTGTTATTTTATCGTTGCAATACATTTAATATTTTAGTTAACAATTGCCAATATTTATTAGATTGAATTGTAATTTGAACCTCAATGTCAGTACCTCGGAACAGCAGGTTTCATTTGAACTGGCAAAGTAAGTTTTCAATTAACCTGTAGTGATCACTGAATATTTGAAATATATTATCACAGGTCTCCCGAAACAACAAAAGTAGGTGGGCCAATCATGGAAAATTCTCTTAACCTCTCAAGGTTGGAGTTTGGTTCGAGCAATGTTACCAAAGCAAACAATGTTTTTACTATAACTAGGTATGTATGTTGTGATAATTTTAAACCATTAATTCTAAACAGTATTTTCCCAATTTCCGTACCTAGCACACCAAAAATTTCCAATTGTCGGAAGAGATTAAAAAGAGCACTGATGAAATCAAGAGGTACAGACTGTTCAAATATTTCTCAGAAAAGACTAAAACTATCCATCGATAATACTAAGTAAGGAAAATATTACATGTCTGTCAATTTTCCATTAATACATTTGATTTTTTTAGTCCAAATACAGAGAATGGTAATAATCAAACAACTCCTGCAAAATTGTCAGAGATGATCAAAAATCGGAGCGTAACTGAAAATGTCATTTTAGAATCTGGACCAACTGTGTGAGTGTATTATTGTGTTTTTAAAATTGATCTATGATAGTGCAAATCTTAATGCACATTTATAATTATAAAGGTTTGGGAAATCAAAATTGCTACTTGACAAAATGCTAACGATGGAAATTTTAAATGACAGTCTTAACTCTGAGTAAGTTTAGAATCAAACTGGTTTGGCACACTTTAACCAAAGAAATCAATTTTTTACATTTAAATATCATAGGTTTGAAAAAACTGATGCGATACCCATGGCAACACCAACTGCAAAGAAATTAAATTCTAGTTTCATTTCAAAGTAATTTTTTGTATACAATTTGAATTTGGTAACAGTACTCGCAACGTAACTAATGAGCACAAGTGGGGACTAGGAGGCTGTGCCCACGATGAATTGGATGCTGAAGAACCTCGAGATAATGAGTGGATAGATTATGAAAGTGTGGCATATCAGAAGCTTCGGACTGTGATTGCTGATAAAGATTTCCTGAAAGATTTTCATTTTTATGAAAATTTTAGGTATTTTTGTTCTTGCTGTAATAAAAGTATTGACCTTGATAAATATATACTTTTTTAAATTAGGCACACAGGTTCGCTAAAGTCGTTCCACTCTTTAATATTATCATATGCTTTGAAAAAGCTACCATTTGGGTAAAACTCAAGGGGGGCGCATTCGCGGTATGAATCTCGTCGCCCGCCTCATTTCGACTAGAAGAGGAAAAACGAGAATTTCGCGACAACGTGTGACGTCACATGTTGTCGATTCTCCAGGAGACCTAGTATTACCGTCTAGCTAATGATGTTTTTAGTTTGTCTGTCTTAATCATGGGTGTTCGTATACTTTTACCCTTTTATCAGATTTTTTCTACGCAATTAATGAATGTGGGACTTATTATATTTTATATAGAATAATATATTGAACCCAAATAAATGAAAACAAAATTTTATTAAAAATTTACAAACTTTTGTATACATAACATTTAGGTTTTAAGTTTCTTCATTTTTTTGAGCTCTGCGTTTAGCGTCATTTTCTTTATTAACGCAAATTAAAAATTTAATTCTTAATAACGTTCTCATTTTCACGAAGGCTGAAATTATTTCTCTAGGATATTGTTTACATGTTTCGCAAATTAAATCGGTGACCGTTTTAACAATACCTTCCTTTGTACTTATTGTTGTAACATCTTTACTATTGCCATGATAATTTAGGAACTCTTTTTCGAATAGTTTTACATCATTTAAAAAGGTTTTAGCAGGTACAATCATTCCACCATACCTCAACTGAGTCACCCAACTTGGCATATCATAACTATTAATTGGTGTTGAGCTAGTACATTTCAAACTAATGTCGGGATATTTTTCCCAATACTTTTTGGCTACCCAGCCAGCCAAATACTCCATCCCCCCTTCTTCAGAGGAAGTTAAATTGATTTCCATATTATTTCCGTTAACAATATTTTCTTTTCCAAAATTTAACTTGGTTGGGGTAGCTAGACGATTTTTAGGAGAAGTACAATTTTTCATGTCAAACAACGACTTATTGGTTTTTTTATAAGGTGAAGTAAATTGATTTATAATAGGACTAGAATTAGTTTCCACTATATTGTTAGTAGGTTCTGATTCTTCTATACTAAGTATATCATCAGTCACTAAGTCAATATCAAGATCTTCGTATGTTACGTCAGATTGTGTAAATAACTGAGTAATTAAATACTCATCAGACACTTGCGCAACCGTATTGGTATTTTGCTTCACAATTCCTGGGTTTTTACCTAAAATAATCATTCTTAGCCTATACATTGCATTTAATGGAGTGGGGTGGTCATCTAACCCTCCCCGGGTTCTTAATTGGGAAAACAGGTTCTCCAAGCAGTCTTGGTTTAATCTGTGAGTATGTATATATTTTATACCATACTTTCTATTTAGATCATACCACAGGCTAATTAATGACTTCGTAGATATTAAAACGCCTTTTTGAAAGGTCTGTAAGCACCCATGCTGGGGAATTTCACTATCAGTTTTGGGTTTTTTCTTTTGGTTTGGATTAAAATTTTTTATGCATCGCATATTGTTCATAAAAATTGTCATATCATCGAGAGCTTCATTTTGCACATCAAAATTAATGCCAAATGCGCTTTTGCAAGGATTTCGGTCAAATTTTGAGTAGCTATTCATAACGTCAAACCACTTATTTGTTCTTTCTAAAAACTCAGCGGTTGCCTTCTGTTCTTCTGCTTGAATATTAGAAATTGGGTTTAAAGTTTTTACTGCCGTGGCTACAGTATGAGATAACAGTTCGGCTGCAAGTCTTACATTTTGTCTAGCCGTCTGAACACATTCCAAATGTAATTTTGTTAATTTATGGCAAGATTTTAACTCGTTATTATCATTTTCAAAAATCAATTTCACTGGCTCTTTAGATATTTTAACATCATTATAAACAAATCCGTAATCAAAAAACCAGTTCCGTATTAGTTTGAGTAGGTGAGGTACATCCGCGAAACAATATATTACATCATTAGGGCTGGTTGGATTGTTGAAATATGTTTTATGTACTGAGACCCCGAGCGATCTCCAAAACCCCATATTGCTGGCGCCCATATCACTCACGCACGCTTTAACCTTAAAACCTGCCTTGTCTAGTTCCGATATGCAGTCAAATAATACTTCTTTTGTCATCTTTTGATCAAAAGCAAAATAAATTGGTTGTTTCCAATTTGAGAAAAGACCCCTCGCCATTATTACTTGCATTTGGCTATGCATGCCTATAATTCTATCTCGCTTTGGGTCGTATTCGTAAGTTGAACGCAGATGTACTTCATCATACGTCAAAACCGTTAATTTTTCTACCAAAGGCATATTTTTTGAACTGGCCTTTATGAGACTGATAACATCATAAAGGATACCCTCTTTAAAATCTAATTTAGCAGCATATCGTTTTAAGGTTGAAATGTGAGGAAGCGGAATATTCATTTTGTTTTTCAAATATAAATATGATTTCTTACTAAAATATCTTAGTGCGAACGCATTGGCTAAGTCATCTTTTCCCCAAGTCACTTTTTTTCCCCATTAATATTTTTACCTGACTATTAGAAAACACTTTCTTTAAAATTGCTTCACTTTCAGCCTTAAGTTTTTCTAATTTTTCATTTTTTTTCTTTAGCAAAATACTATCTTTTTTAACCTTTTTAAGTTCTATTTGTGACATTTTCAGATTAATATTTAAAATGCGTTTAGCTTTATCTGTGAAAATCAATTTTTTATATATATTACTTGCACGATTTTCTAATTTCCGAATTTTCAATTTAAGCCCGAGCTTTTTTTAATTGCTTCTAGCCGATCACATTTACACTGCCTTTTCTTTTTTTAACAACTCATTATATTGGCACTAATATTCTTTTGAATTTCTTTTTCACTACTCTGATTAATGACTGCCCCATTAGTGTCTTTTAATTCCGACGAATTATCACAGATATCTTTAGAATTTTGATTGTGCGTTTTAAATGTTTCTACTTGACGATTTAAAAACGCTTCGCTATTTTTCAAAGTATCACAGTTGCCTTTAGAAATTGGGAAGGTAAGGGAGTTTTCTTGGAAATTTCGATTTTGTGTTACAAAATTTTCTGGTCTACCTTTATCACTATTTTTGTTTGACTCAGCCAAAATATCACAATTTGCTTTAGGGATATTATAATCACCTTTTTCAGTCACAATCAAATCTTGAAAAGTCTCATTTGGCAAAGTTAAGGAATCATAAACACTTTTCAAAACAGATGAAATATCACAATTTTGACTTGTAGAAGTATTTGTACTTTCAGGTATATTGCAGGTTTCCTCTATATTTGGCACAGGAACATTATTTGTCATTGTAAACAATTTTGCCCTAACTGGAGTATGGCAGACATCAGTTTTCTTACTTCTACTTTCTTCTATTTCAGGCAAAGTCATAATTCTAGCCCTTGTCGTAGTCCGAGATGGTCTAGTTGACAAGGTGAAGTGGGTAGTCTGGGTGATATTTGGTAGATTTTGTGACGGTACAGCATTTTGTTTTAATATTCTGCGAGACCTGGAGTCATTTAGTCCAAATAACCCCATCAGATGATTTTCATAATCATTAGCTTCAAAATGGTTAGAACAAACTCGAGCATATTTGAGGTTTAAGCTTCCTGGAGTACTACATCTTTCTATCCATGCTTGTTTTAAAATTTCCTCTTTAGGAAAGCTATGATAAGATGTTTTGCGGTCTCTGGTTGTATGATGATAGTTTTTACAATTTGGTACTGAACATTTCACTCCAGGCATGATGCGTAAACCTTATTAAGTTTTCTGAAAATATCAGAAAATCTTTAACTTTGAGAGATTAGACGAGAATCGATGGCGCTAAGCCTTGTCTATTTTCAGCTACAGAAAAATCGAGAACAATATAGTAATCTCTTAACATATTCCCTCGGGTAATAATTTTTAATTGTTAATTTAATCTGAGCCATAAATAACGTTCATAAATATACTATTAATTTTATAATGTACAATACCTTGAATTCTTCACTTCTTTTTTTTTCAGTGATCCCCTTTGGGCCTTGGCTGGCCGCTTCGAATTCTGATTCTTTTATCTTGCTTCTACTACGCGGGTTTACTACGCGGTAAAGCCGCAGCTTGTTTTTTTTCTCTCTCCAACATATGTGACGTCAAACGCTCGAGGCGCGCTATTTTCTCCCACCCTAAATGCTGCCCCCCAAAACGACGAGAAACGTCCATCTGAATAAGCCAACCTTATAGTGCGAGAAGCATTTTTTACGAACCTTGGGTAAAACTGCTTCAATATTTTTAATTTGATATAAGTTCTTCAAATAACATTTTTTTTTACAGCTACAAGTCTTACATTGCCCGAAATTTACTAGCAGTTTTTGATCATAATGCAAACATTAACCGCCCGCAAGCTTTGGATAAAAATGGAGTTCCAAGGTAAAAATTAGGGGTGTGCGAGTCCTGTTTTTATGGGTTCGAGTCAAGTCTCGAGTCCTGGAAAAGTGTACTCACGAGTCCCGCAAGCAAACGGATGCCCTAATGTATAAAACCTAACTTACCCTAGGCATAGTGGCTTTTGCCACTAGGACAGCCTGACACTCCTATTCCTACAGTATTTATTATTTTAGTTATCACCACTCCAGAGAGATGGCGCCAGAGAGGCGAGAGCCGCCTTAACACCCAGGGGGGCTACTCTATATAAGCTCTAGTCCGAGCCGGCAAGGGGGCGTATATTTTTTTGGCTTCTTGACTCAACGGTCAGTCGGCAGCCCGCCGGAGTAGCTCGCCAGATGTTCCATGGCAGCACTGTTCCTTTTTTGTAAGGTTTATTTTTTGCCGTGGTAGTTTTCCCTGCCACTAGTTATCACAAGCCTGATCTCAACAGCAATTAAAATGGCTCTCTCCTCTCTGGTAATGTTAATTGTTAATTTTGTCACTGATTTTCGCTATGTAATAAGCATCCGTTGATAGTTTAAGATAAGCTAGTTCTTCTTTGTAATTCTTTTCGGCCCCCAAATAAAGACTTTATTTATTGAAATAAGGTAATTTTATTTCGATCGAAGCCGATTCAGTTTTCCCTTGACTGAACATCGGTTACAGAAATAAAAAATGGCACCCGAACTGGGGCCCGAAAGGGAATGTCAATGCGCTTTTTAGGCTTAACATTCTTGCCTGTAGATTAATAATTTTTTATTGTGAAACATACTAAATATATAGTTTATTTTTAGTAAATATATACTAATAACTAACGCGAACATTGCTCGTCAATGAAGCACTTATTTTCTTTATTATTATTATTAATCATTTCTAATAACTTATCCGCAATGGCCCAATGGCGAGATACCCGGCCGCCTTCCGAACCTTCGTCACCCGACAAGGCTCTATTCGACCCAGACGATTCTCCAGACGACGCGGGTACAGACGGCCACTTTCGCTTTTCAAAGGTCTACTTCCGACCACCGCTCCTACGAGATTCTACATTACTTGGCGCTACGGGAGGAACAAAGGAGGGACTGTCCCCTAAAACAACTTTACCTTCAGCCACGCCTCAACATCTGAGTACTACTGACGATCAGGCCAGGAAGCAAAGGGAAAGATCACCGACCACCCCCAGCTGGAATAACCTAATCTGGACAGCTCCTAATATCACCTATCAACAGACGGAAACACCTCTCAGCAGGCCTCGATTAGAGAAACGAAGCCCACGGGACGATTCTGGAGTTACCTTCCGGGGAGCAACACCAAGAATTACCCCACTATTCCACGAGACCGGTGCCGTGAGTACAACTCAACCATTGAACACAACGTTTACCGCTTCTCTATCATTAGGGGCTCGAGATGCCCGATTACGTTCAAATCCTTCTACGAACAGAGAGGTTACTACGGGGGAGGACACTGGGTTAGCTACCTCCGGAGGTCGGACCTCTGGGGTAGAGGCAATCAGGACTCGCTATAGTCAATCCACTCCATATTCTTATACTTCCACTACACCGAAGTTTGTTCCGATACCCTGTCCACAATCTAGTGCGGCCCTCCATAATACCTTGGGAATGGGAGGCACTTCAATTCCTAAACCTACCCACGCTGCCCAAGTTTTACCTACTGGAGGACAAAACATTACCACTCCTACACCTACCCGCAATGATCAATTAGATAACCTAATTCAAGTAATGAACACTTATTTTTCCAATCTCGCAGGCCAACCAGGACTTTCGGCTCAAACCCCTCCTGCTAGGCGGGCTTTGCCCAATCCTTCATTTTCTTTCTCTGGGGATAAACGGGAGGTAATGGAATTTATATTTAACCTAGACATATATCAAAACATCCATAATCTAACTGACGCAGAAGTTCTGCGAATTATACCGATATGCTTACGTAACCGAGCCCTCGATTGGTATAGGCAAGACCAGTGCCAATATATTGATAGGTTAGACAGGCTTAAGAGAAAGTTCCGAGAAACCTTTTTACCACTCGTAGATGAACAAGAACTTGAAATAGAGATATTAAGAACTAAGCAAACTCATAATGAATCGGTAGTAGCTTATATTCATAAACTCCAAAGGCTTAATTTAACTTTAAGGGATCCAATTCCTGAACATAAATTAGTACATTTCTTAGTAGAGAACATGAGGTCTTCTCTCAGTGTTCATTTAACGCGAGATTTTACCACCATAGCTGACTTATTGAGGGTCGCTGAACGGGTCGAAAGAAGGGTAAAATTGGCTGCCCCAACTGCTCCCATGAATAGGCCCGTACCACCTCCCCCTATTCCAGTAAAAGAGGAAAACCCGAGAGCTGGTCCGAGTCGGCATTGGAACTTGAGGTGCCACCATTGTGGTACGCCAGGGCATATTAGGCCTAAATTGTCCTGAGCTCGCGGAAAACTGAAACGCAAAGGGACGAGTAAGGGAAACTCCTTTTGCCGTAAGAGACATTCCCTTCATTATAAGACACCTATTAGTAGAAGGCATATTTCATGTGGTAGTGCAGGAAAAGGACATGTACCGTCTTTTGCACTTCCATTAACTATTCCCCAATCTCTTCAACCCTCTTTTGTTTACTTTGCCAGATTAGATGGTGGGGCTGAGGCTTCTTTTGTAGCTTTAGAAACTTATTTTAAGCTTGTCGGAACTGAAAAGACTCCCACATTTACGGATGATTGTGTTTTTATGCCTAATGGTCATTATTTCTTTACAAAAGGCAAAGTTGACTTACACTTTAAAGTGGAAGGCCTGAAATTTAGTCATACATTCCATCTAGTCCCCACTTTATATTGTGATTTCATCTTGGGGCATGACTTTTTCTTATTACATCAGGCTGTTATCGATTATCCGAACCGACACTTACGGCTTGACAATCATGAATTTCAAATGGTCGAAGCTCCTCCTTTAATTTTATCGGCTAGTGAAAAGCTAGATGTCCAACAAATTATTGCTAACGCTATTGACACTGGGACTTTATCCGCTATCCAACAGCAGCAGCTATCTGGTCTCCTAGGGAAATTTCCAAAGCTTATACCTGGGAATAATGGTAGAACTACGGTAGGCTCACATATCATAGACACCGGGGATGCCAAACCTGTACAGGCTTACTATAAAAAGTTTTCGCCCGCTCAGAAAAAGATCATTAAAGAGCATGTAGATAAATTACTAAGAGAAGGGCTTATTCAACCTTCTCGTAGCCCTTGGTCTTCCAACATACACCTAATACCTAAGAAAGAAGGGGGGTGGAGGATGTGTATTGACTTTAAGGCGGTCAACAAGGTTACCATTAAAGACCCTTATCCTCTGCCGGACATAGCAGGAACCATTCGCAATTTAGGCAAACCAACTTATATCACAACTCTTGACCTAAAATCGGGTTATTTTCAAATCCCCATGGACCCTGAGAGTCAAAGTAAAACCGCTTTCGTTTCACCTTTTGGCAAATTCGAATATAAGGTAATGCCCTTCGGAGTTTGTAATGGTCCCTCTACATTTCAGAAAATAATGGACCACATATTTCGTGATAAGGCCTCTTTTAACATCGCGGTTTACCTAGACGACCTAATGATCCTATCTAAAACGTGGGAAGAACATATGCAGGCTCTAGAGTACGTGTTTACGCAACTTAGCAATGCAGGCCTCGTTTTAAATATGGAGAAATGTTTCTTCGCCCGTAGACAGGCAATTATCTTGGGACACATTATAGATGCAGAAGGCATCCATATTGACCCGAATAAAACCATGGCCGTCCAGAATTTATCTAGACCTTATAACTTAAAAACCTTACAGAAGTTTTTAGGCTTCACTGGCTGGCATAGTCGATTTATCCCGAAATACGCGGAGCTAGCCGCCCCTTTATATAGATTAAAACGTAAAAACGTTAGATGGGCATGGTCCCCTGAATGTGAGGTCGCTTTTAAGGAATTAAAAGGGGCTATACTCGCAGCCAATAATTCACCCATGGCTCATTTCGACGATACTAAGCCTATACTCGTAACTACTGACGCTAGTAATATAGCTATTGGGGTGATGTTATCTCAGAAAGAGGACCATCACGAACGACCAATAGCATATGCATCTAGGGTACTGAACCAGACCGAGAAAAACTACTCGACCTACGATAAAGAATGTTTGGCCATATACTGGGCCATAGATAAATTTAAACAATTTTTAGAGGGTAGGCCCTTTACAGTCATATCCGACCAAAAGGCCCTTCAGTGGCTATTTAATCATAAGGAACCTTCTGCCCGAATAGCTCGTTGGAGAATGTACCTCCAAACATTCGACTTTACCATCCACTATAAGAAGGGGTCTGAAAATGTAGTTGCAGATCTCCTATCGAGAGACTTACCACCCAATGACGCGCCAATCGCCTTGGGGGCTTTGCATACTAGTTTACTTCCTACACCACCACCCCTCTTATTTAATAGCTTCACGCTGGGTGAAATCCAGGCCGACCAACAAACTGATGCCGGATCGTTGCATTACATACGCGAAGTAGAATTAGCTCACTCTAGGCATATGGTATACCAAGTTATTAATGGTATATTATATCGAAAGGCTTATAGGGGCCAGCCTCGCAAAATCTTTTTACCTAAAACCTTAAGAAAACGAACCCTAGAATTATATCACTCTCACCCACTCTCTGGGCATAGAGGGAGGGACAAAACTTATGAACACTGCCGTAAGCGTTTTTACTGGCCCTCAATGAAGCAGGACATCTCCCTTTTCGTACGAACATGTGTCCCGTGCCAACAATACAAAGGTAAAAACCGTAAAACCCCAGGTTATATGGTCTCAACCACAGTTCATGAACCATGGGATCTAGTCAGCGTAGATTTGATGGGTCCTCTACCTGAAAGTTATAGTAGGAACAAATATTTAATTGTCTTTGTTGACGTTTTTACGCGTTATATAGAAGTGAAACCCCTACGGGATATTACAGCGCTGACATTATGTAAAGCCCTTCAAGAACTAATTATCCGATGGGGGGCGCCAAAAGCAATCCTTTCCGATAATGGAGCCCAATTCACTTCTAACCTCTGGAAGGAATGTTGCCTTTTATTTAACGTTCAAACAAAATACACCTCACCTTATCATCCTCAATCCAATCCTACAGAGCGAGTGAACAAGGAAATAGGCATACTCCTCTCCATGCACGTAGGCAATGACCATCGCTCTTGGGACACTAGTTTAGCGGGTTTACAGCATGTACACAACAATAGTCCCCATGATTCTACTGGTAGAACTCCTTTCTACCTCAACCATGGCCGGGAAGCTCGTAAACCCTGGGAATCCTATCAGGACATAGTGGAACGAGTGAATATTAATGAGGCCACAGAAGAAACGCAACAACGATTCTTAGCCCTTGGGACTGAACTGGAGCAAGCTCGAAGAACTATTTCAAGGAATCAGGAGAAACAGCGGAAGTACTACAATCTACGACGGGAGGATGTGTTGCTAGAACCCGGGATGCTAGTTTGGAGAGAAAATCATCCTTTATCCCGGGCGGAAATCCATCATTCCGCCAAGCTCGCACCCAAATGGTTAGGACCCCTAAAGGTGCTCCGTCAAGTCTCTCATGACTTAGTCTACGAGGTAGAAGATATTGGAACTGGACTGCGTAAGCAGATCCATATAAGTCAACTAAAATTGTACCACACCACTGGGGAGCTACCTCCTCCTACAGAGAGGGGTGACGAATCACTCTTAGAAGAGCCGGATGAAACCTTCCATCCCCATAATGACCAGCTGTCTAGCTCAGCGCACAGTGAAAGTGAAACCGACTTCTCCACCCACGAAGGACGACTATCCTACCTCGAACCACAGCAACCCGTAGAACCTGGCTCTCCTGTTCCTTCGAACGCTTCACGAACCTCCGACCTTTCACTCGCTGGTCCGACGGTAGACACCCGGAACCACTTTTTACAACGATTTCCGAAGTTAACAGAGAACACTATAAAGCCTTTCGAGCACGGATTTGTACGGGAAATTGTCTACCGCAACATAATTCAGCCAGATGGCCCAGTTTTGGACATATACTACCACGCGCCGCCGCCTTATCGAAAGAAGCTTCGATCTCGAGTCAATGCTCAAGCGTACCTTAATGAGCATTTTAATAGCTTTCCTGACCTTACATTACACTGCTTTAATTTCTCGAGGGACGATATAATTTTTACTCCTCCGTGGGAAATTTCCAGACAAGTAATGTGAAATAAATTTGTATCATTTATTATATCTTTTTTACTTTACAGACTCCGATTGTCAAACACTATGGGTTTATAAACCAGGCTGATACGATCCTGATTCCTTTAGCTGTGCTATTTCAATCACCTTACTGTTTCATCACCATGGGGGCCATACAAGGGCATGTAGAAATAGCTGTTCAGGGGCAGAACTTAACTCAATTCTCTCCTATCCTTTCCCAAGTGTGGCCACATTTTGATTGTAGAGCAAATATCACAGGCTATATTCCGAAGCTCCAAGTTACCATGGGAGACAAGCCAATGACAATTTTTGCACTGGTTTTAGCTGATTCTCAGCCATTTATCATTATTAACCGAATTGCTATCAAAACTAATGGTTTTTTTATTGTATATGTGACGAGTGTTTGATTCATGGAGGGCTCAGCGGAAATAATCCTCATAACGTCCCCTCCGCACTGGCCTCACCTAAGGCACCATCCGAAGCTGGGACGCCTGTAGAAGATGAACTTGATTCAGTGATGGGCGCGCTGTCCCAGGACTACCCAGCTGATTTCTATGAAGCTCCCACAACAACACTGACACGCACCTGTCACAACCACCACCCGGTTTCCGGATTACCGGCTCCGCTCAGGGGTTTGCCAACACCTTCCGCTGCATTACTGCCTACCCCGAAGGACATTCCCTTTAATTCCAAGCGTTACAGTGTGCGTAGACGGGGCTTAAAATGTTCTCGATGTCGCGGCCCTCATCTCCGCCGGAACTGTTCTCTCGCACCCCACCAGTAGTACTAAAATTAATAACTTGTTTTCTTTTTTGTTATTGTACTTTTTTTTTTTAAAGGGGGGAGGTATGCAACGGATGCCCTAATGTATAAAACCTAACTTACCCTAGGCATAGTGGCTTTTGCCACTAGGACAGCCTGACACTCCTATTCCTACAGTATTTATTATTTTAGTTATCACCACTCCAGAGAGATGGCGCCAGAGAGGCGAGAGCCGCCTTAACACCCAGGGGGGCTACTCTATATAAGCTCTAGTCCAAGCCGGCAAGGGGGCGTATATTTTTTTGGCTTCTTGACTCAACGGTCAGTCGGCAGCCCGCCGGAGTAGCTCGCCAGATGTTCCATGGCAGCACTGTTCCTTTTTTGTAAGGTTTATTTTTTGCCGTGGTAGTTTTCCCTGCCACTAGTTATCACAAGCCTGATCTCAACAGCAATTAAAATGGCTCTCTCCTCTCTGGTAATGTTAATTGTTAATTTTGTCACTGATTTTTGCTATGTAATAAGCATCCGTTGATAGTTTAAGATAAGCTAGTTCCTCTTTGTAATTCTTTTCGGCCCCCAAATAAAGACTTTATTTATTGAAATAAGGTAATTTTATTTCGATCGAAGCCGATTCAGTTTTCCCTTGACTGAACATCGGTTACAGGGTAAAACTGCTTCAATATTTTTAATTTGATGTAAGTTCTTCAAATAACATTTTTTTTTACAGCTACAAGTCTTACATTGCCCGAAATTTACTAGCAGTTTTTGATCATAATGCAAACATTAACCGCCCGCAAGCTTTGGATAAAAATGGAGTTCCAAGGTAAAAATTAGGGGTGTGCGAGTCCTGTTTTTATGGGTTCGAGTCAAGTCTCGAGTCCTGGAAAAGTGTACTCACGAGTCCCGAGTCCAATACCCGAGTACTCGTTCGAGTCCTCGAGTCCTTAAGATTTCGTTCGAGTCTTAATTTTCTGGTTGAGTCCAGTTCGAGTCCTCGAGATTTAGTTCGAGTCGCATTACGGGATTTCACCTGGTGGTGAGCCGTTAAATGCAACTTCGCGTTAAAAAAATAAAGAAAAATTAACTAACTCCTAAGACTCATTCAAAAATTAAGGATTCATAAGAATCGTCAAAAAAAAATAAAGGACTTGGTGGAATATTTACTGATTCGAGTCCATTTCGAGTAATTTTTAAGCCTTGGCAAAGGACTCGGGTACTCGTACGAGTAATAGATTTGGACGTCGCGAGTCCGTGTCCGAGTACTCTGACTCGGACTGGCCTCGAGTACTCGCGTTTTTAGAATACTCGCACAGGCCTAGTAAAAATATGAAGAACTGTTTCACCATTACATGTAATGTGGTTATAATTTATGTAAATAGATATAAAGTGAAGTACTCTAAATCCACGGCAAAACGAACTGCTGTGCCTGTTAAAGTACCAAAGAATACCAAACCTGCTGAAGATCTTTTGGAATTAACATTTTCTAAAGAAATTGTTAGGCATGCGAGTGATATGTTTGATGATGTAGTGTTAGTCAAAAAGCCCCCTGCTGTTAGTGGACCCTCGAAACATGAACTAATTGAAATGAGATAAATTAAATCAAGGTTTTCTCTCGAAACAGAAAGTGGAGAGCTAGATGAACTGTTACAGAAAGACGACTTCAGTATTGAATAAATCATTTTATTAGACAGTTTTTTTTTGAAAATAATCGCCCATTATTTCCATATGCAGCTAGGACAAATTTTACCTACGCCCACCTCTTCCACGCTGAGCCCCTCTTCCACGACCAGCTCCTCTTCTGATTCTTCTTGCTAAATTTTCCGCTGTCTCCTTGTAGCCTGTGTAATAGCCAGTAGCACTAGGGTATCTCTGCCTAATTTCAGTGACAGCGCAAGAGGGAACTATTTCTCTATCTCTTCCCAATGGCCCCACATGCCACGCTGTGAAGGCTTTATAGGCAGAGTGCCTATAGCACCTGTTGTTATCCAAGTAGCGGACGTTGCCATCGTCGTGCCGAATTTCCATAATAATGTGCAAGGCTGCACGGTTAAGGATTAATGCATTAAACTGTCCATCAGTTATGCAGCCAGTATTTCTAAAAACAACTGGAAGGTATAATATCATTCTTAAAAAAAATTAGCCAAATGAACTTACATTCTGTCTGTGCAACACACTCTTTCGACTGGAGTAGGCATTTCTTTACAGTGTCCACAAAAACACCAACCCGGAGTGTCGTTAGGATCTCGAGCTGGTTTCGGAGGGTTTGGTGCATTTGAAATGTTTTCTGAAACTTCGTTGCCTTTTTCTATTATTTGTACATCTTGAGTCAGTTCTAGGGGTTCCTGTTCTGCGTCCAAATAACTCTGGACTTTCAAATGTGGATTTCTTCTTACTATTGCATTCAGTATGCTAAGTAGTTTGGCTCGGGTCATCTTGGATATCTAAATTACATTTATTAATAAAGTAGGAGTAAAAGTAATTTATGTTTAAAAATTTACCTCTTGATTGCCCTTCAGATTTTTTTTCGTCAAATTTTTATTTGAAGTCATGGAAATTGCCTTAGCAATTGAAACTGGTGGTCTCTGAATTGTTCTTGATTGATTGATGATTTCAGAAATATCCACTTTACCATTACAACAGGGAATTCCGTCGTCTTTACCACATTGACAATCAGAAGTACACTTACTTCCCTTTACCCTACAAGGACAACTGTTTCGTTTTTCCGACAAACAATTACTTTTACAATTGCAAAACATTATTGGACCACGTGGTAAAATTATTAGCTTAAGGTGACCGTCTTTACTACTCGGAGTGCAACGTAGAAATAAAAATGGTTTCTATCCAACAAAAGCAGGAGGAAGACTTTTTACTTCCTTTTGTGTATTACGCTTCCGCGTGACGCACACAAAAAAAAGAAGTTCCCTCTGCCCTCAAAACCCCCTTCTTTCCTACCCCTTCAACGTCATAATGACGTTTTTCAAATTCAAAAAGATTCACCGGTTGCCAGTCCCTTTAAAAATAATATGTAACTTCCTGACTACTAAAAACCAACTAATTAAAAACTTAGCAAAAGAAGTATTTTCCTACCAACTGAATAACAACTTATTACCCCTTCATCTAGTAACTTGAAATATGCTGACAACTTTAGCTTACTTAATACCAAGTTAATATCAACTAATTATGTGTATACAAACTAAATACAAACTGAAATCCAACTTATTTTTGGTAAGGGATATATATTATTCATCAATATAAATGATTGTACCAAGGCTTAATAGTTATTTACCTTTTTTATGATGAATAATTTCGAATCTATCTTAGAATCGGAGGTGAAAAACGTATCATTTAACTATACCAATTATACTAAAATAATAACTGTAATTATACTTATTTATCGTGATAACATGGATGGTTATGAGACACGTTTAGGGTTTCCTTTATAAACAACAAACAGAAAATTCAAATCACAACCGCTAAAACCGATTAAAATCAGTTTCCAGTTTATGACGGTTGAATCACTAGGATAAAAAATATTTGCCTGGCACCGCTGCTGAACGCGTTAACACTTTCTTTTGGGGTCTTTATAGGGAAATGTTATAGATCTGGGCCGTCTGTTGTTAATTAGTCCATGCTTTAACCTTAGAAGCTTATTATTAACTAAAAAAAAATATTATGAAGTACTTGATTTATTTGGCTGATGAAAAACATACACTTAGATATCTCAGCCAAATGATAAAGAAGCTTATAATTAAATTTAAAAAGCTATATGACCATTTATTTTGTCATTTCCTCTGAACATGCTACATAAACAGTGCCATGTTGCAGTTTGAACAGCTTCTGCCATGTACTTTTCTCGTGCAACTTTTGTTGCCTTTTAAGAGAATTTTATTGCTCAATGCTTGCAGCTTACTAGGTTGGATCATTTTATTTGTAATTTTTCTTAAACACTGCACAATTCTATCTCAAGTAAATAAACCAAATTGTCCAACAAGAAGAATTTTTTTTCTGCTTCCGTTAATGCTTCTTGAGCTTGCCATAAAGCCATTCACCTCAGAGTTATGATCATAAAAACTATAATTTAAATTGACAAATGCTTTCTTAAAATCCCTTAAAACTGGTAGGTCGGCTATTTGACATCCCCATTACAAATAACAAGCATAATCTTTGTGGAATTCACATATCAGTCACTTTTAAACCAACAGAGTTTATCTTGGAATTGGTATACACATTTTAGTTGATATTAAGTTGGTTTTAAGTAGGCTCAAGTAGTCAGCATATTTCAATAAACAAGTTAAAGGGATAATAAGTTGTTATTAAGTTTTTGGGAAAATACTTTTTTCTTTAAATTGGTAATTAGTTGGTTTTTAGTTAATATTTAGTTGGTATTTGTCTCAAATAAAAACTTAAAACCAACTTTAAGTAGTTCCTAGACAACCTATTTTTTGGTAAGGGCAGTTATTATTCGATGAAAGTAAATTTTTATTATTAATTTGAAACAGTATTGATTCATTGTTGATGTAAGTTTCTTCATGCCCAAGCTTCATTGAGCAGCTAACCCTTACCAAAAAATAAGTTGGATTTTAGTTGGTATTTAGTTGGTATACACATTTTAGTTGACATTAAGTTGGTTTTAAGTAGGCTCAAGTGGTCAGAATATTTCAATAAACTAGTTAAAGGGGTAATAAGTTGTTATTAAGTTGATGGGAAAATACTTTTTTCTTTAAGTTGGTAATTAGTTGGTTTTTAGTGGTCAGAAATTTACATATTATTTGTAAGTTGGTTTTAAGTTGGTATAGTATTTCCTACACCACTTATTTTTTGGTAGGGTAATCATCATAAAAAAAGTACAATTAAATAGCATCTTTTTTAGATGGAAAGCATACTAAGGGCTGAGTGAGTATACTCAAAATTGTTTGTTCAGTGTTTTGTTCTAACACAATAACTTACACTAGATTTCTCCAAAAATGAAAAAAAAAACAAAAAACAATTAGTAATTTATGTATATTTTTTGGTGTAATTCTGTAACATACTTTTTGAAAAAAATTAAAACATTTGTGCACATAGGCGTGTATAAAACCTGGTTTGTTAGAAATAAATGGCTTAGTGTCAATTTGTGTTTCACTAAGATCAGAGTATAGTATCTTTTTGCGCCAGCTGTTAAACATCGGAGCACAATCACAGTTAATATTGGATTAAAATTTAAGATACCTCCTTCTACATTGAGTTTGCAAGTTCACTTGGTAAGTATGTTTAAAGGAGATTTACCTCCAATTCTTCAGTTCCCCTTTTCCATAAAAACCTGAGGTTAATGGTAATAGTATGTGTAGGCAGCTGTTGGCTCGCGTGGCATATGAAGGGCTTGCAATCACCCTCCTACACAATATAACCCAGCCACCTGGTATAATAACATTTAAAGTAGCTAGATGACTTAATTCCCTTACCAAAAAATAAGTTGGCTAAAAACCACTTAGGACAACTTGTATTTCAACTTGGTTTTCAGTTTGTATTTGGGACAAATGCCTACTTAAAAATAACTTAAATCCTCTTTATTTATCAACTTATTTCCAACTAAACCAGAATCAACATTTACATTTAACTACTTAAAAGCAACTTAAAAATATTATGTAATTTCCTGACTACTAAAAACCAACTAATTATAAACTTAGCAAAAGCAGTATTTTCCTAACAACTGAATAACAACTTATTACCCCTTTAATAGTAACTTGAAATATGCTGACAACTTGAGCCTACTTAATACCAACTCAATATCAACTAATAATGTGTATACAAACTAAATACAAACTGAAATCCAACTTAATTTTGGTAAGGGTTGGTCCTAAAGTGGTGCCTTGGGTATTCGCTTAGCTGAATATGACTATAAATAATATCGTAATTACTAGTCCCAATAGTTGTAACCCTTTTACATTATTTGGCAATACGTACATAGACTAAATTAAGGTCATATATCTTAGTGGATTTTACCTGAACTGAAATTTTGTACTTCCTTCTCCTTTCAAATGCTGCAGATGGATAAATATCTCGATGATAGAGAATGTTATGAAAAGCTATTTCCAAAAACTCACTAAAGACTTCCGCTATTGAAATATCTGAAAATAATTTCTTAACTTTATTTCTTAAATAGTGAAGGTAGTAAAGTATATGGGATACCCTTATTCACAAATTTATAGATAGTAATATTTCCCTGCCAAGGACATTGTTACATTGGACCCATGTAATCTGCAAACAATAATTTCATATGTATGATGTTCTCCTCACTGCATGTCATAGTTTCCTACTAACAAGGATCTAGCAATAACTTTCAGGTTAAAATCTGTTGTGCAGCTAGAATTGTTGGTGTCATTCTTATTAACCTACTGTTTCAACATGCTAGCAAATTGAGATTGCATGTGCGGTTACTTGAATATTTTCTTTTACCACTTAAAAAGTAGGGAGAGTGACTTCCATTATAAGAATGGCCAAGAGTTGCAGGGTCTTTCTTCTTCAACCTACACCTTTTCATGTTATAGACATGATAGATGGTTGCAATTGAAATATAAATTTAAATGCTCGAATATAACCACCTTTTTTTAATTATCAAGTTTTTTAGATTCCCTGTGCTTTAAAATTATAAGCTAAAGAGTATTTTCGATATGTTCTTAATTCTATACAAATCATGACACTCTTATGAGTTTGATAAAGAATAAAGATTTTATTAAACAATTAGAGTACCTTCATAATTGTTTACTTTTTCCATTAACGGTGATTAGTTAAATAGTGATAGAAGTTTAGCACATTATTTTTATTTTATTTCTTTTTACTTTTCTTCCTTTTTTTTGAATTTACACATCACACACTTCAAAGTTAACAGTGCATGCTTTCAGGTCAACCGTGGCGGAAGTATGACAACCCGCGTGCGTGGAGTTCACCACATCACCATTTTCAAGTTTCTTTATTCGCGCAAAGAGCGTTATTTAATCTTGAAATAAAGCTAATAGGCCCTTCAATGAAAAATCTCCAAGGAAATCGCCAAGAAGTAATATGTTTCCGAGAGCAAGGATCTGCAATATACTGTTTATATAGTGTATTAGTGCTTGTTGGCATAATGGAAACTTTTCACCTGTACTTTTAACCACCAAGTAATATTTTGACATATTTAGGCTTAGCAAAAACACGAAATTCTGTTAACAAGTGAAAAGTTTCCATTTATTTAAACAAGCGCCAAATAAACAGTATATTGCAGGTCCTGGCTCTTGGAAATATTACTTCTGGGCACTTCCTTGAAGATGTTTTATTGAAGCGCTTATTAGCTGTAACATAAATTACAACTGCCTTACATAAGAACTGTGTACAGATTGGTATATTTCGATACATTACTTTCAAAACCAGGCATTTAAAAAATATTATGAGATTTCAATGGTTGAAATCCTATTTGGGGTAATGAGAATTGGGAACTGTTGCTACGTTTAGGTAGCGCATTAAAGGGGCTCCAAAGTTCGGTGGCAAAAACAAGAAAATTGAGCATGCATTTCATTCCCCCCAGCCCCTCACTCGGCTTTGGCAGAGGCGGGCAGAGTCAACCGTAAATTTCGCACTTTACTGACTTTTCACACAATTTGCCACCGAACTTTGGAGCCCCTTTAAGGCGTGAAGCATTCAAGCAAGCATGGGTTGCCGAGGGAGTTGTGAATTCGGTTTCGTGAGTGGCTGAAGAATATCAGATCTGAAACCTCGCCCTCGAGATATAACAATCAGCTACGCCCAAGTCATCAAGCGACTTTTAATTTCTTTAAACAGCTGGCCGCGTTGCAATATTATCGTCTAGTGATATTCACTTAACGATGGAACCAACTAAAGCAGAGTAAGAATATAGTTCCGTAACCCACATATAGATAGCTTGAGTTGGAAATACCCCGACTCCAAGAGTGGGACTTCTATTCAGCCTATTCCAAGTGTCAAAAATTGACTGACAAAAACTGAAATTCCCATCCGTACAATACTCTTGCAAGTTTAAGAATAGACAGGTTAAGCCACTACCCGAAAACGTGTAGGGGAACTTGTAGGCCTGCACCTTTTACAAGTTCCCTCTACACGTTTTCTAGTGCTGGCTTAACCTCTCTAACATTTTTCCAAGATTAAAGGCCAGTCGCTCTAGCTATTTAAACAGTTATATTATGGTGTCGGTCAAAAGCCTTAGACACCTCTTAAAATTAATCTCGTGGTTTCCTTTTTAATTATTGCAGATGCACGAAGTATACAAGAATAATTAGGATCATGATTAAATCGCACAACTTATGAAACTTTATAACTTTAATCCACTTAATCATCAAACCATTGTTACTATTTTTGCGATGCTTCTCGTTCTTAGGTGTAAATAGTGGTTACCATGACAACAGTTTGATGTTGATAATAAACAAACTGTACAGCATCATGTGCGTTGTTATATCACCGGTTATTACAATTTTTTGAGGAGTGTTATCATGAAAGCATTAAAGAAAATTATTAACAGATCCAAGGCAACCAGCTCTGATAATGACAGTGTTCAAAAACCAAAAAAGGGCTTTAAATTTCGACGAAAATCCAGTAATCATGATAGTATTGAAGATTTGGGTTTAGGAAATGTTTCCACTATTGTTTCCGGCCAACCAGATAATCATTTGGATAGGTAAGCTTGGTTAATAATTCAAGTATTTATGAAAAGTGCGATCCTTACGCTGTTCTATGTAATAGAAATATATTGTCACGTTTTGGTGCATCAAGGCATATTGGGGCCATGGTTGGCTGGTCAGTTTAAGGGTCACACCGGAACTTGAGAAATCTGGATGAAATTTTATCAGCTCCTACTCTCCCGTATCTCATTATATTAAACCCGACCAAACTCAATTGCATTAGCTGTACCCCCTGCATCGACAAACATTTATTGGTCCACAGAATAATTTGAAATATTTGGGTCGAATATCCGGTAGGTCCTTCTCTTCCTGCGCGTGTTCTGGTGGCCATTTAAACCATGATTACTGTAAACCCTAAAACCCATATTAAAGAGGCTGGAAAGTGGGGTTTTGAAAAACGTCATCCGTGACGTCATTAACGAAATTTGGCGCGTAGAACTACTTTTACTCAAGTTCGCGAAGACGTAAACAGGCACCGCTATGTTGGGATTTGTGTATGATGAAATCCAGCGTGGTCTTGGTTAGGGTTAGCTGAGCTCGTAGGAATTTATAAAAATTCGTTAATCTATAATGAGATTTAGTTTAGTGAACAACAAATGTTTAACGAAAAATTCATTAGAGCGATAAGATCTTTTAGTAGTAGTGTGTTCGTAATTTTTTAATTATTATTTGCGAGTTTCATCGAATTTTGTAAAAAACGCTAGATGAAATGATGAATAGAAGCCAATCTCTAAGGGCCTTGGTTTCACTGGAGCATTTTCATAAAACCTTAGAACTCAACCACAGTTCTTTTGCCTTTTCCCATTTATCTAATTCACCAACAAGAGATATTTTCATATCATCACGTTTCCGTTTTTTATTTGAATTAAACTCGTTCATTGTAATTAAATAAATATGAAAATACTAGAACCAAAACCACGTCCACGAAGGTTCGCGTATGAATACCTCTCACCAGTCTCTCTCTCGCGGGTCGCTCCTCACTATTTTCAAAACATCTCCGTCAGAGCCAAATTCCTCAAGCGGGGAATTAAGAAAATAAAGCAGGGTCCGGATTTTTTTGGAGATACAACGTCACTGGACGATTTCAAAACCCTACTTTCCAGCCCCTTTAAGTCGCTTTGAGTGTCAGTTTGGACCAGTAAAAATTATATAAACTCCCAATGTAAACTGTTTTCAAGCAATATTGTCACCATGGCTTCTCGGCTTTTTTACAATCTCTAAGTATTGTGTGGATTCACGACCGAAAAGAGGCTTGATTGTGCGGCGGCGACACACTTTTGCGAAGTAGCTCCTATGACATAGCTTTTGTCAAGTCAGAGAATAAATAATTAAATCTAGGCTCCGAAATTGCTTTTGTGTTACCGTGAAAGTAATACCTAAAACTATGGTTGCGCTCCACAGTGGCGGTGGGCGGAACTACTCGTCGAAGGTCAAATCTAATGCACTGTGGAAGCTAGCAAGTTAGAAACTTTACCAGACGCTTGACGTAAGTAGACCCCTCATACGGTTGGGCACCGTTGCGTCATCTAGACCCGTTTCGGTCGCGAATAGTTTCACAGCGATCAATTATGCGTCGTCGTAGGTCGTCAATATGGCGGACTTCAGTCTTGTGTACCAATTTTTCAAATGGTCCAAAGTACTAAAACTTCGGGAGCTTGGCGGAAGTTGGCAGTCAGCCCCGCGGTTTTACATCCCTCCCGCATTTTTACACGTCCAGTTCTACTTTTTTGAGTGGAGGGGGACAAATTTTTTTAGATAGTAAAAAAGCATTATGAGATAAGAAAAAATTTCAACTAGCAAAAGCTTATTAAGCGGTCGCATCTGGAAGTATGGTATCGCTACGATTTAAAATAATTACAAGATGATTTAAATTACCAATAAACACAATAAAAAATTAATTTAATTGTTTTCTGGTTTCTTAGAAGTTACATGTACCTTACAACATTACATTGATCATTGTATTTACAAAAGTTGTTCGAAATGATCCCCATTAGCCTAAACAGATCCTAAGAGCGTACTTAACCAATTGACGTAGTTACTCTGCTCCTGAAGCAAGCTTGGATGCGTCTTCGGAAAGATTATCGAACACGACGAAACATTTCTGGCATGTTTCGGATTGTGTCGCAGGCGTCAATTATGCGTTGACGTAAGTCTTCAACGTCTTGAACTTCAGTCTTTTATGCCAAGTCCTAATTGATATGGCCCCAAAGATAGAAATCACATGGGTTCAAATCAGGTGATCTAGCTGGCCATGCAACAGTTCCACCTCGACCTATCCGCCGCTGGGGAAACTCGGCATCAAGATGAGCTCTGACCCGAAGGCTTAAATGATGGGGTCCTCCGTCGTTCATAAGCCACATTCGTTGTCTTACTGCTAGCGCTACGTCTTTAAGTAGCTCTGGTAAAGTGTCTTGTAGAAACGTTAAGTACGCATCACCAGTTAGTCTTGGTGGTATAAAATAAGGTCCAATTAATGGTCGCCAACAATTCCGCACCAGACGTTGAGACTAAACTGCACTTGATATGACCTAACGGTAGTCGAGGGCGGATTTTCTTACTGCCACTCATAACGATTATGTAAATTGAAGATTCCGTCACTGGAACTAGGAACGTCCTTAAGCTATTGATATCGTTAGTCTACTCCTGAAAGTGAAACCACTGACGAAATTAGACTCGTCTTGGATAATCGGCCTCATTTAAAGATTGTACCTTTTGTAAATGGAATGGGTGGTACTGGTGTCGTCGAAGGATACGCCAGACAGGTACATGGTTGACTCGTACTTGTCGGAGGATCATCCTCGAAGATAGTAAATACTTGTTCCTCCACGTCCTTTAGAACGTCTCCTTCTGCAGTAGCAGGTCCCTTGGCTTGTATTTTTCCAGTTTCTCTTAAGCATCTGTCAACCACCGTGAACATTTGCCGATTGGAAGCTGTCTTTGAGGAAAGTGCTCCTGATACAAGCGCCGCGCTTTCACCGCATTTCCCTGAGCGAATCCATACGTAAGAGGTATATCGGTATATCGGCATTCGTTAAGTACGCCATAGCATAGCAGGTTTAAGATACGAAATTTTAATTTCAAAAAATATTAGAACATGTGTTGTAATGTAGACTAAACCTGTACACTAAAAACATTCTTTTGTGAGACCATTAATTAGTAATTAATGGTGTCATTTAATAGTGATCCACAACCGGCCTAGTCATTGAATTTAGTTGGCTTGTGTAATTAATAGTTACAGAAGCCAACTACATTCAGTGTACTAGCATTCGGGGAAAACACGGAGATGAGCTAGATACGTTCCAAAACACCTCATTAGGTGTTAAATTGGAACTTATTTATGGAATTAGAAGAATAAAAAACGAAATTCATTAATTACCTCTTTTAATAGGCGTTGTCACTAAGAAAACACTTGGTTATTGTTCGAACGTATTTCTATCCGTAGCAATTATCTTTCATTTTAATAACGCGCTTTTGATACTAGTTTTGTTGTTTATTGAAAAAGATAAGAAACCAAATGCTTAGTGAAAGGAAACAATTGGGTCCAAGGAATAATAGAAACTGGACAGTTGCGCGTTTTTCAACGTTTTTGGGCCGATTTTTGACGGCCAATTACTCGGATACGGTTCAATTTAGGAAAACGTTTCTTCGTACCATTTTCGCTCCTAATTTTTACCCGAAAGACACGCCTGTAAATTTGTGCCGTTCGTCCCTGAAACATGTATAACGTGATATATTACGTGATGTATTACGTGATGTATTACGTTATGTATTACGCGATGTATTACGTTATGTATTACGCGATGTATTACGTTATGTATTACGTTATTTATTACGTTATGTAGTGTGTTACATATTTCGTTATATATTACGTTATATAGCTCGTTATATATTACGTTATATAGCTCGTTATATATTACGTTATATAGCTCGTTATATATTACGTTATATAGCTCGTTATATATTACGTTATATAGCTCGTTATATATTACGTTATATAGCTCGTTATATATTACGTTATATAGCTCGTTATATATTACGTTATATAGCTCGTTTTATATCTATCTATCTATATTATAAGGATCTATCTATATTATAAGGAGCGCTTGGTACGTTGGTCGTCGTTGCACGTCCGAGTTTTCAGGAATGTTTGCTTAGTCTGTCATGAAGCCAAAAACGGGGCGGCGAGGAAAAAGCGACCCGCGGAACAGAGGGAAACCGAGACTGCCTTTCGCAGCGTTACTGAGGTGGTTCGACTATCTATTTTCTCCAAATCTGTCGCCCCTAGAGTTGGGCCGTGTTTGTCCCAACACGCAATACACCTGAAATTTTCTCCCTTTTCGCCGCGAATTTCGGAAGGGGGGGGGGGGGTAGTTTCAGAAGGCCTGTGAGTGTGAGTTTCGGAAACGGGGAGGGGCGGGGGGGTTTCGGGGTCGTTCCGATTTAAAAGTCCCGTGGCGCTCTCGGCGTACCTTAGTCCCGTGGCCTTTATGCATTAGCCATTGGATACAGGGGGTTTAAAGGGGTACAGGGGGTTTGGTACGACTGCGAGTTTGAGTTATTTTTGCGGGGAGAAGGGTACCACAGTAATTATCACATGGGAAAAGCGGAGAGGGGTACCACGGTAATTATCACATGGGAAAAAGGGGGAGGTGGGTACCACGGTAATTATAACCTAAGAAAAAAGGGGAGGAACGGTAATTATCAAATGGGAATAATGGAGAGTACCCCGGTAAAGGCTGAACTAATTTTTCTTTATAAACTACTAAACAATGTAATACCCAGTGAAAAGTTAATTTCAAAACTAAATATATCTGTTCCTCAGCACAATACTAGAACTATAAAAATGTTTAAAACTGAAAAGAGTACTCTGAATCCTATTAATAGAATACAAATAACTGCAAACACCCCTCCAATGAAATAGATTTGTATAACTGTAAAATATCTGAAATCAAAGCATTGCAAATGTTTGTGAAAATTTCTAAATTTAACAACCAATTGTACCTAACCTAGTTAAATCTTTGATATTTTATCAGACTCAAGTTTTATATAAATTCAGGTTATAATATATCTGATTTCACTACTGTGATATGTAAATATGTATATCTAAGTAACAGGCTGTGTACCAACTAGTTGACACTGTAAAAAGGGTTGTTTCGGAGCACATTAAAATTTCATTTCATTCGGGGAAAACACGGAGATGAGCTATATACGTTGTAAAACGCCTCACAATGTGTTAAATTTGTACTTACTTATGGCATTAGAAGAATAAAAAAACGAAATTCCATAATTTTTTTTAAAAGGCGTCGTCACTTAGAAACACCTTGTTATTGTTTAAACGTATTTCTACACTTACAATGTTATTTTACCCCTTTCATTTTAATAATGCACTTTTTATACTAGTTTTTTTATAGACAAATTTAAGAAACCAATGCTTAGCGAAAGGAAGCTATTTGGTCCAAGAAATAATAGAAACTGCACATTGCGCGTTTTTCGACGTGCTGGAGGCCGATTTTTGACGGCCAATTACTCGGATACGGTTCAATTTAGGAAAACGTTTCTTCGGACCTTTTTCACTCCTTGTTACCCAAAGAACACGCCTGTAAATTCGGACAGATTTAACTGAAACACCCTGTATAAAGTTCGAAACTCTGGGACACACAGGATGGGCATTTTTCCGGTAAATTACTTTCTAGATATTCCCAGCACATTAGGGAATTATATACTCAAATGTCCATGACACAAGCTTACAGTTACGAAATTTCGGGCACATACGCTAATAATCGTACTATTAGCCAATACTACCGCAAAATTTGAAACTCCGTCCGCAATTTTGATTAGGGCACTTTCCCTGTTAGGTGACAACGGACACGACTAGTTTTCTTTACGGTGAGGGTATGGCGAAAAAGCTATTAATTACATCCATGTTAATTATCTTCCTAGCGCGTTCGGTTCCACTTCAAAATCCGAGATTCCTTTAGAAGCGTGTGGGTATTCTGTGGATTTAAAGAAATCTCAACCCGAGAAGTTCACGAAACTGCATAAATCCTGTTGGGCAGGAAACGAAGAGAAAGTAAGAAATCTCACGACTGGGAGCAAAGCCATCAGCGTCAATAGTCAAGATCACGAACTAAGGTAAGCCAAAAGTTAATATAATCAATAAACGATGTAATCTTTTACTTCATTAATTAGGTTATAACGAAAAATCTGTTCGGCGCATATATTCAATTTAGACTAGTGTTGCCGTTTAGAACCGGAAGAACCGAAGGAGAACCGAACCGAATACTTTTCGAATACTATTACTTTTGAAAAAGCCGCGAAGAAGAATAAATAAACCACTGACAACAGTGACAAGTGACAAGGACTATTATGTCTATTGTCTCATTTGGAGGGAAAAACCGTTTTATTTAGAAATCACTTAATTTGTTTTGTCCAAACTATTGGTTTTTATTTCGCCGCGTGTTCTATGTTACTTCCAAATATGTGGAAATAAGCGAAAATAGCTTTACAGTTTTCTCCCAATTTTTGTTTCGGTTCTCGGTTCGGTTCGGTTCCTACTATTTTTTGGTTCGGTTCCGGTTCCAATTTGTCATGATCGGCAACCCTAATTTAGACCTATAGTTATAAAATTAAAAAAAAATATATGACCGTTTTAAGTCATACTGTAAACAAGAATGTATTTATTTATTCTCAGGGAGAATGAATATGTCGAGACGATCGACGGACACGTTGAGGCCCTAACCCCTTCACGCTAAGGGGGGGGGGGGGAGGGTAGAAAAAGGAGGCGGTCTTATTTTTTTGCGTCCTCGCAGCAGCGTTAATCGCGTCGGAAAACGTAATTTTTAAGAACCAATGAGATTGCAGTATTATTTGATTTTATTAAAGCGGAGGAGCATACCGGGGGGCACAACGGGTGGAATTATTTAGCTGAATTTTATACAGAAATCAAGTGGATCCGATATAGACATTTTATTTTGCAGGACACCGTTGCATTTGTCAGTTGCTCGGGGACTCGAGAACATTACGAACTATTTGCTTTCTTTGTCTCCGGATCTTTCGTTGACGGATAATAGAGGAAAAACTGTTCTATTTAAAGTACGTTTCAAATTACTTAATTAAGGGCATTGAACTAAATTAGATTTATTTAAATCTACGATATAAAGAATACTAGGGCAATGAAATGGAATCAGATTGTATATTATTTTCCTTTAGTGAATTAATTTGAAAATATAATTTTGAGTTTGGGAATGATCGGGAATGGATATTCCTTTTGGTCGCATTTCTTCGAACCGGGTTCATTAAGTAAGCCCCCTCTCTATAAATTGAAAAAATCCATTTGCGATCGAATGCGACAATATGCGAGACCAAGAAAATGATTTGCCACATATCTGTTAAGTTGGAATAATTAAATCAAAGGAGGGTGCTAACTTAATGATAGCCCCCCACTTTCAACTATCAACGCGGAAACACAATCAATATAATGCCACGTTATACGACACCCTTTCTTTCAAATGTGACATTTAAGTTAACGAGATATATGTTAATTTATTTGACTGAAGAAATCATTTCACTCGCGCCTTAATCCACGTTTAAGCGATTCCATTCTCCATATCTCCATTCACACATATGACCGAAAGCTGTTTGTAGCCATTTGATAATGCAGGTAAACATGGCTAATAGTTACATGCTAGTTAATAAAAATATAATACGGAACGCGCAGTGTAAATAGTCAACACGAGTTTTCGAAAAGGCGCGACACTACTGAACTCTTGATTTAAGTAAGTTGCCCATCATTTGATTTACCGTAGACGCTCGCTATCTAGTGTAAGTAACACATCTCCGAATCTGATGTATGATTGCACCTTGTCCTCGGATGTTCAATACTGTAATTCTAAAATATTTTGCAACAATTGCGCTCCAGCGTGGAGATATTGGACATGAGCTTCTTAATTGAATTAGAATCTTGGTAATTTTATGATGCCTCGGTAGCAGGATTGGACGCCTGGTACCTTCCGATAGGTCGGCATACTTTAGCTGTCCTCCAACACGCAACACACCGTTTCAATCCAACATCGGTCGTAGACATAGCAAATTCAATGTGACGACAATGCGAGGCTATCGTTAACCTAGCCACACCACTAGTTTAAATAAATATCTTTGTAACTAGGCTGTCGCATTGCTCCGCATTGTTTCGAGTACGGTGATCAAAATAAAAATATTCACTGCTTGTTTAATTATTTATAAATAAATTAAAATATCCCGTTTCAAGTTTTGTGTGTCGTATTGCTCCGCATTGACATCGCTTTCGAAAATAGGATATTTGCGGTCTTAATTACAACAGAGGGCATCGTCAAATTGACCTTCTCTTGTTTACATCATTATCTTATACTCTAAAAAGTCGCTATGGAAATTTTGGGCACATTCGAAATTTAGGTAATCTTATAGTTTCGCAATGCCATCGCATTTAAATAGATCTTAATTACAATAAACGGCTATTGTTAACCAAGACCCTCAATATAAAGTAATTAACTTTCTACACTAAAATTTCGTATTCGAAATTTATGTTGTCGCATTACTAAGCATTCTAGTTTAATTTCTTCGTAATGGCGTCGAATTCCATTGTTAGTTTTTGTTGTTGATAATTGACAGTGGGGCTGTCCCATCATTGGCTTTCGCATTTCGTCGCATAACGAAAGCATTCGATCGCAATTGAAAGTATTAGAAAAAGGGTGATCAAATTACTCTACCCTTAATGCTCTCGCATTGCAACGAAATGTTAAATTAATGAATTTATCACTAACGTCAAAAATACGTTTACGATTAATAAATTTCTTTGCCACATTTAGTCTTGTTGAAGAATAATTAGTTAGGCTAATACCCTATGCACCACCATAGGTTCAAGTCATCTGACTACTTCTATTGCCTTACTATCGGTGGCCGGGTCGTATGGCGTAGTAGGGTCGCAAGCCACCTGACAGAACCCTACCCTTACTAATACCGATAATCTCAGCAAGTTAATTAATAATGCCTTTAAACAGAATCGGGGGCTATCATGAATCTATTATTTTAATCTTTAGATTTCTAAAAATCCGATTGGTCACATTTTCAGTTAGGAATTTTTATTTACCCAAATATGATCGTCGCTTTACTTTGCTTTCACGTCGTAGTGAAGTATCACAGTTCAAAGGTTATTTTAGAAATTGTGTGAATTTAATTCTTGCTAATGATTCACCTTTCATATACTATATTATTTAATCACATTCATTAGAAATAGTGTTGCAATAATTTAAAAATATGTTTCAATGTAATTTCCCTTTTTTCGGCGCCTATATACAGTATAAGACTGGTGGTATAGCCCCCTCACTCTCAAACTTTCAGTTTTCTGTTAATCCAACTGGTCCAAACCAATATAATTATGATTAACTGCTTCTGTTGGCGTCGCGTTTGCCAAATGGTTGTAGCATTACTTTGGATTAACGACGTAATTCAGTTTTGGTGATCATTTAATTTGTAGATTAAGGGGGCTATAGTTAATATAGCCACCCATTATTTTTAAAAGGAAGAAAAGAGGGGGCCAACTTAATCGATCCCACATTATATTTTACTAGCATGCAACAAAAGCCATGTTCACACTGCTTTATCAATTGGCATTGAGGTCTTATTCGAATAAGGGTGTTTGGGGGCCTCAAGTGATATTTAATTATTATTATTACGGTAACGGATAGAAATAGTAATTCCCGGAACAGTAACGCGTGGAGATGGGAATACCCAATATTTGAACAGATATTTTATGGAAGTAATTTTTTTTAATGAGAGTGACAGGAGTGATTATGTTAAGACTGCTCAAGTTCCTTTTCTTTGAATGACATTACAGGCGGTCGAAGGGCAACACTACGGATGCGTCAGTTCTCTGTTACGTTGTGGTTCGGACTTGAACATCAAAGACGAGGACGGCAATACGGTGTTGCATTGTGCCTTGCTGAAACGACTCAACGACATAGCCTTGTCACTTCTCCAACAAGACGTCGATTGCAACGTGACAAACAACGACGGCGTCACTCCGCTCCACCTGGCAGCCACCGGGAAGCAAATGGGCGTCGCCAGGAAGCTGTTGCAAATGGGAGCGCGAATCAATGCCAAGGACAGAGAGCACAGGTAATTGAATTGTCTTTGATTATGTCTTCTTTTCGAGTGCTAGGCGTTAAAGGGCCACGAAATTGTTGGATTTTAAATAGTTTTCCATGTATGGATATGGCTAGAAATATTCGAGGCTATGATTGGTTTGATTTACTAGCACTATGTACGAAAGAAGATGAGGTTCTTGAAATTTGGGCCGAATTTTTCGAATTAATCTGTGGCCCTTTAAAGGAAGGATAAAGTTATCTATTAAACTACCACAAATCAAGTGTTTAAAGAAACATCTGACATCATTATTTTCAACTAGAGTTAATTTTTTAGAAATAGATAGGTTTAAATAGATAGCTTTAAAAGTATCATCACGCGCAGTCGCATGAAATTTTTCTCGCGCCGTTTTTCAATTTCGTTTTTGAATTTTCTGTTATTAAGAGTTAGGCTTAGCAAAATTTATATATATATGTATTAGGGTTAGCGGAGTAGCCGTTGTATTGACAAAGCAACTATGGCGTGCAAGTTGTCTCAAACGAACCTTATTACTTCGAATCTACGATCTTCTCGTTTTAAAGACATATCAAAGATTGAAGGTGTTAATTCCGCAACTACTAAGCTGAACTTGAAAACGACGAAAACCTCGAAATCTAATAAATCAGACAACCTTGATGATATACATACTTTACGGCCTTCATCTGACGATTCTTTAAATATTTCCTCAAGCGTTATCATCGTCCCTCCTACTACTGAAAACCAAGAAAGTTGTGTTGGTTGCAGTTGCTCCCATATTTCGCGTTGTGGATCAATGGAGGCTCGACTTAAAACTCTCGAATTGAAAATTTATTCCTTGATTTCTCAACGCCAAGACGATTCCGTAATGCTAAAGGACCACCAAGAAATTATCGATAACTTTTTCAACTGACATTGCCTACCAAGGTCAGGAAATTTTAGATGTCAAGAAAGAATTTTTGGATCTCAATCAGAAGTTACATGATGAATTTTCCACAATTCACGCTAATTGCTCAAACATTCAGACATCTATGAAACATACTGATGACTCTATCGCCACTCTATCGTCAAATCTAAAACGACTCGAACAATCTTATTCGAATCCCTCCTTTGCTGATACTGATTTGGATACTCGAATTGAGGTGACTCTTAAGGAACGAGAAGATGTTCAACGCATGCAATTTAACGCTATTCTTCGAAATCTCCCTGAGTCATCTCCCGACATTGATATATCCAATGTCCGTGGTGTGTTATCGGATATTGGTTTCCTCCATTCGGAATTATCCTCCATTTTGGTCGAACGTCTTGGACAACAAAGATCCGTTCCTCGTCTCACCAGATTAATCTTCCCTTCATTATCCTTGAAATATAAATTCCTTTCTTGTATGAAAACGTTCCGAACATCGAACTCCGAGACTTCACTCTCCTGCTCGATTGACCGAACCAAGCTCCAACAGACCAAACATTTGAAAGCCGTTGAAGAACTACGTAATCGATTAACCAAGGGAGAAAAGAATTTGATTATTCGTGACGGAGTGGTTCACCTTCGAACGGAATTTTATCGCCATCGTGATTCACCATCTTCTACTACAACCTTTCCTACTTCTCCAAAAAACATCTAACATCACCGGCTCTAGTTCCACCTTTCGGTCATTCGCCCTCTGTTAACAAGATCAATCTCTCAACTCCAACATTAAATCCGTGTGCTCCAATTTTTGTTCCTCGACAATTAAATTATATTTCATCACTTTTAACTAACATTGCTGGTCTCGCTGCTTATAAACTCTCTGAACTTCAGCAGGTCTGTTCTCAATTTAATGTGAACCTCGTCGCTTTAACAGAAACGTGGTTGACCCGAGATGTTTTGGATAGTGAGTTATCACTGATAGACCCATCTCTTTACCGACGTGATCGCACTCCCCCACTGAAAAGAGGTGGTGTCGCACTCTACGTATCGAATCTTATTCAATGTCGCGTGTTAACTCTTATTTCAAATAACGTCTCCGAGTTGTGGTCATCAACTCTTGGTCATCAACTCTTGGTCTAGAACACCTTGCTACCGCGTCGCAATCCCTACTAGTTTGCGTCATTTACCGTTCCCCCACCTACAATAACCACAGTGAAACGCTCGAACTTATTACAGCTGTGACCAATTACAGTGACTCTTAAAATATCAACCTACTCATCCTTGGTGACCTCAATTATCCGCATATTGACTGGCTACTATTTAGTCCTTCTGTTGGTGCATCGGCTGCAGCGCGTAATTTTGTGGATACGCTTTCTTCCATGAATTTACACCAAATTATATTGACACCGACTCGGTTCCGTGCCTCTAATGCTTCCAACATTCTTGACTTGGTTTTAAATAATGATCCTGACCTTGCCTTTGATCCTTTACATCTTCCCCCTATTGGAAACAGCGACCACAGTGTCATAGTATTCAAGGCATCCGTTTTAATTGATGTGAATCCTCCCATACGGAGGATCTGTAGAGATTTCTTTAAAGGCGATTACGAAAACTTTGTCAATTTCTTGAATGGTGTGCAATGGTGTCAAATTCTTCGATCAAATAACATTGACGTCTTATGGAATAAATTCATGCATATTCTAAATACAGGAATCTCACTCTTCGTGCCACTTCGCCGCTTAGGTGTATCTCCCACTCAACATACGACCGTCCGACTTTCGAAACCTAGCGCGTTCAAACGCCAACAATAGACTAATTTTGTACGACTTAAAAGGCGGGGTGCTAATTCTGACGTTGTGGATGCTGCCTTTGAAAAGTACAAACAAGCTCGAAATGGTCTTACCAATGCGTTGAGGAAAGTTAAAAGGAAATTAGAGTATACCCTCGCTAAACAAATTTCTTCTAATCCGAAGGCCTTCTACAGCCATGTCAATAAAATGCGCAAAACCAAATTTACAATTGGCGAAATGAAAACTGGCGATGGTGTGTTAACCACTGAACTTAATGCAATTGTTCAGACTCTAGTTTCTCACTTTGCCGAAGTGTCAAGTAATCAGCCGAATATTAACGTTACGCCTCCGACGAATCCAGATCGACCTAAGCTCTCGGTATTCCAATGCGACCTTAATGAAATTTACAAACTCCTTCAAAAACTAAATGTTAACCAAGCAGCAGGACCTGATGGGCTTCACCCTTACCTTCTGAAATCACTCGCTGGTTTCCTCACTGATCCTTTGTATCGCATCTTCACTCACAGCTTCAATACTGGGACAATTCCGGTTTCGTGGAAGGTTTCGTATCTTACTCCAATACATAAGTCTGGTAGTCGTACTGAACCGGGAAACTTTCGTGGTATCGCCCAAACTAGCAAAATTTCGCGTACAGCCGAACGAATAGCGAAACCACAGATTGAAGCTTTCCTCAATGAAATAGATTTTTTTTCCAAATCTCAACATGGATTCCTTCCTGGTAAATCCTGTTCAAGTAACCTCCTCGCGGCTACTAATGATTGGACCAAATGGCTAGATTCTGGTAAAGCTGTCGATGTAGTCTTTCTTGATCTCAGCAAAGCTTTTGACACGATACCTCACGATGGTTTACTCGCCGCGTTAGAGTCTGCTGGAATAACTGAGTTAGCTCTGAATTGGATTCGAGACTTAATAGTCGGCCGTTCACTAACGGTGTTTCTCAAAGGTGCTTCTTCCGATGCCCATTGTCCCCTAAGCGGAGTACCTCAAGGGACTGTACTTGGTCCTCTCCTGTTTTCGGTCATCATCAATGACCTTCCATCACGAAGCTGGGATACCCTCTTCTTACAGACAACGATTGTATCAATCTACAAGACGACCTTGATAGTGTTAACGTTTGGGCTTCCAATCTTGGTATGGCTTTTAATCCGTCTAAAAGTATGATTCTCCACCTTGGAAGTAACAACCCTCGGCAATCCTATACGCTCCGTGGATCTTCTATTGAGTGTTTTACCGAAATTCGTGATCTTGGAGTTATCACTGATGAACGTTTATTATATTCCTCTCACACTCAAACCATCAGTAAACGAATGAACTCGATTACCGGCTTGACGCGCCGCAACTTTTACTTCCGCTCAAATACTCTAACACGAACCATCTATTGTTCTCTACTTCTACCGAATATTGACTTTGCGTCGGTTGTGTGGTCTCCCGCTCTAGTGGGTGACAAAATCACCCTGACTAAAGCGCAGAATCGTTTTACGAAACTTACTCGTGGTCTCAACAAATCTTCACCAATTCAACGAAATAAAACCCTCGGCATTTTGGACCCTGTGACCCGTCATCGTGTTAACGATCTTGTCTATTTGTTTGTTCTCTATCAACGTGTTCTAAAGGCGCCGACTCACGATACATTTTTTGAACTTTTTGATTCTTCCACTAACACGCTTACTCGGGGTCATCAGGCAAAATTATTTAAACCACTTGTAAAAAAAACAATACGTCAACGGCACTTTTCAGGTCGAGTAATAAATGACTGGAACGCTCTTCCACTAGAGATTTTGAAATCTCCTTCTAAAGTCTCATTCCGAAAGGCGGTCTCATTGTGGATTCAAGATTCACTTTCCCAATGTGATAGTCCATGTTCTCTCCCTCATTTAGCTTAAAATTAAAAATTTACTGTGATCACCGATTATCTATATTATATATTCTAGTTTTTTTGTGTTATATTTTCAATGTGTTCTTCCAAGTATATCATCCGTGTCTGATCACATATAAGCCTACTGTGGCTTCGTGGTCTTGTATTTAGTATGATAAATAAATAAATAAATAAATAAATAAATAAATAGCCGGAAATTTTAAAAACACTAAAATGAAAAATAAATTTAAATATAACATAAAGGTTTTTGAAAATTTGTGGGGGAGAGTATTTGTCGAAACAGTAATTTCGTTTCCAATCTACATTTCACATTCCACCAAATCTGCATTCCGGTGTCTATACTACGATAGGAGTTTTCTCATAGTTTACGTTGTGAGCAAAAACGTTCGGCAATCCACCACAGATTTTCCTACTTTATACCCCCCTTAATACTCGGGCCATTATTTAGCCTAGTGGTACCGTAGTTTCCAATTTAGAAGATCGATCACAATTTTTAATGTAAACATCGCCATGTTGGTAGTAGTTTTATTATTATAATATTTCAGTATATTTTCGAGTTAAATATTTTGTCAGTTCGATATAGCTATTTTAAAGGTTAAGATCCGCTTATACTAAACTTCGCAAATTTGTGCACCTCAGATTTTAACCTTCTGGAATTTCCGTTAGGTAACGGAATTCATGTATATTCATTTTATTAGACAGGTTATGGACCCTTTTGGAAACATGTAGGAGGAACGTGTATAAGTTAAGAAGTAGTTATATACAATCTAATCTCCTACAAGTTTCCCCGTTCACGTTTTGAAGAAGGTATACGATATCATTTGACAAGAGCTCAATTTTCAGAACGCCATTGATGCTGGCCGCCTTATCCGGCAGTGCTCCTTTGGTGTCCTTCCTTCTGGACAATGGCGCGGATCGAGAGTGCCAAGACGTCGATTCCATGACCGCCCTGGACTACGTGAAATCCAAAGGACACGCCGAAATCGCGGAGTTACTACTACCGGAGAATTCACCGAGTTCTGACCAGGTCGGAGCAGTCTCAGAGACGGTTGCGGAAGAAGACTTTGAAGGTAACTGAGGACATTATGATGTTTTTACCATTTCAAAAATTTATGCACACCGATTACGTAATCGACTAAAGGCTATGAAGTGATTACGGGGTTATTATATTGTTTTCAAAATTATTATGGGCTGATTACAGTCGAGCGTTTACGAGTGGTTACGGGGTTATTACCGAGTTAATATGGAGGTTTTAGACTCTTCCTCTAGTATAGAGCAAAGAGGCTGTTATTTCCGCTTCTGGTGCATGCGGTGGAGGTGGTTATTATTACAGTGGAACCTTTAGGTCCGTATAATATATAGCTCCGTATAAGTCCCCTGGAATCGTCGAATTCTCTTGAATGGCACTCGATATAACTTTAATTAAGTGTGTCAGAACGGTATAGGAGTTAATGACAGTTTGTCGCAAAGTAAAAAAGGTTGGTGTCGGAAAATGCGTCATCAAAATCGAGGTACTCCAGCGCCGCCGAGTGAGGCGTTTTAGAACGTATATCTACGGGCGAGTAAATCGAAGAAAGAAAATCGCGCCAGACTATAGACTAAATATAATGTTGCTAGTACTATTCCAACTAGTAGGTTATGTAGTCTATAGTGTGACTAGGTCTCACTAGAAATTTTAATATACGCGAAGGTACAGCTGACACACTTTTGGGTCTTTTGCTACTTTTGGTATTAGTTCTCTCTATCTACCTATGCCAGTGCTGAGCCGCCGTTGTTTTAAAAAAACGGGGATATTTCGCCGCCGATTGGAAATTACAGCGTATGTGTTCCCGGGAATCGACGAATTATCTTCAACGGCACTCGATATTAATTAAATTCAAGCGTCATTCGATTGGTATTAGTTCTCTCTATCTACCAATACCAGTGCTGAGCCACTGTTTTTTTTACCAAAGGGGTAAATTCAAGAGTTCTAGGAGGAAGAGTCTACTATGGTGGTTAAAAGTCAGCTAGGCTAGGCTAATACCCAAGGCACCACCTTAGGGCTAAGTCGTCAAGTCACTTTTGAAGCCATTAATTCAGGTGGCCGGGTTACAATGCGTAGGAGGGTGGTGGCAAGCCCTGCATGCCACGCGTTCGAGCCATTAGCTCCCTACACTATCTATTACCGTTAACCTCAACAAGTTTTATGGAAGGGGAAACCGAAGATCTCGGGGGAAAACCCCTTAAACCAGTGGGGAGAGAACTTGCAAACTCAACGCAGAAGGAGTTGTTGCGAGTTTTCACCCAGTAGCATCTTGTTCTATGATAAGTTAAGTTAGAAGAGACCACCTATGGACTGTGAGAAGGTTGATAAAATACGCGAAAAAGTAGATTAGTCCATAATTAAAGGGGATAATATATCTAAATCCTAAACAAATTTGAAGAAATTAAAAAACTTACTAATAACTCGTACCGATAGGTCTTCGAGCGAATCTCGGATCAAATAGATCTTCGAGTAAAAAACTAAATAAAATAGCCAGAAATTCCAACGGTAGACCGGTGTCGTTCTATTTGGAACTCATCAGTACCGTGCGGGAAATCTGGCTGGCGACTGCTATATCGAAAAGAGAAACTAAGCCTAAACATTAAAAATTTCAAAACGCGTTGCATAGCAACGGAAAGCCGAAAAGGGGGGAATGTGGTGGAGAATAGTATACAGGGTCTTTTTTTTTGCTCGGAAAAGTGTTTTTTTTCAAAAACTATTTATAGTACCGATTTCAAATTTGGAAGGTCAATTCTCTATACCGGGGGACATCAGTTTGAGAAATTTGAGCGTTTTCGGTAATGTTTTTCACCAATTTTGAAAAATTATTTTTCGACCACTAGGTGCGAGATAAAAAAATTCTATTATAAAGTTGTAGGCCGTCATCGAAAACCCTTAAAAATTGTTCACTCGACGAAAAACAACTTATTTATCAGTGAAAATTCGATCTTGAAAAATTTACAAGTTGGTGAAGCCAAATTACGATTGTTTGAAACGATAATTGAAAAGGGAACAAGTCTAATACAAACGTAGTAGAGTTTTCACACTTGAAAAAATGTACACGTTTGGTTTTTAAATGCAGATATTTTATTCACATAAATTCTTACAAAACATTTTCAATAATATCACCATTGGCTGCAACACAGGTTTGTGCGCGGACAATTAAGTTCTCAAACGCTTTCTCTACCATTTCTGGTGTGACGTCTCGGCAAGCACTGATTATTCGTCTAATGAGTTCCTCCCTAGTGTCAATGGGCGTGGCGTATACCTTTGCTTTAACGAATCCCCAGAGAAAATAATCCAGCGGTGTTAGGTCAGGTGACCTTGCTGGCCAATGCACTGGACCATTTCTCCCTATCCACCTTTCAGGAAACTCGTTGCTGAGGTGCTCAGTTACTGGCCGGGAAAAATGCGGAGGGGCGCCATCTTGCTGAAACCACAACTGACGTCTTTCAGCCAATGGAAGGTCGTCGATTGCGTCACTCAGTTCGTTCTGTAGAAAATGTAAATACCTTTGGCCGTTGAGGTTCGTCGGCAGGAAAAAGGGACCAATCAAACGGTTTCCAACAAGTCCAACCCAAACATTGACCCGTTCAAATTGAACCTGGTGATGATATTCAAAACCCCAATGTGGGTTGATGTCAGACCAAAGATGGCTGTTTTGATGATTAAAGGGCCCATCTCTAGAAAATGACGCTTCGTCGGAGAACAAAACATGGCGCAAAAATTGTCTATCTTCTTGGACAGCATTTAGTAACCAGTTGCTAAATTCATAACGTCTTTGATGGTCTCCGTCAATTAGTCCTTGGTGGAGCGTAGCTCTGTATGGGTGATAGCGATTCTTACGAAGAATTTTCCACACACGATTTGCAGAACAACCCAAATCAGCAGCGGCGTTAGCGCAACTGCGACGAGGATATGCCACAAAGTACGCGAGTACATTGTTCTCGAAGTCTAAATCCGGTTGACCCAATCCGCGAAACCTAGGTTGCAAGTTACCAAATTGATTGAAATCGTGAATTGCTCGTCTTACTGTATTTACAGATGGTGCTCCATTTGGATGTCTTTCTGCGAAGATTTCAGTCACTCTTCTAAGGTTTTGCGCTGCTTCTCCATAGTAAATGGCAACTATCTCGGTACGCTCAGCTACTGAATAACGAGGCATTGTTCGAAATATTATCAAACACTGATAATAATCTCCCAAAGTTTTCCTTTAAATACCCAATGCATGTTTAGGATTGACCTATAGCTTCGTGTTTTTTAAATCCGGTCGTTTTTTTAACCAAAGTTTCAACTGGATTAGGTAATTCGGTTTCAATTATCGTTTCAAACAATCGTAATTTGGCTTCACCAACTTGTAAATTTTTCAAGCTCGAATTTTCACTGATAAATAAATTGTTTTTCGTCGAGTGAACAATTTTTAAGGGTTTTCGATGACGGCCTACAACTTTATAATAGAAATTTTTTATCTCGCACCTAGTGGTCGAAAAATAATTTTTCAAAATTGGTGAAAAACATTACCGAAAACGCTCAAATTTCTCAAACTGATGTCCCCCGGTATAGAGAATTGACCTTCCAAATTTGAAATCGGTACTATAAATAGTTTTTGAAAAAAAAACACTTTTCCGAGCAAAAAAAAAGACCCTGTATACGAAAAGTTAAGTTAGAAGAGACCACTTATGGACTGTGAGAAGGATTATAAAATACGCGAAAAAGTAGATTAGTCCATAATTAAAAGGGATAATATATCTAAATCCTAATTACATAAGATCATCATTTAAGGAAAACGCTCAACTTACCCATTTTTGTAGCACCATTTAGTATCGGCCAAAAGAAAATGACTTTATCTTTCTTTATTAATAAGGATTAATTAATTAATTATTATCTATTCTTAATAATTTATTTTATCATAAATAGCAATTTGTTTTGGTAGATTTCTAAAACGCACCAAAATGCTTCGAGTTTTCTGAAATTTACCAATTCAATTGAAGTTACCTAAAATTAAGAGAAGCCTTCTTCCAGGGGCTTGTAGGCCACACTATGAAGCTATTTGGCGCTCTTTTAACTCATCGTAGGGAAATGGGGAAAACAGAGGCATATTTCTCAACTCACCCCCTACAATTTTTGCATACATTTTTGAAACACCCTGTATAGTGTAAGCATTTCTTTTTATTCCAATGTAACACTTTTGAATACGCTAATTGCATATTAATTATCTAAATTGCTCTAGACAACGCATAATTATTTTTTAAATGTTACATATTGACATAATTTCCTCCGCGAAACAACGAACGTGGTAAAATCAAGTAAACATAGATTGTTAATATTAAACAACTTTTCTGAATTTAAGGTAATATTTTCCTTTACATCTCGATGTTCATTAAGGTCCTGGTAGACGACTATTTGTTGGTACGGCTGCGACATCCAGATAAGAGGGATGACTTTGACAAAAATTGAGAGTAACACAATGCCGATGGACATCAGTAATTTACTTATTAAGGACATAATTAATTAATTAAGGACAATCATCACTTTTTTATTAAGGAAATTCATATCTTTTTTATTATGTACATTAATAACGTTCTTATTAAGGACCTAAATAGTTTTCTTCTTAAGGACAGTATTAATTACTAAAATACTGAATTATAATTGAAGATATTTATTACTTACTAATTATTGTACTAGTTAACGAAGTATTTTATCAAATAACTAATAAAGCAAATGAGCAATTTCCTAAATAAAGAAATGATAAAAATTGAGATAATTATCTATTGGGTTTTTTAAATTACGAATTTAGAAATTTACGAAAAGTAAAAATTCAAACAATTAAATATTTTTCAAATAGTCAACAAATAATTTTTTAAAAATTGCTAGATTTATAGTTTTGGAAGATTAAAAGTGACGTTTGTTTTGTTAATAACTTGATCACTCTCTCGTTATAATTAATCGCTAATTTACCATTTTCCAAATTGAAATTGTTTTAAGAAGTATTTACTAATGGGGTCAGCACTTTCGACTTGCAGCAAGAGGAGCCGCATTTGATCCAAGCTTGTGGCACTTGATGAAAACTCTTCCCGCTAGTTAAAGTGGTTACCCCTAGCATTAAATATTTGTTGAGATTAAAGAGCAACGCAAGTGCCCATGCAGGGGGTAAATTATCTAATTGATAAAACGAACGACTGCACCTGCGCTATCTGTCATAGCCTTTACCTCTGTAAAAATGAGAACCATATTTGCCGAATTTATTTTGTATAAATGCGCCTTTCGAGGTTCTTGAGCGATAGCAAAATCCATGAATTCCGAGGAAAGTGAAGTTATCGAGGTTACCAAAAATCGGATCCTTCATATAAAAAATATAATAAAACAAAGATAAATATTCTGACGGGTTATAATGATTTGGAAATTGTTTAGGGAGACGGGATATAGGGGTAAGCGTGTGAGGTTTCGGCAGAGATATACCGCGTCCAAGGCGGTTTCAACCTCCATAATTGAAAAATAATTTTTTCGAAAAACATGGTTGAATCTAAAATATCAACGTCAAACACTCGAAAACTAACGCAGTTCTTTTCTCCATAATAAATAAATTAAGCTAAGCCTAAAATCCTAGGTTCGTGGGTGTTGAGCTAATACATTAGCACCACGTGGCTACACCTAGGAGAATAAGGGTAAAGTTTCCGCGCGGTATAATTTATAAAATCCTCCTTGGAAAACCAACTTACGACTTGTAGAAGAAAACATAGTTCCAAATCAAGGCATGCCTTACATGGCCACTTGCGTCGCCCTGTAACGGTATTAGTTAGTGTAGGTAACTGTTGGCTCGAGCGACTGAAGGGCTTGTCACAATATAGCCTGGCCATCAGAAATAATGGTAATAAAAGTCGCTAGCTGATATAGACGTATCGTGGTGCCTTGACTTAGCTATATTTTTCTTTTCGTAGGAATGCCCAAAATGGGTGATCATTAGTAAATGACGGTATCGTAACTAACAATGGTCAAAAATAAATAAATAAAAGTACGACGGATACTTCATGGTTTAAATTTTCATATTTATTAAAATTAGCAAGCATTCAGGTTAGAAACCCCTTGTTAAGCGAAGTGACGCGGTTGCGATTTAAATCCGGCCCTAACATCATGTTAGTAACATTTGCCAAGATTGCCTACGCATAAAGGCCGGCACTGATATAATAATAATATAAATAATAATCAGCTAGGCTAATACCCTTGGCACCACCTTAAGCCCAAGTCATCTAGCGATTTTTAATGCCTTAACCAGGTGGTCGGGCTACAATGCGTAGGAGGGTAGGCCTTTATCTCATTGGTTTTTCTAAAGTTGACGCACAAGCCAGTGACATTTTTCCCTCCCCACTCTTACTGGGTGCCAAAATAGAGTCTCGACATCGGACATAGTCATTGTCCCAAAGTACAAAAAAACATTGTGGCTTCTGGAGAACGTTTATGAAATAACACAATTTTGGAAAATGCATGGACTATTTTTATGTTTGCGCTCGATGACTAGAAGCTATTTACCACCGAAATGAATCTAGGTGGCGTAACGACGCTAGGTTCTCCGAGGCAGCGCCTATGATCCAGCGTTTGCTACAGACAAATTAAAAATTTACCACCGAAACGAATCTAGGTGGCGTAACGACGCTAGGTTCTCCGAGGCAGCGCCTATGATCCAGCGTTTGCTACAGACAAATTAAAAAGTCAGAAGAACGTTTTATCTTAAATTAACTTATCAAAATATAAACAAACGATGGAAAAATTATATGAAAATGCAAGTATCATTATTTATAAAGTTAAATTTACGAATAACGATGAATAAGAACTAATAGTGTGTACCTTTGCCACTGCCTAACTAGGTTTCCATAGCCAACTAAATGAGTCATAGCTATAGTTTTCGGTCGCGAATATGTGCGCCTTTTTTATCACAAATCGGATTCTACCAGTCTGTCGCGTTTAAGAGAAAGGTCAATTGCACTCGGTTACAGTATATAATTCGTTTAATAAATTTAGGTTTTAACTTTGCTTGATCATACCAATGTTTGCTGTGTGCCTCTCCAGAACTATTTTTCTTAAAGGTAACCTGCCTATAAGTTCACTATTTATGAAGTCGAAAGTGCCTAAGTTATGAATAAATAGTCGGGATCGTTTTTCGATAATCGTTGTCAAATTGTATTGTATTAGCCTAGCGGATTATTATTATTATCTATCGGAAAAGATAGGCATATCATGTGTCAGAATTTATAGCCCAGTGTACCGGTACTGTTACAACCACACAACCGGAGGTCTATCATCATAACGTCACTCCGCACACAGCTATCCTAATTATTTCGACTAAATGCTCTTTGTGAATCATCCATTTAATCGATTTAAAATTGACTTAATTCACTTAACTTTGATTAATTGCATTTAAGAGATTAAATTCATACAACTATTATTTAATCCACTTAACATGAATGAATAAATCCATTTAAAATGAAATAATTCTTTCAAAAATTATTTAATTAATTTAAATTGTTTAATTTATATAGCCATGATGTAATCCATTTAAAATTATTTAATTTTTTTAATAATTATTATAATATCAGGACCAAGAATCTCGAGTTCAGATGAAGGGTACAATTAATACATGAAAATTAGTGGCCAAAAATAGAAAATTTATAAATGGAACTTTTATTTAATTTACACAATTTACTATGTTCGTACAGGTGTCAGAAAACCAGTTGAACATCGAGAGGGGGACAACCTTTCGTGGGACGATTCCAGCAGCAACAGCAACGTCGATGGAACCGCCTCGAAAGAAGCCCCAAAGAACCACCCTGCTCGAGCTCGTGAGTTAAAGAAGTGAATCTTCCATATCACAGACGCCAATGGCGAAATGCTTTTCATAGTCGTAGGCACAGTATTTAACGTTAACCAATTTGAATGAAAATAGTAAATAGATCTGTTACAGGGTGTCTCTTTTGGCTCTGACTGGGCATTTTTCTCAGAGTTAGAGTTGTGTCTAGTATGGGAAGACAAATAATTAAAATTTTAAGAAAAATTGGAACATTTTTCACGTTTTTGAACAATCTATTTTTTGGCGGGAAGGTGTTAGACAAAATTTTCCAATGAAATCATTGTCGATAATGTACAAAGAAAAAAATTCTATAAAAAAGCCAATTTTTCATGATTATACGAGGTGATGAAAAAAACAAGCTCTCCATATAGGGCAATTTGCCAGTATTGTGAGCAAATTTAAAAAATGTCCTAAAATAGGTTCATTTTAAAGTTTATTCGTACAATAATATCAGAACATTTATATATAAGGTTCAATGATATCTCCGTTGGCCATGATGCATGTTTCGGCACGATAGAGCATCTCTCGATACGAGCCAGTGATCATATCAGGAATGAGAAGTGCCAAGGCTGCAATAATTCGTTGTCGTAAAGCATCTATGATCGCCACGGGCGTCTCGTAAACACTTTCTTTGATGCAACCCCATAAGTGAAAGTCCATCGACCTTAGGTCTGGAGACCTCGGAGGCCATCGAACCGTTCGAACGGAACCGTTTCTACCAATCCAACGCTGAGGGAACTCGTTGTTAAGATGCTCCACAACACATCGATGTTGATGGGGTGGTGAACCGTCTTGTTGGTAACATATGTGTCTGTAAGTATCCAGCAGAATGTCGTCTAACGCGTCTGGTACTTGGTTCTGCAAGAGTGCCAAGTAATTTGGTTCATTAAGACGATTCGGAAGGAAAAACTCCTGACAACTCTATCTCCGACCAAACCCGCTCAAACATTCAGTTGAAATTGTTGTTGATGATGGTAAGGGAAAACCCAGTGAGGATTTTCATAACTCCACATGTGATTGTTTTGGCACCAAAAGATGAGTGATTAATTTTGGGTCATCATCAGATATGTTAATTAGCCAGTTGCAGAAATCATATCATATTTGCGCACTTAACTGCCTATTGCCCCATAGGGACAACTTTTTACCATCACCTCGTATCTTCGTGAAAAATTGGTCTTTTTCAATGGAATATTTACTTTGTACATTTCTGACAGTTCTCTACAACTTTCTCATTGGAATTTTTGTCAAGCACCTTCGCGCCAAAAAGTAAATTTTTCAAAAAAGTGAAAATTTGTATTTTCAGCGTTTCCATACTACGCATAATTCCTAAAAATTTCGTAACTCTAACTCTTGTAGTTTTTTGATAAAAATGCTCAGTCAGAGCAAAAAAAGAGAGCCTATATATTTGAAATATACATATAAAATGTTAGGGATATATTCCACTGATTTATGTAATTAATTTTGAATATCGTCGTGGCATAATTTTCTTCAATGATGCGACCGATATTCATTCACTTAAGAGTTGGTTACTGAAGACAATCTAGTATAATGCTTAGTTGTTGAAAGACCTCAGTAACGTGTTATTAATTTTTCATGTTAAAATGTAGAGATTAAGAGCATTAGTTCTGCTTCTCAGGATAATGCAGCGTTGGAGAAAGTTTCAGGTAAAATATGAAGATATATCAAGAATTAACCATTATAGTGGGAGCGCATGGTAAGAAATTGTTCGGAATCATCATACAGCTCTGAAAATTGATACACACGTACCCCAAACTATACTACGAAATAGTGTCAAATGTTTGTACAAAAATCCTATTGGTTCTGTTTTTATAAGCAATTTAACCAATTGAACATTGTTTTGGAATTGACGTTAAGCAATTTAACCAATTGATACCGAGATCGTGGTAAAGTGAGATTTATGAGGGATATCAAATCTTATTATTTAAGACACACTGTATCTCGACAACCCATTGCCAAATATTTAGAAAAAAGCTTCTAACTCCGGTGGTAAAGGGAATCAAAATATTGTTTTGTGTGGAACGATACTTCGTATGGTAATACCTTAAACTAGATATAGACCCACTTCCAAATTTTTTCGGCGTTTTTTTAAATAATTTCTTGGTTTTTGCTTACGCTAGTTCATGAAAAATTTTTTAAAAATTAAAACCAAGATTCAGAGTTTTCAGATGTTTACTATTCCATATTTCCATGGCAACGACTCTTAGATCCAATTCCGTGGTTTTCAAATCAAGACTTGGCATTATGACGTAGGCAATACGTCACCCATGCTTTTTCCCCATTGGAAAAAAGCATACCAGTATGGCAGCCATAGCTCGCAAATTAACGTGCCCGGTTTGTATGGAACTCGTAATGGTTTTTCGCTAGTGGTATCTTAATTTGTAAAACGTAAAAGTTAATCAAATTTGAGTTTTATAAGTTATTAATTTATTTTTGAACAATTACATCTGTAATGGCTTCAAAGGATAGCGATATAGATTGGGAATGATGTCTACTATGCCAGAAAGATTCAAAAGAATGACTAGAATGTCCTTCGAAACGAACAGATTTTATGTGGGAAATTTAGATTTTATAAATTTTTAAATTATTTTTGTACAACAGTCGTGTATTAAATCAAATTTCTGTTAACTTATAAAAATAACAAAGGGTTTTATTTTTTTTAGCAATTTCTCTAATTTTTAGAAAGTATTCTAAAACTAATTTTATTATCATATAGAATTTGTTAGTATGCGTTAAAACGCAATTTAAACTTAAAACTCCGAAAATTTGGAGGTGGATCTATAAATCTCAAACTAACACGACCTCGGTATCCATTCATAGTGTTTGGGAATTGACGTTTTGGGGACAAATTTAAATGTTATTATATATTTTAATATAATTTTGTGTGTAGAAAATCGAAAATATGCGTCATTTTCTGTAATTGACACCAGGGTCCAAACCTTTTTTTCAGGAGTTTAAGAAATTCTTTTTACACTATATGTTTAAGATTGTCCTAGACATTACTTTAAAATTTGGAAAGTATCTATTAAACACAATTGCTGAAAATTTAATACAAAGCACCAAATGTGATGAAAATATGGCATTTTCAAATGTTTTTTATTTAAAAGAGTGAAGGTGGCTGCAAGACGCCTTAGAATATTCTCATAGATAATTTTCCGAAGAAAACCATACAACATTTCTGACGAATGAATGTCATTAAGATTTGTAGATACAGCAACGTTTATAGCAACCAAAAAATCATATTTTTATCACTGTTAATATTGCGTCTTTGATCATTTTGTTTTCTTTTAATAAACACAATGTGGGATGAAAATATATAACTTTTTCCACTGTTATTTGTTTTTATTCAAAGATGCTAAAACGTAATATTTGTAAACCTTCGGCGGGGATTTCGAATTTGACCTCTTTACGGTTTAATTAATAAGCATACCTGTGCGTCTTCATATAAATTGAGTTTAGTTGAAATATGTTTCAAAGGAGATATTAAATATTAGATGCATACCGATTTAATTCAACACCAATATAACGTATTTTGAGTTTTACGCCTGATTACCATCATAAAAGTTGCACATTTCATGGTTCAAATTTCTGCAGTACCTATTCTTAATCTACCCTGTATTCGCGAAGCGAATTTATGTGAAGTATATTTTATGGTATATGCCTATTAGCGCAGTTCCCGTTAGCGCGGTATCTAAATAGCGCAGATTCATATTTCTGAATTCGCAGATACCCTCTGAAAAACGTAAATATTGCATATTTAGCCATTTTTCTTAAAGCAGTTTTTTTTTGGGTTTAGCATCTATTTGAACTGTTAGCGTACGATTATAGTTCTGTTGTGCTGTAAATACCAATAATTTTCTTCTTTTTCTACGGGAAAATACTGTTCTTGGATTTATTCTCTAGTGAATATGTTACCAGTCGAACAGCAATGTAATCGTAGTTTCTCGGCTTTTCAGCTACGATGAACATGTAGTATCTGTTATCCTGAGAATACGTTTTTCGGTTCAAAGAAATGAATGCAGCTTGCATTAGATCCACTTTCCTCGTGGAGAAGCTTGTAGGTTAGGTTAGGTTGGGCTATGGTGAGATCCCCATGTTTTCCCGTTAGTGCTTTCAACCCAGTTGTTGAGATTGGGCTTGCAAAAAACCATATTTGTATAGAGGGATTGAAATCTGAAATGTGTTTGACTCTTTGTTCCTTTATACGGAACTGTGCAAATGGGAAACCGCGCAAACGGAAATTGCGCTAATTTTATAACATACTTTATAAACTATCATCTTCATTATTTTTTTCATGGTCAGTACAAACAATATCATAATAGAGTTTGTTTGCAAAGATTAAGGTAAGACGTGCAGGAACCCTTATCAATTAAACCGTACATCGGTGAAATTCGTAATCACAGTGGAAAAAGTTATATATTTTCATCCTACGTTGTGTTTATTTGTAGCATAAAAGAAAACAAGATGATCAAAGACACAATACAAATAGTGATAAAAATATATAATTTTTTGGATGTTATAAACGTTGCTGTATTTACAAAACTTAACGACATCCATCGATCGGAAATTTTGGCATGGTTTCTGCGACACATTATCTACGATAATATTCTAAAATGTCTTGCAGCCACCTCCACTCTCTTAAAGAAAACCGTTTGAAAATGCCATATTTTGATTAAATTTGGACCTTTATATTAAATTTTCAGCAGTCGCCTTTATTAAAGACTTACATGTATCTTATACAAATATTGCAACAATAATCCCTTAAAAACCCCGCAAAGAAAACGTTTGACCCCCTGGTGTCACTAAGGGAAAAATTATTCATATTTTCAGTTTCTACATACGAAATTTTATTTAAATATATAATAACATGTTATATTTCATAGATATTTTTTTGTTCCTAAAACATCAATTCCAAAACTCTGTGCAATTGGTTAAATTCCTTATAAAAACCGAACCAATTAGAATTTAGTAAAACTATTTTTGGCTATTTTATAGTATGGTTCAGGGTATATGTGTATCAATTTTCAGAGCTGTATGACAACTCCGAACAATTAGAGTGTTTTTATTTACCATACGCTCCCACGTTTAGGGATGATAACTTTATTGATACGATTTTTAGTGTTGCACCCAATTGCTCAGAATCTTTTCCCCACAAAATGAATTAAAATTGGTTTATCATATGTTCACTTAAAGTGACGTCATCCTAGGCGATTGAAGAGCACTCTAGTGTCGTTTTTCCTTCTCTTGCTGGGGAAAATTAGAGCAGCGGATTGTCTAAATATAGTCATTATCTCTAATATTAAATAAATACATTCTAGGCGATATCTTTCACCATAAATCGTTATTAGTTTCGTAATTTTCACACTTTCTTTTTACTGAGAACTATTCACAACAGAGACATTCAAGTCGACTTAGTCGCTGTTGTCTGTTCTTTCGCTTTTGCGTCTCACGATGCTTTTGACAGTGCCCCGCTAGAGGGCGATTTTTCTCCCGTAACGACGTCAGTCCGTGGATAGCTTTCAGTTAAATATTTCACAAATATACATTGTATATTAAGTATATTTAAGACGTATGCTTTCACTTCTCGCGTCTGAGATATAAAGCCGTAGATTAATTGAATTAAAACCAATAAATGTTTTCATAAAAAATATTTGATTTAAATCCAATTGATTTTATATACATTTGTAGGTTTGAAAAAACGAACCGAGAATGAAGGTCCGGACAACATTTCGTGGAATGATTCAAGCAGCAACGATGATTTGCCCATCGCGAAGAAAACTCCAACAAATCAAATCAACCGTAAGTTTGAATATAAAACATCGAAAGTAACATAATAGTATTACTGACAACTCATCGCGGGTTATTACTAGTCTTTGGAATTGCGAAACAAGCATTAAGAAAGCGGTTCATTTGACCGGGGTCCATGCAGTTTGAAAGGATAATCCCGGGTATATGCCCGAAAACGTTAATTTATCTCTAATAATAACGGTTCTTATGAAGCCTTAATTATTATTTAACTAGAGTCAGATACCCCAACTCTGAACACTTTTTACAAACCCTAGTGAAAAATGAAAGGGTGATGTCAAGAAGTATTCTTCGGAAATTCTCACAACTTAACAGCTTTCTAAGTTAAACATATTTTTAGCATACTCAACTTTTTGAAAGGCACTATTAGCAGCTAACTCTAAACACCCACTATTGGCGGCTAGTTCTGTACAAATTGGGGTAACTCTGAACACCACTTCTAACTATGAACATCCGTGTGTAACTCTGGAAAATGAAAAACGATTATATCTCTAAGCCTATTTTTTGTTGGCCTACCGAAATTGTATGCCTAGGTAGGTACATATCTATCCTAATTTCAAAAGTAAAAAAAAAACTTTTCTGTTTTAAATAAATATAAAAATTATATAGAAAATCTCCAGAAACATTTATTACTTAAAGAAATGCTTGGGGTAACTACCCCAACATTTATTACGTAAAGAAATGCTTGGGGTAACTACCCCAACATCTCATTATTTATTTAAGGGGGGATAAATTTTGAGCGATTAGTTACCGATTTTTTGGTTTTAGCAATAGGGTCATTAAGGTTCTTAAGGCCTTGTGAAATGGGTTCTGAAACACCCAAGAAACAAAATCTGTTGATTTGTTTTTCTTTTTCTTAGAAGTTTGGTCGACTTTGTCGTACTTTTTAGTTTCAGCATTTTGCTTTTCTTTTTCGGTTCCTTAGCTTCTGTTTGTTGTTCTCGAGTGTTATCACTAAGTTCTGTGCTAGAATCTTCGTTCATCTCTGATATATTTGCGCCTTCAATAAGATTTCAAATTCTGGAAATAGATCAAAGGAATTTTCACCTTCGTCGAACGAAATGGACGGATTCAATTTAGTTTCGTTGATATCGTACCTATTACAAGGATAAATATAACTGGAACGGAAACCGTTGATAATGATTTGTTTCCATTTAAAATTTATGAACAGCTTTCTACCAGTTTGATTTTGTGGACTTAAAAACTGAAACGTCAAACGTTTGAACGTGTGAGATTCGTGCGGGGATAAGCAAGATATTTGAACTTGATTCTCCTCACAAAGACGACTTATTTCAATGTCGATATGACTGGTATGCCCATCCTAAAGTAAAACCACGGGCCTAGCTGGAGAAAGAGTTTGTTTAAAATGGTTCTCTAACTAGCCATAAAATATCTTAGTTGTCATCCAACCCGATTGCTTGTCGCTAACCGTGCTCCTTTAACACCATTTTCTAAAGGGGCGAATGTCAACCGTGTGGCGCTGTACGATTGGAATGGTGGGACAAAGTTTCCCCTACGTGTAACAGCACAGATAACAGTTATTTGAGATTTCTTATTGCCAGTGATATGTAAAACATTCTTTTTTATTGAAGAAGACCGAATCCTACTTGTTCTTGGGCAAAGGGCAAAACCAGACTCGTCACAGTTCCATTTACGGTCACCACAACCTTGAAATTTTTTCAAATCTCTAAAAATTTGTGATATCCCTCAAACCAAGCATTCATAGCAGATGGAGTGCAGGCTTTGGCTCGATCGATTTGCAAGGGTTCGGGGGTTTTGAGCTTAGTTTCGGGGTTTCTTTTCAAGAAATAGATCCACCAAGTGGTTCCATTTTTGAATCGATTAGGTCTTTTTCTTTAGCAGCCATCATTATGACTTGGTTTAAGATTTGATATTTAGACAGTCGATAACCAATCTTACTCATTTTGATGGCCAAGTATGCTGTATGCCCAATCTTTTTCTACGTCAACAGATAAATCAGTTTAACGTACTGGGAACGTGCAGATATCGTATTTTCAATGAAGTACATGCAGCTTTTTCGTTTATTTTTCACATCCTGCATAGCTTGAATACGATAGGCGTGATTCCATACCTTCTAGGGTATTTATAACTATATTTTTAATTATCAACAATATAATAATCTAAAATATAAATACCAAACTTTTCGGCTTGTTAGTTGGTTAATAAAGACCTTAAACAATAAGCCTTGGAAAACTACATCTCAATCTAGACTTAAATACCTAGGTATGTCTATTATACAGGGTGTTTTATGAAGTTGTAGGGGGTGAGTTGAGAAGTATGCCTGTTTTTTCCCCTATTTCCTACGATGAGTTAAAAGAGCGCCAGATAGCTTCAAAGTGGTGCCTACTATCCCCTGGAAGTAGGCTGCAACAAGCGCAAAACCAAGCAGCAGGGAAATGCTAACATTAAGGTTTGGGTTCGTGTGATAGGTAAAAAGGGTTTGTAAACAAATCGAGGTAACCAGCGAATAAAAAGTAAACGTAAACAGTATTTAAATTCCCTGCTGCTAGTAGGCCACACTTTGAAGCTCTCTGGCTATGGAACGCCAAAAGTGTCACAAGCAACACTTTTTAGTTACCTCCTTAAAAAATATCATGCCTTTATCCCCTCCTCCGACAAATTGAACAGGTCCAAAACTTTCTGACTAGTTAAAAACCAGCGTTGCCAGATTCCGAAAGCCCGATTACCGTACAGAGCTACGATATGGATCGTATTTTCAAAATTGGGATCGTACGGCTCCTCAACCCCCCCCCCCCCCTATTAATGAAAACTCCCCGAAAATAGGCACACATTTTTTGTGACCAGGAATTTTGCTTTTAAATTTATATAAAAAGATTTAAAAATAAATACATTTTATGATGTCCGGTGTAAGGAAACGTATGTAAATAATAGACCAATGGTTTTATTAATTTTATTATAGACCAATATTTTTATTACTTTTATTATAGACCAATGGATTTAATAGTTTTATTATAGACCAATAGTTTTCGTAGTTTTGTTATAGACCAATAGTTTTAGTAGTTTTGTTATAGACCAATGGTTTATTAGTTTTATTATAGACCAATGGCTTTATTAGTTTTGTCAGCAAACTATATAGGTATACACCATAGAAATCAGAAAGGTCCGAGAACGATTTTTGCAATGGTATTCCACGCGCCGATTTGAAACTGGGGTATTAGTCAGTAACGCCGTCTTTTAACAATATCCTTTATTCGTAACGAAGGTAGACCTTTTTAGTTAAATTAGCGGGAGAGGCCGTCACCGGCGGATTCCGCCAAGTTTAAGTAAAGCCAAACTTACGTTTCTAATCGGCCGGCATTGTGACATTATTTGCCTCTAAATCGAGAAGTGAAGACAGGCTTCCGTTTAAATTAGCGACGACTACAGGGCTACCTTTCGCGAGCTGCACTTACTCTGATCCCTGGTACTAGGCTGTGCCTGAATTGCCCTAATTCAGCGTAGAAGTCGGAGCTCTGCTGATATATTACTAAATAAAAGCTCTTAACAAGCGTTGACTAAATATGCCTAGGCGGAAATACTGCCCTGAATCTCGGATCGTACTTTGGATCGTATTTTATCTCGGGATCGTATTATAGACGTACGATCCCGCCTTCGGATTGTATATCGTACCGACCGTCTAAATATCGTACAAATACGATCCAGATCGTACATCTGGCAACTCTGTTAAAAACTGTAGTCGAGTACGCCAAAGGTGTCTCAATTCCCGAATAAAACTCTAACGCGAGCCAAAAGTGTCGCAATACAACAGTTTCCGACTAGTCGAAACTTTAATACACTTCCAAAATACGAGTCACGTCAAGAATTCGGCACTAGTTCGGAAATGTGTCACTTCAAAACGTTTTATACTAGTCTCGAAATGTCGCGACTAAATCTGCGATGCCCTTCGAGCAATCACAGTAGTGAAAATTCAAACTACCCAATCGCGAGTGATGTAAATTTCGGTCGCTTAGCTCGCCAAAAGTGTCTCAATACAACAGTTTTCGACTGGTCGAAACTTTTATACAAGTCCAAAATACGAGTCACGTCAAGAATTCGGCACTTTTTCGGAAATGCGTCGCTTAAAAACGTTTTTTACTAGTCTCGAAACGTCACGACTAAATCTGCGATGCCTTTCAACCAATCACAATGGTGGAAATTCAAACTACCCAATCGCGAGTGATGTAAGATTTTCGCGAGTGATGTAAATTTGTGTCGCTTAGCTCGCCAAAAGTATCACAATACAACGGAACGAGACATGTCAAAAACGTTTTCACTAGGCTCGATCTCAACGATTAAATCTGCGATGGATGTATTGTTTCTTTATTATTTCCGTTTATTATCCGATACATCTGCGACTACGTCTTCTGCTTTTACGTCAGTATATCGTTTTTGGTAGCAGACGATTCCTTTAAATTATAGAAAGAATGACATAAATAATAGAGATCGGATTGGCCACTTCATAGACAGAAAGCAGACTTGGAAATAACGGGAGTCTTGGGGCCAATGGCTCTTAAAAAAATCAGGTGGCCCTTAAAATAAATCATTCGAACGGGGGTTGCGGGCCACCGTGGCTCCCAAATTAAATAAAAAATATTTATTACAAATATCATGGACATTTCTGGAAATTAATTTTTTTTACGCCGCTTCTGAACCCCCTTGGGCCAGTGGCTCTCAATAAAATAAAGTTATGGGGGGTCGGGAGCCCGTAGGACCCCTGTTAAAAATATCACTATTTCCAAGTATGACAGAAAGGATTAAAGACGTAGGCTTCGAATGATATTGCAAAATAAACTTGGCAGTACGAGAAGGCTGCATCGGAATTGAGATTTCTTAATTTTTTTTTGAGACGGTTTCGAAACTGAAAATAGAAAGGGTGCGTCAAATCTCAGTGCGTTGTTTTTAATAACCAACGATATTTTAGCAAAAGATCCTTTCAACGTGTTAGATTTTAGAAAGCGAGCTTTATAAATAACATGTTTAAATTATTTCAACTGTGTTTTTAAGACTGGCAAAATAAATGCTGCTTTCCAATTTACGTTAGATATTTTGAAGACCGGAGATGTTTTGTGTAAAACCAAATGAGTAGAAATCTTCAAGCGATGTTTTGTACTCCGGCATTATAAGCAAATAGTATAGAAATTGCGTGAACTAGATATCACAGTTGGGATCGGCCAATGAATTGGTCGCCACAGAGGATGGCACTTCGAAGAGCTCAGGAGACGGGTCTGTACTTTGGTAATACGATTCCGTAAGTCGTAATCTTTGAATATCGAGATCTTCAAACCAATTTTACCTCACATGGAGTACCGAGGAGAAAAGTGTCTTCGGTACGGAAGTATTAGATTACTAGGTAAAGTTATACGCGCTGCCGAAGAATAACACGCCGCGAAAAGTCACTCGCGGTTGGGTAGTTTGAATTTCCACCATTGTGATTGGTTGCTACATTTCGAGACTAGTGCCGAATTCTTGACGTGACTCGTATTTTGGACGTGTATTAAAGTTTCGACTAGTCGAAAACTGTTGTATTGTGACACTTTCGGCTCGCGTTAGATTTCTATACGGGAATTGAGACACCTTTGGCGTACTCGACTACAGTTTTTAACTAGTCAGAAAGTTTTTGACATGTTCAATTTGTCGGAGGAGGGGATAAAGGCATGAGATTTTTTACGGAGGTAACTAAATTATTTCACGTGACACGTAAAGGCTAATAAAGGCTTTGTATAAATTTTGATAAACCAATAGAATGGCGTTTTTCAATAATTATGTTAATAATATTTCTGTCCAGTTACCGTTAAAAACCTCTAGTCCAATCACGATGCGTGAAGAAATTGTGTAGTCGAAACGAAAAGCACTAGTCGAAATGAAGTTTTGACATGTCTAAAATTGATTTTGACATGTAGAAATTGTGTCGAGTCAAGTAAAAACGTGACTCCTCCCCTACTACGCCCAAAGGAAGCAGCCAATTTCTAATGGTTGAATTAATAATGAGCTTAAATTGTCACTGTTTTATTGGTGGAAACGTTGCAACTTCGATGGTGAATTAAATGCCAATAAATACTAACGGAAAGCACTAGTCAAAATCTTTTGACATGTCCAAAAGTGTTGCTTATGACACTTTTAGCGTTCCATACCCTGGCGCTCTCTTAACTCATCGTAGGAAAATGAAAAAAAAAAAAACAGGCATACTTCTCAACTCACCCCCTACAACTTCTTAAAATTTTTGCATAACCTTTTGAAAAACCCTGTAGATATAGGTACCCTATATATACCTTAAATTTGTAAAGCCCGCATTTGCATCCGCAAATGTAGGCTTTGTCCCTAACAGTATTTCCCTTTACTTCTGAGAGTTATCTCGTTGTTTTGGGCCAACGCTGCTGGGGAAGGTGGGGATGACTCATCCTCGCTCGCGTCGTCCACCTTTTTAATTCTCCGAAAGTGGCGACCTCTGACCCGAAGGGTTAAGAGCGGAGTAAAGTTACCGGTGACGCTTACTATTGCACCACTGTGAGTCCGCAAATATTTCTTGGCGGACTTTCTTCTCCAGCCTATTAGGTTGGAGACCGGTAGCGTCTTCCGAGGGGCCCGCTATATAAGGGACGTCGGGACAATGGACTAACTCTCTTGGTTACGGACTCCGACCTAACCAGTCATATATTTGTATTCTCTCTTCTAGAGAAAGTTTAGTGCCATGCCTTGTAATATTTGGTAAATATATATAAATATATTATTAATAAAGAATATTTTATAGTGTAACTCTCGTACATGGTTTAGACATAAGCCGACAATTTCCAAACTTCACAAATTATATTTTAAAAGTTAAAATAATTAACAAACCGGAACTCTCCGCGTACATCATAAATATGTCTTCAGCTGTCACCATTATATCGTAACAATGCCTATAGAAATCGTCTAATTAAATACCACCACCTGTTGGAACGTCAAACAAACATTAAGACTGGCGCCAAATTCCGAATTAGTTCCAAGAATTATCTTCGTAATTTTTTGAAAGGTATTGGCGACCCCTATTTTAGGTGTTTTTTACTTATTATTAATTAAAATCAAGCGTGAAATATTTTTAAGCCAGAGTGTTCAGCTTTTGAAATTTTACATAGGTTTTTGAAAAATATTTTTAAATTAAGTGTTCATGTAATTTGATGTCAAAATAGTTGGAATTGTAGATAAAAAGCGTATCTTTACTGTTGATACAAGTTTATTTGGTACGGTTTCTCTAACGTTTCTGAAACCTAATTACTCTACGAGTTTATTTTAATTGAACGAGTTGAGGTCTGCGCTTTTTTTCACCGATAGCATTTTCGAACAATATTCTACAACTTATATATATTTCTTTGTGATTTTGCTTGATATATAAGCTTTCAAATGAGCTCTTATAGGCCGAATTTGATTGATCTTTTATTAATGTATGATTTTTTAAATGAAAAGTGTTCAGAGCTTCGCACTCTAATCATAAAGCGCGGGTCGCTCTCGTCATCCGCTAAAGATGTTTGAGAAATCGCCAACACAAAGCCCTCATATGTTAATGGATAATACAATTATGCTTATTGAAAATTAAAACCCTCTCATAAGTACAAATGGAACTTTGCTAAAATAATAATGGATTGTTAATTCCGATAACAAAAATGACTATTTTAGAAATACAATTTTTGAATTTGGGACTCGTATTCGTTGCTGTCAAACTTGTGAACGAAAACAATTGCGAATTTCGTATTCCAGGACACCATCACATTCTGACACTATTTATATCTGCTGTTGCTTTGGTCTTGAGGAACACTTTCTTGAAATCATGTACGAATCGAAACAGTTATCATTCGTTGGTAGCGTCATCTATCTTACAAAGAAAATATCATTTATTTAAATGTCGTCTGCTTATACTCGTTTCACGCTATTTATATAAAGCGCCACTGGCTTAAATTATTCTCATCGCTTACTCGCGGTAGATGACGCCACCGACTAATGATATCTGTTTTGCTTCATACATAAGTATAAATAAAAATTTTTCCTCTAGAAGTACTATATTTCCAGCTCAATGATTAAAAGGAGCATATTTTACATAAACACTTTGTGTTTTATTTAGAGTTAGTGACCCCTAACCTCTATTTAATCTGGTGGCAGAAATGTGAAATTAGGTGATCCACTAGATACGGAACTTTATATTCCCTTCAACCGAAATCGTTCAGTGTCATACTTATTAAAGTTACGTTACTTATAGATGAACTTTTCTAATAATTTTCGCTTCTTGTTAAAATAGAATTGAAGAATGCCAGTTCTGTTCCTGCCAAAGATAATGCGGCGTTAAAAAAACTTTCAGGTAATCTTCAAACCAAAAGTAGACTAATGCAAGTTGAATAGTTATTTAAGTAACGGTGCCTTCTTTACGTCACAGGGGCGCAGAAAGTTTTCAAAGGGGTCAATCTTCCTACTTAGTCAAAAGTGGGAAGGAACTTCATACCTTTATTACGGCATTAATAGCTCATAAATCGAACGGAGGGAGGCATTTGCTATGTTTGAGAAACCTCTTGTCGTACTAAGGGAGTGCAGATTTCACTTAGCGTAAAATAGCGAATTTAATATTAGCTAGGCTAATACCCAGCTAACGATTTTTACTGCCTTTAATTCAGATCGCTTGGCTACTCAATCCCCCCTTTTTATACTCCTTTTAAATGTGATTACTTTCCAAGAAAGTGCCATTGATGGCGACACAATAAGTATTGAAGTGGTGGATATTATCAGTGACTTTTGTTTAGAATAGGGAAAACGAGAAAAGAGCATGTGGTTGAACAATTTTTCCATTCGTTTATTTTATTGCTTTTAGACTTCATGGCTGACCTTGGTATGAGCGACTTCAGTGACGAGAGTGGTAAAGACAGCGTCGAAGACATGGACACTTCTTATCAACTCGGTTTTGAAAGCCGCAAAAAGTCCACGGCATTTCTCGATGATGACGAGGTGACAAATGTTCAGAGAAAAAATTCGCTGGATTCAACTGAATCTTTTCCAAAAACTAAGAACACCGCCAGCGATGTATCAGATATGAATAGAAAACGAACTTCGATCTCAGGAGCAATCATGAGACCGAAAAATTTTATTGAAGAAGACGAAGAATCTTCGTGGTCAGATAATATCGTACATACTTCTACGCCGAAGAAATTACAGTCAGTTGGTACTCCAAATGAGTCCAAAGCAGATACGAAAATTTTGGAAACAGTCTTAAAAACGAAAAGCAAAAAGGCTGATGATGACGAAGAATCGTCTTGGTCTGATAAACAAGACCATATCAGTCCACAAGGGTCAAAAGCAGAAATTCTGATTAAAGGAAACGGCACAAAAGCTAAAAGTGAAGTAGATGACGAAGAATCTTCGTGGTCTGATGATCACGACCATCTCGGTACTAGTCCCCTTAAGGCCATTATAGAACCGGTGTTGAAATCAACAATAGAAAAAACTAAGAGCAAAGGTGATGAAGACGAAGAATCTTCCTGGTCTGATAATCACGACCATGTTAGTCCACAGAAGTCAAAAGCAGAAGCTGTATTAAAAGCAAAAACTGAAAATGGCAAGAGCAATAAGGTTGATGATGACGAACACTCTTCGTGTTCGGATAAACAAACTAAAACCATGCCAGAAACTATGATAACTGGAACGCTCCTGAAGGGTAATAAAGCAGTTAAGGATGACGAAGAATCTTCATGGTCCGAAAATATTGTGCACTCATCTACGCCTCAAAAACGGAAGAACAATACCGGCATTGTTTCAAATGAGTCTGAAAGAGATGCTATGATTATTGGAACTCTCAAAGACAAACATTTGGGTCAGGATAATGAAATATCTTCGAAGTCTGATAATATTGTACAATCGTCTATAACGCTACAACATCAGGCTCCTCCGGTTTTAAAAACGCAAAAGCTGTTAGCAGATGATGATGAGTCTTCATGGTCTGATAGCTCTCTCGAAGACGCTACCACCAAGGTCATTCAAAGCACTAAAATATCTCAAGACAATGAAGTTACTAAAAACTCACCCAACACAGGTATGCTTTTCATTTAGTCAAACTATGCTAAAATATCAAGAAAAATAACGAAAATAACGTTTTAAAAATTTTCTTAAGAAAATTTGTGGTTTAGGTCAATAATAATTTTAATAATACGTATTTCTAATGAAACAAAATATAGAGAAATCGGTTGATTACTGCATCAAATGTTTAAATTTATTCTAAAAGTATACTTAAATTTAGGGAAATGTAGCAGCAACTATTGCTGCAGCGAGCGGGTATGTATCGTTGATTCGATCTCTATTTCCATGGCCAGACGTGGGAAGATATCTTTAGCAGCAGATGAGAAACATACTTTGATCTTACTTTTAATTTCTAAAATGGTATTTTGCTAATTTATTGTTTATGTACAAAACAAGGTACCTGTGAGTTGCCTTATTACGCATAAATTAGATAAAGTTTTCAAAAAGTGTTTAAAAAATACACCAAAATCTGAACAAGGAATAATGGTTATATATTGATAAATTTTCAACCTTTTCGGAGAAATCCTGAAAAACAGAAAAAAGGTTTTAAGTTAACTTGTAGTTCTGTCTGGCTTCGGCTGCTTGGCCCAGAATATGTTTCTAAACTAGAAATCTACATCTAGTTCTACAAAAACAATGTTACTGTCATGAAACTTTTATCTTCAAAGGTTCCCGTAGGTTTTTAATAAACGTTTAGAGACGAACATTTTACGGGGTAATAATCATCATAGTGACTTGGTGAAACGATGTTTTCTTCCACCATAAGGTTATAATTATGTTGAGGTACGGGAAATTGACGTCATACCAAAAAAGGTAAGAGCCTCTAGCGACAAAAAAAATAACGACCTGTTTCTCCGCCTCGGCACAACTCCCTGCACGCGCTTACTATGTCAACGAGGCAAAAAGAACGTTTTAGGACTAAGTACTTAGACTTTACTCTTCCTCCATGAGAATGGCTATGATGATACGCTTTTTAGCGTTGCTCCTAATACACCTAATGCTCAAACAGAATAGGCCTCCCACATAAAACAATCAAATCAGGCCGGTATCCCAATGGTTGCCAAAATTTTTGAATATATTTATTGATAGATTAGGATAATCTTATGGTTATTTATATATTCACTTATTTTCCAAATCCACTTTCGCTCCTCCTTTTAAAAGTCAATCAAATCGACCCGGTTTCTCATTGGTTTCCTAAAGCGTACGTTTTCCGAGCAGTGACGTCATTTCAGAATTTTTCAGGATGGGGAAGAACTTGAGCTTGAAATAGTTATTGCATCTTTGCTAGTGATTTGATAAATCTAGAATGGATTGTTACTTAAATTTTTTGACCCGAAAGATGAGGATCTGGCAGACCTAAAACAGAATTATAAACTTAAGCTTCCAGGGTGTCGCGGTAATTGTCGAACCTACTTATTTAACATTTACGTAAAAGATTGATATTTCACTCTGCAGAAATATGCTATAAATTTCTACTTATACACATTTCATAAGTTATAACACTTTTATAATGTTTCTTTCTAGCGACTACAGAAACTAAAGTATCACGCAAGCAAAGTGAAGCCGAAACGGAGGATTTTGAAATTCCAATTAAACCACCCAGAGGCAGGAAAAAATCAATCATTTCCTCAAGTTCGGAAGAAAATAACTCTCCGAAATTAGCCCTGAAACCTCAATCTGTAAATTCATCCGGCCTTCCAGTCCAAGAAAGTGCAAATGCGAGCTCTTTTATCGACGTCAAAAACAGTCAAAGGAAACCGTCCATCAGTTCATTTGACAGCGAAAGTCCCATGTCTTCCACTGTGGCGTTAGGGCATTTGTCTTCCATGAGTCCTTCGAAGAATAGACTCTCAACTTTACAAGCCTCTAACTTAACTACTAATAAGATGTATCAGGAAAATGGCACGTCTGTAGAAAATAATGCTAAGATAAGTGTCGAAATGATTAAATCCAATACAATGACGCAAACCATTGATATAAATACCACATTAAAGTTTAGCAGTGAAACGTTAGATTCGATTTCAGACAAAGGCACTGGCGCTGGAGGTGATGATTTTTTATCTGAAAACTCAACAGTTCCCGCTGACAGTCGCCCTTTGGAAGACCACCAAATTAAGAACCGAGAAGTAGATGAAAAAACTCATGCGAACGCAATCTGTTTAAAGGAAGTCAACGATGGATCTACTTATGCAATAATTGGTGCTTCTGATAACCTGAGACCTTCCACTTCAGGAGTTGCTGAAAATAATTTGTCTCCAGATAAATTGTTGTCTGATCATCCGCAAACGGACGAATATTTAAAAAGTGCGTCTGAAGATAGTTTTTCAAGTGAAATCCCCATTAACATTGAACAGGATTCTGGAAAGGACTTTGGATCCAAAGAAACCATTTGTGTAAGCAAGTAAATTATCTTTATCTTAGAACGGACAACTTTAACGCATCATCAAAGTTGGCCGTACTTTAGACAACGCAAAATATTTAAATATAAATTTGTATTTAATTTTTTTTGGAGTTTTCGTATAAAATATGTACGGATTGGGAACATGCATTTATTTCGGATCAGTGGCGGACTGGCCATAGAGTGAACCTGCCCGATGGCAGGTGGGCCACACGGACCGTTCATGAAGTGGGCTCCTCAAACATGATAGCCTTATAGTTGTTAAAGCTGGGGCCCTTTGTCTTCTCGCAGTCCAAAATATTAAACCCAGTCCGCCACTGTTTCGAATAGTATTGTTAGTAGTCTTAGGCATTTATCAAGTAGCAGATGCAAGGGTCTGTTTACTCGCCACAATTGGTATGCAAAGCTGTATCTTATTACAAATTTAGTATAAATTTGTTGAAGCTTTACTCAGGTTCCAAATCCTGTAACAGGTTTCATTAGGTGGTTAGCCACTAGGGCAAAATTAACTAAGACTAGTGATGGCTTTTTGGAAACAAACAGTTTCTAACAGACTTCGTTTTGCGCTTATAAGTGGGTGCCGCCATTTTGTACAAGCCATGACTATTACAGTGGCTTATATTCGGCTAGTATATTTTCTTTGCATTTAAAATGAAAATTATCGATATTTTATTGTATACAAACGCGTGTTTTAAACATTTCACCGAAAAATGAGTAAAATTTACTAGGCCTATTTCTGTAAAATTTGTACATCGAATACAGCTTTTGGTAGAGCAGAGTACGCGTACTCTTTTTAGTACAGCTTGTACACCGAGTACGCGTAGTGATCATAGACGAACTATCTCCAGGAGAGAGGATGTTATAGAAACGAGTTAACGCTTGAGGCAAGCGTCTTCCAGTCTCCCCCCCCCTATTTTTGACGTCATCGCCTGCTCTCGCCGGAGTGTGAAACGGGGCAAAAATTTTAACTACGCCAAAGCAAATTTTATTTCATTTTCGTGCTTCATCTGTTTCAAAATAATAAGCATTAAAACATAAATATTTCGTAGCTTATGCAAGTCAACTCGTGATTTTAACGATAAAATAATTCCAAAAAATAAGAATTGCTGCTTTAAAGACTGGCGAGATGATTCAAGATTAGCGCAACGTGTTTATATGAAAGATAGAAGTTTCAGATTTCAATGAAAGGTCAAGTGGAACTAAGTTTTCCTAGAGATAAAATAGTACGGAAAATATTTGGGCAATGAGTGAAAACCAATTAGCTCATGTTTAACTTACCTCAAATTGAGTATTATTTTTTCAAAAAAATTTTAATCGGATCAGATCCATTGATAAAAAGTAAAGGGGCAACGTAATGCCTTTTGTTTATATTGTCAGGAGACAAATCGATTCTTATACAAGTTCTAGCCATTGTTTGCAAAGGTTTAATTGTGTTTTTGACTATGGAAATAGGTAGATTTTAAATCGGAACTAACGTTACTTTTTAAAGTATTATAGTACAATTAATATAACAACATTTTATACTGATAACCATTTTTCAAATAAAGCTAGCCAATGAATGAATAATCTACAGCATGAGGATCAGTGATTAAATTTAAAGAAGGCGCTGGGAAAATTTCACCGCGGTCTATGTTGTCATCAACCCTTCGCATTTCGCACTCATATTTAAAACCTGACCAAACCTTCGTCCCAGCATACTCGAAAGCGAGGAAGCACACTAGCGGAAGCAGCTGTAGAAGGAATGTAGGAAATGTTCAAAATTCACCTTCTACGAATACTGCTAGGCAAGTGACAACGACGGACGTAGAATGTGGAAATGGCAGCAATTGAGGCGCTCATGTTTGGGTGCCAAACAAAGATACAATTTTGTACTTATTCGATACGGATTATATTTTTATCAATTACAATCAACATTTGAAAAATATTGTGTGTAATTTGGGTTTAGTCGTATCGAAACGTTATCTCTTTTGCAAAATTGTGGTTGGAAAATACAACAATCAAAAGCGCTCCAAGCGGCAAAAATATAAATTTTTGCCTTCGAACGTTCTACTTTATAGACATTTTCTCTTCAAAAAATGTGCGTTGCACTATATCAGCATTCCCGCTCGCCTAGAAGTAATTGAAGGTGGTGATTTTGGAAAATTCCTCCCACGTTCCTACAATCATCCGACGGCCGCCTGACAAAGTGCTTTCTCTCTTTTGAATATAACGAATCGAAGTGTTCTATAATCATTAAATTTATAATATTACTTTATTTTGAGTAGGAAAAATCTATTAACGTAGACCACTTTAGCGCATCTGGCTGCTGTTTTAGAACATACCAAATTAAATTGTGCTTTTCTCATTGTACAAAATTTACTATTTACTTAGAAACAGCCATGGTAGCAGCGTCCACGATTTGTCTCCAAACCTAATCTACATCTAGAATGTATTTATTGACAGATTTGAAGAGTGAATATGCTAAGATTATTTATAGCCTTTCCCAAATTCACATTTATCTCTTGAATTGAAAACTCAATCAAATCGAACGAATTACTCATTGGTTCCGGTTGAAACACACGCTCGTGACGTGTGTCTTTTCCCCCTCTTATGACGGAGGAAAACAAGACAAGATCGTCACAAAATAGTCATTATCCCAAAGTCTCCTTCTATTAACTGTGATGAATTTGACTTCCAGGACCCATCAAGTGACGGAACGGCTACACTGGGACGATTCAGCTCTTTGCAGGGCGTTGACGAAATATGGGTGCAAAATGACACTTTTAACAAGATCAAAAGCACATCTTCGTCAAAAGGTTAACAATTGTTTATAATCATTGCCTCGTGTAAGATATTGGCTTAAGTTGGCCTTAATTAGTTCCAAATTTAAAATAGAAAATCTGTCTTTGGACCTTGACGAACAAGAGAGCCAGGGTAACATACCCGGATCAAGTGTTCGAAATACCATTGGAAGCAAATTGGCACCTTTGTCGTTGCCAGTCAGCCAAGAGACCTTGAATCTAAGTTCGAAACCGAATATAAACTTTCTTGCTAAACTCGATTTAACGAAGCCAGTCGAAAATGTCCAAACTTCCGAATCTTACATTTTTACAAAACCTGCCTTAAAATCTTCACTAACGAACTCAAATATTACAGCTGCCCAAAATATAACAACAGATGATAATACCCTTGAAGCACTCAATACACAAATTAACACAGTTAATTCTATATCAAATATCAAATCTGAAGAAAATGATAATTTAACCTCTAATAAGAATCAAAATAACGTATTCAATTCTGAGAGTCCCAACATTATTGCAAGTCCAATTAAAGTTTCAATTCCAAACAAAGTTCCAATTCCAAACAAAGCTGCAAGTCCCAACGTTTCAATATCTAAAATCACCACCGACAGTTCTGTAAAAGACGGTACCATCACAAACGATGTAAAATTTGACTCTAAATTAGTAAACGAACTGAAGGATGTCCTTCATCGTAAACAACTGTTATCAAATGAACACAATCTGTACTCTAATAACACTTCCGGCGCCGGTGTAGCAAGCTACTTTTCCGGAAGTGAGATGGCATCCAACTCTGATAAGGATCAACCCGATTCCTTATCTTCAGAGAACAACCATTCCATTGATAAGCCTATCTCTACCACCAGTTCGCATTTCCATCAGAGTTTAGCCGACAGAAACATAGACGAAATTCGTAGGCGGTACAGCATAGGATCCGTCATTGGTTTGAGACAGAGCAGAGACGAAACCAGGTCTTTACTGAAGGAAACCATTGACGAAAACGCGGTCTTAAACACTTATTCCGACAGCACCTCTTCTAATGCCGAATCAACAGCCGAGTCCGATAAAAAGTCTGGCAATTACTCCAAAGACGGTTCCAGAAGGAACTCTAATTTTTTGGCGTCCAGCAAACGAATTTTGCCTTCGAAACCACCATTAAGTCGTAGACACACTTACGACAATATAGTTATAAGTGGACAAAATGGATCCTCACCATTACGGAGTGCTAATAAACGCGATGTCCTGGCCAATGCGGAACCCAAGTCTTCAAGCAGTGAAAATTTAGTAGCGGACAAAATAGATTTCTTTAACAACGAACCGACGGCTGGTTACGGTTCCAGGAAAAATTCAATCTCCAGGAATCAGTTCCGTTTCAAACGGGCTCAGTCCGTCGATTTCGGCGAAGTTAGGAAAGAAGTGAACAAAGTGAAAAAGCCTTCTCCGTCCGGGTTCAGAATTGGCAGTTGCGAAGAACCGTTGAGTTTCAAGTTGCGTAGGGCTTCAGTGGCAAAGTCCTCGACACTCTCGTCGTTGGACGAAAGTCTGGATCATTCCGTCGACGAAGATTTTGATGAGTCTCAAGATGAAAGTGAAAATGGTAGGTTTAAATTAGATTCCATTAAGAAGGTATTTAGAACTACTGAGAACGGTAGTCCTTCTTCCCATATTCGAAGTAGCAGTAGTTCATCGAAATAGAAACATTCCACTGAGGTTTTGACGCAGATGCGCTAAGTTATCTTCACCCCTATCGCCGGAATGGTGAAAAGATCACCCGAGGAGAGGCGTCGGGGTTTATATTTCGGGCACCAAGAGGCGAACGGGGTGCTGTCCACTTATCATTTGCCCACCTAAATACATTTTTGGTCATACACATCGTTGTGTTTGAAGATAAATCAGTTGTAATTATTAAGAAGCTAATATTTTATTAAAAAGATCACCCTTTCCCATGCGCTACCTATAGTGCAAAAACAAAATTAAATTGGAGCGAAAAAATTAAGATAAATATTAACAAATCAACAAATCAGAGTTACTTATACGCGGTTCACCTATTTTCATTTACCCTTTAATTAGTTTACCCACAAACAAGCGAAACATAGTAAACAATTCCTATCTTGTTGAACCCCTGGTTATATTTAGATTCAACCAAGCACTTATTTATTATTACTGAGAACGTCGAAATCCTTAATTTTTTTAGTGTAAGAAGTAATAATTGGGGCTAATATTGGGTTAAAAGAAGCAGTGTTTAGCGTTCTAATACACTGCTTCAGTGATTTTCAGCTACTGTTAAATAGAAGAAAACCTCTCCTGTCAAAGTTCCTCTTTTGTGGAAATAATACCGCGGTGGAGGGGTTATTTGCAATTTTCGTAACGCCAAAGATCATCTTTATCAAGCCTCCTCACCTCGTAACGAGAAGTAACACTTGAAAAGACCCTTCCAACCAATCTTCTAACTCCCCTAAATTATACTAGCGCGATAAAGCTTAAATTTTTTAATTATTTTTCAAAATGTAGCCCAATTATTTATTGTTTTATATCTGGGAAACTAAGAGAAAAATGTCCTAATGGCAACTGGAAGTTAAAATAGTTGATAATTTAGGTTCTGCGTTAAAGCGTTGATATGCTCGTTCCCCACTAGTCCCTACTTTACGCCTTTTGTGAAAGAAAATATTCTACTATTTAACCGTAACGCCACGTGTTAATTTTTTGGAAGCTAAATCCTCCATGTCAGAGTTATACTAATAATTTTAACGAAGCCCTAAATATCTCTTTCAGTTTTCATTGAGCCACGTAGCTCAATTTTATTCTGCAAAGCAGTCGAATTGTGATTATAATAATACAAAGCTCTCGTTAGCAGACTAAATTCCAGCAGGTTGTGAGTTTCTCGCGTTGGCCGCTAGGTCGTTCTATGTTAACTGAAAACGTTCATTGACTCAACAAATGAGGCCAATCTCTGTCCATGGGCGCTGTCTATAAGAATTAATGTGTTTCAATGTAATTAGTTTCTGAACGAGAAAAGATTGTATCTGGTGAGCTGCCCGGCCCGCACTCGGAGGAAGAAGAAATGTTTTACCCGCCGAACATCCCGTCATCCATGGCCAAACCCACCCTGTACAATGTCGTCGTTGATCTTCTTCGAAATAGACCTTCTCATTTGGACGAAGAAGACATGAAATCTAAAGGTTGGTTCATTAATTGCTCTTTCACGGAGACTACAGAGCTCATATATTTACGTCATGACGTCAGTGAAATTTGGTTTTATTCTAAAGTAAACCAATGTAAGGATTTTTACTAGAATTTAGTTGAATCTACCATTGAGCGGACCTAGTACGTCGCGTATCGAAATCAAGGAATTGAGCCAGAAATTCAAAAATTGGAAATTATTAAGCATATCGCAGACGTGGAAAAGATTCTTTAGCCTTCACTCGAATAAGTTAACGAAGATTTTTTGCGTCAACGATCGCCATTTTTATAATCTAAAATCAGCAACAACGAAAAAATTCTAAGGTGAATGTCGAGTTTAGTTGATTATAGTGAGATTCTTTTGGTAGTCAAACGAATCTGGTAAGAGACCTACCGGAAATATTTCCTTCAGCGGTCCCCTTTTAGCCGTGTAGGAAGGGAAGTAAAAAAGGGAGTTTCTTTTATTGAAGCGCCTATTCTAGGTCTGGTTTAATTTTGGCATTTACAGGAGAGGAATCTTTGGTGCTATCGAGACCGTTGGCATTGGACTCTGACTCGTCACCCACTATTTCCGATTCGGAAGATAAGTGATTTTCTATTACCTTACAACATAATTAATATATAACAAACATATTAATTTTGGGTCCCTATAAAGGTGTACATTTCAGAAATAGCTATATATTTTAAGGGTGAAGTATACCTCCTTTGTTCCGAATCGGGCGATCGAGGATTCACGGGCCCTGGTAATTTATACCGTCTTCCTCCGTCTCTTGTCGGGCCTGATAATAATTTATAGATTTCGGTTAATGATAGTCTGTTTTGGACAAAATTAACTCGATAAAACTAACAAAAAGCCGTTTAGCTGTCAAATAAAAAAATAATAATTTCTGAAAGGAAAAGTATGATTAAAGTAGTCAATTTATCATTATTTTTCCAAAGTTACTGTTATTTTTTCTGTTGAAACCGTTTCAATTTTCAAAAAACCTTGGCTGACATCTATGTAAAAAAACTTTTTGTTTAAAAGTTGAATTGAATTGATAGTCCTGACACGTCCAACGGCTAGAACTAGCACGTTTTGGAGATCACAGTCTCAGTGGCGGCTTAAGAAGGCTGGGTCCCCGGGGCGGCGGCAGTGTTTTGTGACACCCCCCAGGACCGTGCAGAAGTTTTCACGGGTCCGTCTTCTTCAAGTTTAATCGTTCTGATTTGCACCCCCCCCCTCGAGCTTCTCCGATGGCACCCTCTGCTGCCCTGGTACCCGGGGCGGACCGCCCCCCCTTAGGCCGCCACTGTATAGTCTTAAGCTACGTAATGATTTAATTTATTTCGTCCTGTGGCATTAAAGTATGAATTTTTATACTGATGATGGAGCAACCAATTTCACATTTTTAACTCCAGGTTAAATATAAGCTAGTGGTAACTGGCATTTGTTACGTTAAAAACAAGCCGTAGCTCACGTTAGCAGGTGGCTTTTCTTAGTCTCTTTAAACAGCCAACTTTCAATATTTAATCAATAAATTTCATTATTTTATTAATCAAATTATTTTAAATGTTACACCCATTCAAAAGAGTAGAATGAATGAGACCCCCTTATTTTATATTTAACAGAATTATGAGTTGAACTCCGTCGTTGATTGTAGTTTTTCTGTTTATGATGTTTAAGGGAGCGAAATAATTCGGATGACGAGAAAACCCTGCACGGCTCTGAGAGCGACCTTTCGCTGGAGAAGAGTTCAATCAAGGCTGATATCAGAAACGCCGACATTACGTCGGCCACGTTGAACTGTAAATATAACTTTCCTCAGTCGACCAAATTTTAAGCTGACTACAAATAATTCTTATTCTTTGTAGCTTCAACCGGTGTTACCGACGTGCATTCGCTCTTTGCAAAATGTAGAGTAGCCCTGAGCAAAGAAGAAGGTCGAAAGAGAATGTATCACAAGAAATGGAAACTAGCCAATAAACTTATCGCTGAGCTCAAAAGGTTTGATTTAAGAAACCGCTATTCTACCTTCTTAGAACCATTCTGTTCTTTCTTTTGATATAAGGCTATTCAATTGACAGACTAAAATATTTTAGAGAATCATTCGGAACCGAGAACCATTGATATAAGAAAACGATATTCTACCTACAAGCTAAAAACCTTTCTAGAACCGTTTTGTACTGAGAACCATTGACTTTAGATAAATTTTACCTACAACTGAAAAACCTTTCTAGAACCGTTCTGTACTGAGAACCGTTGATCTTTAAGAACAATATTTTACCCAAAAGTCAAAATCCTTTTTTGAACCGTTCTTTACCTAAATGTAGCTTATCTCTGTTAAAATAATAACGAGTTAATCATTACAAAAATTTCTTATTAAATGAACTCGAATTTATTTGAACGAAATATATATATTTTTTTCCATTTCAGTTCCAACTCTTCTATTTTAGAGAGCACGCATTCAATTGAGAAAGAGCTCTTAGAGACGAAGGACAAAGTTGAAGACTTACAGTTGAGTATTAAACATAAACTTCATTCATTAAATGGGTATATTTTGTGGTACCATCTATCGCAGTTTTTCAAAAGCAGATATTATTTATATTTTGTAGAAGGAAATTACCGATTAATTATGGCTCTTTTCTTAGATTAGATGTCGCTCGATAACTCCACTTACACATACAGTACTACTTAAGTGGTTTATTGACTTATAGATATTTGATTATTAAGGGTTATGAGGCTGAAAGTGTTCATACTTTCCGCAATTTTACTTTTATAAAATGTTCTGAAAATTAGGGCAGTAATTTCATTGCAACGGTTTAAACCTCACCCATTTCACACTTCAGTTGTGTACTGAATCAGTTGTTAAGCAGAATCTTCTTTGATCTAATCGTTACCACTTTCACCATGCAGCAAGAGGAGCCGGGTTCGATCCCAGCTTGATGCATTGGGAACCAAATCGTAACAAATCTTTCTGCATGGAGTTCAAGCTCTCGCTGCCCACTGCTTAAAGGGGCTTTTCCCTAATTTATCGGTTTCTTATCTCCAGAAAAACTTGATAAGTTTAGCTGTAATAGTAACTTAGTAAGCTAATCTGACAAGAACGGATTGCCACCACCCTCCATCGCCATATACCCATCGGTTCCCGCATCGGGGTGACAATCGAGACAAATAATGCCACTTTCAAATTATAAAATGATTAGAAAAATGTCAGCTGTCACCCATAAAAATAACCCGGTCATCTGGAATAAAGTAATTAAATTATCAGATGGAAATAGAAGATTCTATAGATATTTCACTTTTAAGTCAATCTTACTTTAAGTGTTCGTACTTCTGCCCTTTCAAAATTAATCTCATTGAATGGTTCCTCAAGGTACCGACTGAAAGATGAAACGGAGAAATGTCGCACCAGCGAAATGCTTCTAGACAAAGTCAAAGAGAAGTTGGAGGCCAAAGAAGAACCGATTTAGTAAGACTGCCATTTACCATTATTTTGCAGATACTACATTTTTTAAAACTGTTTTCAGTGGAGAACAATATGAAAAAGCTATTAAAGAATCCGAAACCAAAGAAAAGGAAATTTCCGAGCTAAAATCTAAACTTTTAAAAGTATGTTTTAACGCATTTGTTTGAAATTCACTAGATTCCCAAATTTAATTGGTCGAGGGGTGCTTTTTTTGGTTATGACGTTAGTTCAATGTCAGTCCACACAGAGCTATTAATAATTAGTTCACCAAACACTCGTATAAAACATAGTTAGAGACTTCGGAAAGCACTGCACCAGAGCTTAGGAGTAAAATTTCGAGCAAGAGGGGACATACAATTGCCCTAGATGGATCGAGACCTGGGAATACAACAATTCCGGGTCGTATACGATATCGGCGACAAACTCGGGAGAAGGATACCTCTCTTTCAAACTCGAGTCCCCTAGAAAGCACGGGCCCTTAAGGCCACACTAGCCTAAAAGGCTTCAGGGGTCCGGTAATTTATACCTTTACTCTCTCGTCCGTTCTGGGACGTACGGGAAATTTAGCGCTTATATTTTAACTAAATTAACTTTTTAATAACTTCGTAATGGCTATTGTAATATTTTTGCCTTTTATGAACTTACATTATTACTTTTGTTCATTACTTTCTAATTTGGAACTAGTTTGAAATCTAATCAACACCCTTTTTATTATCCGTGGTAGAGCGAAGAAAAATTAAAAACTACTCAACTAGAAAACTCCTCTCTGAAATATGATTTGGAACATTTTGGTTACAAGTTTGATTCTCTGAATGAAAATCTCAACACTACAGTAAACATCAACGCCAAAAATGATGTAAGCCTAATTCTGTTGCGTCTTTTTAAGATTATGCAATCTTAATTTTACTGTAGAATATAGCAAAAGAGCGATTCAGAAATTTCTTACAGATAAAAAGCATTAAGAAGCTCGGAGAGGTTCGATTGCCAATGCTTAAGTTTAACGTAAAAGGCGCCAATTTAAACATTTTGGGTGCCATAATTTTGTACCAACCATGACCTTCTCTCATTATTGTTTACAAGTAGGCAATGTTAAAGGTACAGTAAGAAAAGTACCACTTAAATTGGGTATTTTTTAATTCACCAGCCAAAAGGTCGTTTTTTTGGACGCAGCGAAGGGGACATAAGTGAATGGAATATGTGAATATTAGAAATGGAATAATTACACAATATTGAGTGTTCATCAATTCACTGCATACAACGGTTTGTTTTAGAAATGTTCACCGATAAATGAATTCGGTTTCGCAATAATTTAGAATAGAGGAAAATATTCTAACTCAAAAGGGGAAAACGCTTACGCAGACGATTATTGGAACATGGGAGTAATTTTTACAAAATAACCATCTACAATCACTGCTAGGTGCAGTGGTGGCGATCTTAAAACCTTTCTGTGGGGGCACGAGTAATTAATTTTTATCCAAAAATCCATATACCTAAAGCTTAAGCAAGAAAATGTACAGCTCAAAATTTTTCTTACTATATATATATATTTTTTTAAAGTGTTCTTTCTAATATCTCATCCGACAATGAATACATTGATAATAAAAGTTAAGTCGATATCTTTAGAAAAATATCGGTGTACATGGATAGATAATTAAGCCTTTTTGGCCAAATACATTACGAAGGTATTTTAGGTAAAAAAGGGTACACGACAGGGCGATTTTTTGCTTGAACGAATCTATCGAAATCAATTTTACGGTTATATCATCTTAATGCTACTCGCATCTGCAATCTCAAAATAACTTCTGTAAAAAGACAGAATTCTGACCTAAATAAAGGCACTGAGATTAGAAATTTCTCCCTGATTGCTATTTTCTTCAATTGTATTTATGTGGGTGCTCTGCCCCCGTTTTTTTCCCTGTGGGGGCTCGAGCCCCAGAGCCCCCACGGGATCGCCGTCACTGGCTAGGTGAGCAAGAATGGCAGATATCGTGAGGCGCTATGGCGGTCATGTCCGAAGAAAGTTTGACTCCGGACAAATTTGGCACAAAAAGGAACACGACGACGGTTGATTAATAATTAAACCGTTTCTGGTGGTTGGCGCCATCTGGTAAGAATATTTAGTAATGACGTTACTATGTGACCGATGTGTGTATCGGTCTATTTGTGTGTACCAGTAGGGTGAGCTAGCATTAGGTCGAGACATAGCCGATATTTATTATATTTCAAAATTCAACAGAAGCGAAATAGTATTAGAGATGAAATTGTAAGATTCGCGGAGAAAATAAATTTGGGGATAGGAAATCTTAAGGCCTCTTCACACGAGCCAACATTTTTGCAAAAATTGGTTAGTTTGCTCAAGTTAGCGAAACCGATTGTATTTTTGTTCGCACGCTAAAAAAAGTTGCCGAGATTTGGCGCATTATTTACTCCTATTTCTTAATTAAATTTATATTTTACTAGAAAATTTGAAAATTTACATTAAGGGTATTTAATATTAATAATTTCATTTATTTTTGTTATTATAACCTTTGCGTATACATATGTAGCTACATGTAAATCTTGGTCACAAAAACCGGAGGTTCTTCAATACTAGCCAACAAAAGCTACCAACAGGTTGTTGAATTAATTTTTACAGCAAGGAGCAACTCAGTTTTGCGACCCATTTCCCCCAACAATGTTTAGGAAAAATGTTGGCTCGTGTTAATGTTGGGTACAATTAACGTACTAACAAAGTTATTTAAAGTAAAAATTAATTAATTCAAGTTTAAACATGTCAGATATGTCAAGGCCTCACTAAACCGAACTTAATTTTACCCTCATGCTCAGCCCGGCATCTCATTGGTTCCGTAAAACGTGTCTTCTAAGATGAGCCGCTAGTAAATTTCTAGGCGATAATTGATTAATCACTAAAAGGGATAATGCTCACCTTTTGTTCAACTTAATGCAGAATTTAAAAAATATTTGAATTTCGGGCTTTTAAATTTCCTATTGATTGTCGTATTATTAAGCGTTTTAAGCCTATTTGCTAAGAGCTATGACCAATACGGCTGCGGCGGCGTGTACAAAGTACATTAATCAAATACACACAAATCTTCAATTGATATTGTAAAAACGGAGCGTTTTTGTTGGACAGTTAATATAATTTTTTTAAACCGGCTTGGCAAAGAAGACACGAAAAGCTATTGGAAATGAAAAAAAAATGGTCTTTCAAAGGTTTTGTTAGTTTCTTGCGATGCATGAAACCAGGAATATAGTTGGATAAATGATAATGTTGAGAGGACCCCCTGGCATCGAATAGACGAGTAAAGAATTTGTTTGCCAGTTTTTCTTTAATTTTCACGCGGAAGGTATTTTGAAGAAGGGGGAAGAAAAGGGGGGTTATCCAGCCTAGTCACGTGGTATTTGTGATGGTAGCTGAGTTTTACAACTATCAACCTTTTTTCATTGGTCTATGAACGTCGGCTGCTTATGTTTTCATTTTTTTTGTTTATTATATACGTAAAAGATCTCTTATCGTTTTACTATTATTAAATAAAATTAATTTAAATTAATTTTGTTAAACGAGTGTAAATGGTGGTTCAAAGTGTTGCGTTGAAGGTTGTAGAAGCTTTCCTATTGGTAAACTTAAATCTTTCAAAGCAGACCTACATTGAAAGATGCATTCAGCCTTTCCCGAAAAACATTTTTAAAGTTAGGTTTGAATATTATCATACCTTTTTTTTTCTAGTTGTTAAGTTCATCTTCAGTAACTACGTTTTCCTTATTTCAAAACCGTTTTAATAATTAAAACTTAATAATTAAATAAATTAGTTTAAGATGTGGAACACTGAACCGCCACTTCGCTGGAACATTGTGTGAAAGTAGGATAATATAGGTTGTGCTCAGACTCCCGTAATAGCCAATCAGGTTCTCCTTTCCAACCCATAATTCCCTCTCAAGTTCGTTAAAAATATTTTAAATGGAAAGAGATTATCTTTACTCGTCTATTAAACCCAGGCGCAAGAGGAAAGAAAAACCGGCCTGCGCTTCACAAAAGACGTCTCTTTTCCGAAAGGAATGAGAAACCGTAATTTTCGTAGGAGGATGGAGCTTACATTTCGAGCGTGAAGGGGATTGGGAGCAACGCTCAAAATCATCTTAACATGCTGTCATCTACAACTTTAAACTTAAACTTTGCATTCCAACAAGAGTAAAGATTTTAAGAATGTTTATACGAGAGGTGCTCAAGTGGGTCATCTCAATCTTTCAAATGGCTAACTTGTACTTCAACATACGTTCTTAATTTTAGTTGTCTATTAGCTGTGGTTTATTTTATACTAAATTAAGTTGGTATTTGAATGTTTATTGAAGAATCGTTTCAATTTAGGAATCATGGCAACTGAAAATCGAGCTTCATAAGGCTGAAAAAGAGAAAATAATTTCTGAAAAGCGCCATCTAGAAGATGACGTAAAAATGTTGCAGGTAATTCAAACTTTAAAAAAAAAGGAAGATTTTTTTGAAAAATGGGGGTAATAATTGTGGGTGAAAGATACTTAATTTGAAATCCAAATTTAGCATTAAGTATAATCTGCACTATTACATATAAAACAGTAGGGGTACGTTCAATAACGCTCATCAAAACCATCGGTGAGTTAATGATGCCATCATTTTCGTACGACTCTTGGCGTTTCCGGTTGGGACGCCATGATGCCCATCTAATGCGTTTCAGAAAAACCAGCTAGAAGAGTTTTTTTTATGCGTGACGTCAAAAGCGGTGTTAGTAGATATCGCCGCCATGTTTTAAAACACCGGTGATTGAAATAGAAACCCGTTCAGCAACCTGTGACACAACGACCTCATAAAAAAATCAAACAAATACTGATTTACAACTGATTTTTGTTACTAGGTGTTTTTCCGATGTGTAAGCAGTAATTTGTTTAGTGGAATCTGCTTTAAATCAGGCCCGCCTTAAGACTTTTGCGATCCCAACGGTTAACCTTTGTATGTCCGTTGTCTAAATTCAACTAAATATAATCAAGCAAAACTGTTAATTTCAAAAGTATAACATAGGCCTACTGAAAATAAGGTTTTTTCTGACAGTTAGGTTTAGAAATTGCGAGGGGTAAGACACTCTGCGAACTCGGTGTACACTGCCGTTCCTTTGAAAGTGCTAAATGGAACTCGCGAACTCTTGAAAATATGTACCTTTAACAGTGCTAAATGCACGAACTCGGTGTACAGATTATCTGAGACTGTCTTACCCCTCGAGAATTGGTTGGTACCGTGCGATACGCGATGTGGCGATGAGTCTAATTGCTTTAAACTTAACTAAAAGATGCATAATATTAAATGAGCATATATATATTATTTAACCAACTAAACCCTTATCCTTAGAGTAGAGGCTGTATTGCTGGCCTTTCAGGGGCCCCTAAAGTGTCTGGGGGCCCTGGGCTGTAGCCCATTTAGCACGTGCCTTAAAACGGCTCTGCTTTGAATTAATCAACTTCGGCTACGCTCAGAGTAACGCCCAGCATACAAGAGACTTCAACCAAATTGTCACTCTAAAAGTCAATAAAAATGTGCCTAGCGGCAAAACAATAATATAGTTGGTACACCATCGGACGCCCTACATTAAACTCCCATTTGAACTGATGCAACTTTTTTTCAATTTCCAAAATCTGATTTCTGATATTTTAAGATACTTAATAATACTTTTATATATAATATTTTAAAAATTGGTATTAATTTTTTAAATTTTTTAATCCTTATAATTTAGAATCAAATAAAGGAGAAAAATGAATTAATTGATAAACTATCTTCTCTAGAAATTTCCAACAAGACGGAGGTACGCTAATATTTAGTTTTATGTAGACGAGCATAAATTGTAAAATTTCTTGTGTTACAGGAAAATACTTTCAACGTAACCAATCTGTCTTCGAAAATTGATGAAGCTATGGGAGAAAATCGAGAGATGAAGGAAATGTTTCTGAGTATTTCGGAAAACATTTCGTCGAAATTAGATTCAGTTTCCGACGATAGAAATCTTTTCACGAATCTCCTTTCCGAGCAAAGAGAAATTGTCTCTAAGATTGAGCAAAAGGTATCGCTCCACGCTATGTTCTTTATTCACTAATTCTTAAGAATTGACATTATTTATTAAATTAATAATTAATTAAAGCGTAATTAACTTAATTTCTTAATTAAATCTGACTTTTAATATTAAATATTTAAATAAATAAACCAAAAAACATAATAACTTAATATTTCAAATGAATGGGTTAATTCACAATGATTTATTGAAAAAGTAATAAAATAATTAGTTTTTTTTTAACAATAGACACTTACTGGCATGAAGATACTCGAGGAAAGAAGCGAGAACGTGGTTGACACTGTGCAGACGCTGTCTTTAAATATTGAAAATGTGCCGAAGAGAAATGCGGAAGAGCACGGCCGAATGTCGGAGCTCGTCCGTGAAAACACGCGGCAATTTAAGGAAAACATTCAGAATCTGGAAGTCAAACTGTTCAACAAGATCCAAGAACAGGAACTGTTCCTAAAGCGAATGGAAAACCAGGTCAGTCCAAAACTTCATGAAACATAGCTTGTTGAAATATGTGGGGTAGCACTATGAAAGTCCGACTGATCTGATTTTTAATTTAAAAATTAATTAAACAACTATCTGCTATAGATTTAAGAATGCTATTTTGTTATTCATTAGAAAATATTGGAAACTTTTAGATAAAGTGTTTTTATTTAACTCTAAAGGGACTGTTTAAAGTAACCCTAACGTTTACTTTCTGATCTGATTTGTCGTATAAAAACAGATTATCAATTCGGTTAAGATAACTTTGAACCAGCCAATTAAATTAAAGGCATTAAAAGTCGCTAGTTGATTTGGGCTTAAGTTGGTTTCTTAGGTATTATGCAAGCTGATTGTTATTATTATTATTATTATTATTATTATTATTATTATTATTAACCAGCTAAATGCTATCTATAGATGGTTAAAAAATAGCTTTTATGATTTTGAAACAGATCAAAATATCAGACAATAAAAACAATTGCAAGCACTAATCTGAATTTATTGAATTAACTAGCGAAGTTAAGAAAACATTTAAAAGGTTTTGCGTATAGCCCGAGTGTTTCATTGAGTGATGTACTTGAGATCGAAATGTTTTGAAATTTACACCTGGAAATAAGCATTTAAAGTCATTAGTGATGCGATTTTATTTATTGGATATTGGTAATTCAGGCACGAGGGGCCAACCACTTAAGTTAAAATTGTACTCCAGATTTTGGATTACCCAAGATATACCGTTATTTCTTTAGATTTCTTACGATTCCCAATGATTTTATGATTACATAATTAATCTAGGATTTTTACGATATCCTTATTTTTTCTCAAAGCCATGATTTCTGGAATCTTTAGCTCGGATTTCCTGGGTTTCTAAATTAAGGTTCCCAGTGATTTTGAGATTTAAAAAAACCTTTAGTTTTTAAGATTTCAATGAAAGATTTATCTTTTCAAATGATTTATTTTATTATAGTTGATCTTCCAAGCTTGTTTTTGATTAATTTTAATTCATAAGACGTAGAAATCTTTTTGGAAATGTTACTGGTAATTTTGATTATAAGAAATCAGGCGTAAGAGATCGGCGGAAAAGAATTCAATAAGGAACCTTTGTACACATACAGGTTAATTTAGGTTTACACTAAAATCGGCAAAGAAAGGAATTGTTGTGTAGTTGAACCTTTAGAGAACTTAGTTATCGGTCAAGTTTCTTTTTAATTCCAATTGGTCTAATAAGATCCATTGAATGTGTCTCATAATTTTATAGGTTGAAAATGTGATCGAAAAATTCGATGAAATGAAAATAGAAGTACTGCAGTTTGGACATAAAATGGACACTGTTCCTTCGAGAAGAAACAACCGAAGGGATTCGACTGAGTCTGATGAACTTGTCGACGAAGAGCTAGAACAGCGAGCCCCTGTACGTCGCCACTTGGAAAGAAGCCACCATCAGCAAAGATCAAACTTGCCACGTCCGGAAATTTCGGAAGCAATTTTTGAGGGGAATTCGGCGAAGACGATAAACGAGGGAATTCATTCTCTGGAAGAGAAAATGGAGAGCCTGATCAAATCTTTGCAAACGAAAGAGATCGCAGCGACACCTTCCGTCCCACCGACCTTGATTGTAGACCACGAAATAAGCAAAGAATTGAAGAAGCTGGAGAAAGACTACGTTGAAGTAACTCATCAACACCATCTTTTACAAGAAAGGTTATTCAAAGTTTCAGTATCCTTACTGTTTATTTGAAAAAATGTTTTCTCGATGGATACTACTCGCTTGTTCTATCAGTAAAGTGTACACGTCTTACCCTAAAACGAACTATTAGCTCTGTTCCGTAATTTCATATTTGTCTGCGTAAAATTCTAATTTGTTGCTGCTCTAATGGTGTGGCAGGCAAATAGTAAAATGTATAACCAAGGGAGAACAATTCTATTCCCAGATCAGGTGAAAAGTATTTGGTATTTATCTAGTATTTTATGTTAATGTCTTTATCTCGGCTATGTTATTTTATATATATATATATATATATATATATATATATATATATATATGTTATATTATTTATATTTTGAGTTTGATATATCTTAGCCTCACTAAAGGTTTTAATCCGGCTATGATTGTTAATATTCAAGATAGTCGTAGCAACAGAACCTTCAATTCTATGAAATTTCTAATTAGAAACTTAATTTCAGATTCGCATTTAAAACGCACGAAATCTCTAAGCTGCAAGAAGAGCTCACTTTTATTAAGGTGATGTCTTCCAACAGAAATGTTTTATCTTAATTCTGTTTGAAATTCAGTTTCAAATCTCGTTTTATAGAGAAATGAAAACGAGAAAAAATTCAGAAACCTGGAAGAAATGCAGTTAGCTTTGCAAGCGGTCAACAAAGAGCGAGATCACTTTAAAAACTGTTTGGATCAAGAGAAAGAAATGTAAGTTTCACGCAAGAATTTACTATTGCTTGCACGCCATACCTTATTTTTTGGAAAGTAGATTCCATTTAAAATTGGGATAATTATTAGTT